>NC_083886.1:64684438-65042718 GCF_032452875.1 Bos javanicus | reverse complement strand
AAAGGCAGAGGAACCAGAGATCAAATTGCCAAGACCTGCTGGATCATTGAAAAAGCAAGAGAGTTTCAGGAAAACATCTATTTCTGCTTTATTGACTATGCAAAAGCCTTTGACTTTGTGGATCACAACACACCGTGGAAAATTCTGAAGGAGATGGGAATACCAGACCACCTGACCTGCCTCTTGAGAAACCAGTATGCAGGTCAGGAAGCAACAGTTAGAACTGGACATGGAACAACAGACTGGTTCCAAATAGGAAAAGGAGTACGTCAAGGCTGTATACTGTCACTCTGCTTATTTAACTTATATGCAGAGTACATCATGAGAAATGCTGGGCTCGAGGAAGCACAAGCTGGAACCAAGATTGCCGGGGGGAAACATCAATAACCTCAGATATGCAGATGACACCACCCTTATGGCAAAAAGTGAAGAGGAACTAAAGAGCCTCTTGATGACAGTGAATGGAGAAGGCAATGGCACCCCACTCCAGTACTGTTGCCTAGAAAATCCCATGGACGGAGGAGCCTGGTGGGCTGCAGTCCATGGGGTCGCTAAGAGCCGGACACGACTGAGAAACTTCACTTTCACTTTTCACTTTCGTGCATTGGAGAAGGAAATGGCAACCCACTCCAGTGTTCTTGCCTGGAGAATCCCAGGGATGGGGGAGCCTGGTGGGCTGCCATCTATGGGGTCGCACAGAGTCAGACACGACTGAAGTGACTTAGCAGTAGCAGCATCAGATGACAGTGAAGGAGGAGAGTGGAAAAGCTGGCTTAAAGCTCAACATTCACAAATCTGAAATCATGGCATCTTTTCCAATCACTTCATGGCAAATAGATGGGGAAACACAGTGGAAACAGTGGCTGACTTTATTTTTGGGGGGCTCCAAAATCATTGCAGATGATGATTGCAGCCATGAAATTAAAAGACACACCTTGGAAGGAAAATTATTACCAACGTAGACAGCATATTAAAAAGCAGAGACAGTACTCTGTCAACAAAGATCCATCTAGTCAAGGCTATGATTTTTCCAGTAGTCATGTATGGATGTGAGAGTTAGAACATAAAGAAAGCTGAGCGCTGAAGAATTGGTGCTTTTGAAGTGTGGTGTTGGAGAAGACTCTTGAGAGTCCCTTGGACTGCAAGGAGATCCAACCAGTCCATCCTAAAGGAGATCAGTCCTGGGTTTTCATTGGAAGGACTGATGTTGAAGCTGAAACTCCGATACTTTGGCCACCTGATGCGAAGAGCTGACTCATTTGAAAAGACCCTGGTGCTAGGAAAGATTGAGGGCAGGAGGAGAAGGGGACGACAGAGGATGAGATGGTTGGCTGGCATCACTGAGTCAATGGACATGGGTTTGGGTAGACTCTGGCAGTTGGTGATGGATAGTGAGGCCTGGCGTGATGTGGTGCAAGGGGTCACAAAGAGTTGGACACGACAGAGCGACAGAACTGAACCTTCAGTTCCAGGGTCCATCTGTTCCCATTTCTTTGCAGCTGATTCTCGGAATTGTGGAATCTCATATCTTGGATATAGTCTGGTCATCATGCAGTTAATTTCTCCACCTGATGGTCTAGTATCTGTAAGACAGCTCACAGGACGTGGCTCAGAATATTTATCTATAGCCCTTGAGAAAGAATTAAAGATCCTTGACTGTGCTTAATGACTACATTATTACTATTTAGTCTTCTTTGGCTGTTTTCCTTTGCTTCAGCGTTTCTCACTTCTCTGGTTAAACTTATTTTTTGATTAAACTTTTTCCATAGACAAAAGGCAGGCAAAGGGCATGGTGGGTGGCAGCAGGGTGGGGCGGGGGTGGGGGGAGAGGCGAGCTGAGGGGCAAGGACCATAGGGCCTGCTCCGTTTGAATCTTCCCTTTGCTTTGATGGCTCAGACAGTAAAGCGTCTGTTTGCAATGCAGGAGACCCGGGTTCGATCCCTGGGTTGGGAAGATCCCCTGGAGAAGGAAATGGCAGCCCACTCCAGTATTCTTGCCTGGAAAATCCCATGGACCGCGGAGCCTGGTAGGCTACTGTCCATGGGGTCGAAAAGAGTTGGACACGACTGAGCGACTTCGCTTTCACTTTGCTTTGATACTCCTCAATCTTGAGGAGGGACCAGTACAGAGCAAGAAAGATAATACACTTTCATAGTACCCAAATATTTAAAAATTACTAGATTTATTACAATGAGGATAATAATCAAAATGCCTCTTTGTATTATTGTCTTAGTGATTAAAGCAGATGTACAGTGAATGTTAAATAGGCCACAAACAGGCTGTTTTGGTTAACCTGAAGTTTGTATTAAATGATGTATAGGCCAAAATGACTTCCCCATGCCTCAATATATGAAAATCTCTTCCATCGTTTTCCCCTTTTAGTTGTAATTCCTTCCATAGGGAGCACTGATAATCAATACATTTCCCCAACGTTGCCAGAGCGGCTCTCTGGCCTGCTCTAGTCGATCCATGTCCCTCGGCGCTAGGCCTCTTTTTTGTTTATATATTTGCCCAGTTGTCCAGGGGGAAGAAACTAATCAGACATCACGAACAGGCTCAGAGTTATGTTAATGGGGGAATGTTTTATAGGCCATATGTTTTATCGTCTATCCCCAGTCGTCACACAAACCATACACACGTGCTTTAAGCAGCAAACTTAGAGCCAGCAGTGCTGCACACCATGAGTAGCTATACTTTGCGACAACTTCACTGGACAACTTTTCCATCCTGTACATTAGGGTTAAAACTAGAAACCAAACAAGTACTTTCCATTAGAAGTCTCTGTTACCAAAGTCAGATCAATATTCCAGGAGAACTTTGTTTTCTTAACAGAGAAAAAGAACAAATTCAGTCTTGCATCAGTTTACTGTTAATAACAAAATTTATATATCTAATTAAATTCAGTCTAACATTAATCCTGACAACATACAAAAATCTTTTCTCTAAGTTTCTTTTTCACAAACCTTTTATTTTTTAGATCCAAACAGATTTGTCCTGTATTTCTTCGTCAAAAAACAAAGAACTGTAGGAAAAAACTATCATTTTTCTTCAACAAAAATATCTTCTCTTCCACAACAACACATATCCTACTTGTTTTACACACAGAAATCTTTCCCTTATTATTTTTACATATCACAATTTTTACTCCTTGAAGCCTTAATGAAACTAAGTGAGTCAAATATTATACCAGCATTTTTTGATTGGCAAACTCAAGAACATACTCTATAACCCCTAAAAACATACATGCTTTTCATAGCATAATTTTTCTTCAGTAGTACAACATACAGGTTTAATAAACCAAAACATCTTTAATTTCCCTCTAGTCTTACAAGACAAAAGGAAGTAAATTTAGATTTCTTTGACTTTTAAGTGACCATATTTTTAAGGACAATTAAATAGAGCTTCTTTACAAATTAACCTCAGCAATATAATACAAAGACAAACACACGTGCTGAGACACACAAACATTCAGACAGAGATCTCATTCTTTCATCTTTTTACATTTTATGAATCAGCCATTGCAATTAAACTAATCAGTTTATGGATAATAGAATAGCCGAATTTACATACTTATTCTTGAAAGGCTTCTTTCCTTTTTCTTTTTCTTTTTTTTTTTTTTTTAGCTTGAAGTTTTACCCAATTAACCAAAGACCAAAGTCACAGGCAAAGTGGACTGTGTTTGTATTTCAAGGACTTGATCAGAGTTAACTTCAAGCTTTATCCTAGGCATATTTTTGTTTTCTCAGGAGCCAGGAAAACTGTTTTATCAAGCTAGCTTTCCCTAACTGCATATACAAAAAAGAATCAGTTTTTGTGACTTTCAAGAGTTTCATCTTAGCCAATTTTCCCTGAAGCTTAAAAAATAATGTTGCCATTTTTTTGTTGCTCAGTCATTCAGTTGTGTCCGACTCTTTGTGACCCCACAGACTGCAGCACGCCCGGATTCCCTGTCCTTCACTATCTGCTGCTGCCATACGTTATTCAAAATAATAATAATAGTCATCTTTCTTTGTCTTAGTTATAATTTTGTAGCTAAAATTTTGCTTAATTGTGCCCTAATGAGTTGTCATTTTGCATAAGGCATCAAGAATACCAATCACGCAAATGGAATACAGTCTCACACACTGAGTGACAGATGAGTCACACACCCTCTCCGAGGGTGACCAGTACAGAGTCCCAAAGGAACATTTCCCTGACACAAACAGTCCTCACGGGTAGTTATGTTACGGAATTCACAAGCCCATGTGCCAGGCACACAGTGAGGCCTATCAATTCTAAACATTATAATGAGCTTGGAACAGAGAAAGGCTTACTACACATCCATACAAGGAGATGGGTCGCTCATGCCCTAAGATGGGTCGCTCATGCCCTAAGAACTCCAACATTAATGAAACCTTTCAGCAAGCCCCCTTAAAAGCAAAAATTGAGGGATGGGTGTGGTTAGTTGTTGCAGACTTCTCAGGGTCAGAACGTTTGTTTCTGAGGTCTGGTAATGATGTTCCTGTAAGTCTCTACAGATGAATGTTACTCTCTGTCCTGACAAGAAAGGGCAAGGTCCCAAGGCACACCTTTCACCATCCAAGGTCCCAGTCCTGGTTGAGAGGAAGCAGATCTCAGTTGGCAGCTCCTTCAGGTCCAGGTTTCCAAGGCCTGCTCTGCTATCATCCCTGAGGGAGCCAGGCACCCAACTCAACTGACCCTCAGTCTCCTCAGCTGCCCAAATGGGGAGACCCGGTCCCACAAACTGTGACTCATACGGACGGCCACTGCTATTAGGTCACAGAGACAGGGGTGAGGGAGAGGTTCACCGCTGCCTCAAGGGCTGGACCAAGGCCAGTGGAGGCCTTGTGAGGCCTCTGGAGCCCTGCGGGATGGAGCCCCAGTCTGTTCCCTGGGCCCTCCACTCACCCACGGCCAGAAGGCTGGGGAATCTGGAGGGCCTCCCGGAGAAGGCCTGAGTCTGCCTCTTACCTCACTCTCCACTGGGTGACCAGGACCCCACTGACCCCTGGCTGAATCGCTTCCCCAGTGGTCCCTCACTGACAGTTACCAGTGGGCAGGGCCCGCTGTGGTGCTGACCAATAGTTGAGCAGGACAACTAACACTCGTCAACAGTTGGTTGCTTCTGGGTGGGGCCGACTGAGGCGCCGACCAATGGCTGCGCAAGACCTGTTGCCTAGTAACAGGGAGCAGCATAATGAGACAGCGCAATGGCCACCTGCTGAGGGCTGCAGCCATCCTGCTCTGTTAGCCAGGAGTCAGAACCAACTGGTAAAAATGCCTAAATAGCAGTCCGTGCTCACAAATGATCCTCAACATCAGACACACATCAGAACCAACTGGCAGGAATGCCCACATAGCACTAACACTCACACATGGGAAGGTCGCTGTGTGCACACCAGTGCGCAGTGGACTTACCCACTCGTGGAGCTTGTCAGCTCCTCCTAGATGCAAGTTTCCATTCCGCCAATGAAAAGCACAAGTTGGCAGCCAGTGCCAAGAAGGGGAGAAACAGAGAGGATTCTCAAAACAAATGGTTTTGATAGCTGCTAGGAACACGTCCCATATCCCCTACTAGGGGCTAGCTAACCACAAGCAGGCTCATACACTGTCATGGCCATAGATCTCCCCTAGAAAACCCAGGTAAGCCAGGTGCCGTGAAAGCACAGGAGCCAGCAGCAGGCAGCCCGGTCCTGGGGGCCAAAATCTGTTACAAAAGACCGAGTGTGGGGTCTGGTTGCTCGCCCGTCAAAAGCCAATAAACAGGCCAGGTGATTCCGCTCCTGCACTTCCTGCTGCTGTTACATGGGCCACACATGAGCCCCATATCTGGTCATTCACCCTGTCATTCAACTTGTGATTCCACTCCTGCACTTCCTGCTGCTGTGATGTGGGCTGCACATGAGCCCCGTATCTGGTCATTCACCCTGTGATTCCACTCCTGCACTTCCTGCTGCTGTTACATGGGCCACACATGAGCCCCGTATCTGGTCATTCACCCTGTGATTCCTCTCCTGCACTTCCTGCTGCTGTGATGTGGGCCGCACATGAGCCTCATATCTGGTCATTCACCCTGTGATTCCTCTCCACTTCCTGTTGCTGTTACATGGGCCACACATGAGCCCCATATCTGGTCATTCACCCTGTGATTCCACTCCTGCACTTCCTGCTGCTGTTATGTGGGCCGCACATGAGCCCCATATCTGGTCATTCACCCTGTGATTCCACTCCTGCACTTCCTGCTGCTTACATGGGCCACACATGAGCCCCATATCTGGTCATTCACCCTGTGATTCCACTCCTGCACTTCCTGCTGCTGTTACATGGGCCACACATGAGCCCCATATCTGGTCATTCACCCTGTGATTCCACTCCTGCACTTCCTGCTGCCGTTATGTGGGCCGCACATGAGCCTCGTATCTGGTCATTCACCCTGTGATTCCACTCCTGCACTTCCTGCTGCTGTGACGTGGGCCGCACATGAGCCAGTTCACCTGCTTTAATGTGCACACATGGGAAGGAGGTCACTCTCAGTTCACAGAAACTAGATATTTAATGGTAATTATACCAGAGGTTCCAAATGTCATCTCGGGCACTGAAATAATTGATTTTTTTTTTCTTCAGAAAGTGGCTCTGGGGCCAAGAGTACCTACTCCACTTTCCCTGACTTTCCTTGATTCTTCATATTTTTTTAACAGAAAATAAATCTAAGAAGGAGCAGCTACAGTGCAGAACAGTGAAGCAACACCAAAGGACAATGTAACCCCCCAGTGTCGCAGGATTTTGGCATCTCCCCTTGGATGACCATCACCACTGTCCTCTCTCAGTCAGACAGGCACTGGGGGCTCTTCTTTCAATAACCCAATTCCTCCTGAGTATCAAAGGTCCCCTCACCTGTTTGCACGAACGTTACAAGTGCTCTGCCAGGTTAATAAGGAATTGTTCACAGAGGGCTGTCTACCTATGGCTCAGCAGCATCTCTAGCAGAAATATGGACCCTGCATGACTCATATCTGGATCTCCATCTCAGGCCCATCAACTCAGACTCTTCCATCTAAAATAAATTCTAAAAATAAAAATTGTTCCCATGACATCATCTCCTCAGTAAACTTCTGTGCTTGTCCAAAGGCCTTCTCTCATATTTAGTTGTTAAGACACCCTCTTCATTTTTTTCTGAAAGATAATGATAAAGGAAATGTTGACATGTTAAGATATGGAAAAGTCATTTTGACTTATACATGGAGTGAACTTTAATGCAACTACTATGTGTGCCTTATAGGCCTATGAGCAAACCATGCTTTCACCCAGCAGTCTTAATTTTACCTCAGTGCTAAAATGGATGTTTTGCTCAACAAAGAACATGCAATTGATCTAAACAGGGAGCCCAACTCTTTCCCTAAGTAAGTGTTTTGCAGGTTTAACTTATAAAATGGATGCGCTCTCTCTGCTCATCTTTCTCTCAGCATCTAAGAAAAGTATCTGGGTAAAGAGTGGATCTTTGGAGGGTAGACTTACAAATGGATCTCTAAGGGCAGTGCTTTTCCATGAATCAATACATTTACCCCTGCTGTTCTAACAGAACCTAGAAATGGGATTTTCCAAGTCTGCAATGATCTTCTAACTTTTTGGTTCCAAGATATCTATCTGTTCTTCTGGGGAAAATCCTTTGGCTACAAAATTCTAACATAGGAGATGAAGTACTGCCTGACTCAGGTCTTGGAATTTTCCTGTCCAGGTACACACAATTCTCCTTGTTTAAAGATGAAATTAATTTATACTTTTTAAAATTTATGAAGGAGATAATAAATGAAAAATTTAAACTAACAAAAGTAACTGAATTAATGTCCACTCTGAGTTCTCTGTGTGTGCTAAGGCTGAAGCTCCCACTGAAGGTTATCCCACCACCATGATAACAGGGCCAGGGTGTATTTTCACATGACTTTCCTGGTGGTTTAAGAAAAAAAACTTCTGGCTGGAGGATCTACCTCATTGATTGCAGACATAGGGTGTCTCTTCCTGCATTCTCTGTGCATATAAATGTGAGAGGGGCATCTAAAGGCTCTTCTCCATTCATGACTTTTCACATGATGACTAAGGTCATGTCTTCATCTAATGCTTTTGCACATAGATGACACTCATGTGGTTTCTCTCCAGTGTGAATGAGTCCATGACTTTGAAGGAATGAAGATTCACTGAAAGCTCTTCCATGGTCATTCCAGATAAAGGTCTTCTCTCCTGTGTGGGGGCTTATAGGTGGGAATAAAAGTTGGCCTCTGATGAAGGATCTCACACATTCATTACATTTTCAGGATTTCTCTACAGTGTGATTTTTGGTGTATACACAGCCAAGTCTCCAGCTGAGTTATTTCCCTCCTTCACAACATTTGTAGGGGTCTCTCTAGGGCAAGTTCTCTCATATTGTCTAAGTTTAGAGCATCGACTGAAGCTTTCCCATGTTAACAGTTGAACTCTCTGTAGTAGAATTCACCTTCTGTTAGTTAAAATATGAATAAAGAATGGCCAAAGGCTCTTCCAACTTGGCAACAAGTACAGGGTTTTTCTCTTATCTGAATTTTTGGTGCACATAAAAGCAAGTGCTCTCCTTGAATTCTTTCCCACATTCATAACATTTATTGGGGTTCTCTTCTGCATGAGTTAATACATGTGGAGTCGACGTTGTTATATGTGAAAGCGTCCTCATATGCGTTCCATTCATGCCTCTTTTCCAATATGAAGCCTCTGCTAACCTGCACGGAGAGGAGAGGCCATGAGAGACTGCCCGCGCACATCCAGGTACTGTTTCTCTGTGCACTGACAGCGGTCCGCTCTCTCTGTGATGGTCTCCTTTGGAAACTCTCCACGTTTGTTTTGTTTTCATGCGGTGTTACTTTGCTGAATGCATAAGCATTTTCTCTTTTGTGGTCTCTCACATGCTTAATGTTCTAAATGAGTTTTAAGTCTTCTTTAGTTTTCAAGTATTATGTATACAAGCTATGTTGAGGCAATTACCCTTCTCTTAAAGCTGAAGTTACAGTTTGACTTCAGGACAATATTATCCCCAACCTTACACTATTCAAAACTTTCTACTGGATGGCATTTATGCTCAGGCCTATTTTTTCTTCTGAAGATTGTGCTGAATTCCTAACTCATCCCATTACCAGGTCACTAATGTGATGAGCAGATTTCATCCTCAAGAAACTTACCATTGACCTGTAGATAAATGGGCCCTTCCTGAAGGTATCCTGTGTGGGTATCCTTCCATGCTTTCTAGGTCTACCTTCCATGCCTGAAAAAAAGAGGGAAAAGAAATAAGTAGAGTGACTTAGGGGAAGGAAAATTTTGGAAATGTTTGCAAAGCTAAGGTACATATGTGTCAAGTATTGGCTTTTAACACAGAAATGGGAGAATGTAATAGTTATTAGATATACAATATGGAACATTGATGGAACATACAATATGGAAATATTGATGTAGAATATTTTTAAGGGTAAAATGAACAAAAAATAAAATGAGGGTTTAATGTCAAGGAAAGTCAATAAAGGTGAGAGCCTGAAATAAACATGGCTACTTGAATGCTTAGCTCCAATAATAATAGAAACAACTCTCTCTGAAGCCAAAGAATATACACTAAGAAGAATCAAAATCAGTGTGTTCAGAGAATTAGGACACTATCCAAGGGCTATTTCTGCACTGGCCTGCCAAGATGTCAGAGCTTTCAGACCTTTTCCTGAAGAGACTCTGTAGCTGATGTGACTGGTCCTGTTTGCTCCCTGAGCAGTCTCCTCTCCACACAGAACCCAGGAGCCTGGATCCACCTGGACCTGGGACTCTGAGAGTCCTTTCTGCCCTCCACCTCTCTTCTCCTGGTCCAGCCAGGAAATCACATCTATGTAGAGTCAAAAACCCTCTGTGGAAAAATGTACATGGATGTGCAGTTCTGTGTTATCTGTGTGTGGTCTTCAAGTTCCCATCAGGAGGAGAGGCAAGGTGAACAGTAAAGAGCAGCTCAGGAAAAGACGTCTTGAGCCCTGGACACACTGCCAGCCCCTTCCCAGAGCAGGGAGGACACTGACGCTGGGCTCAGAAGTCCAGGAACTGTCTACTCATGCTCAAACCCAGGCCCAAGGTGGCTGACAGAATCTCCTTTTCCCCTTTCCTGTGACCACTGTGAATCACCTGTTCTATAGTGGACTGAACTTTATTTTAAAAAAATATCCAGTAACATAACTCAGTCCCAACTCCAAGAATTGTATTTTAAAGGGATAATGTCTGCTC
Source organism: Bos javanicus (assembly GCF_032452875.1). Lineage (NCBI taxonomy): Eukaryota > Metazoa > Chordata > Mammalia > Artiodactyla > Bovidae > Bos > Bos javanicus. The sequence continues at coordinate 65,032,442 of NC_083886.1, read as the reverse complement.
TATTTAACTTTGTAAGGTTGAATTCCACCATGGTTTGCACAGCAGAAAGTTTCTATCCATTTAATGCCCCCATGAAATGAGTGCCCAGCACTGCTCTGAGTATTCTATATGGAGCAATAAGAAAGACATACGATTGTTTTCAGAAAGCCTACAATCGCTTGACATGCTCAAGATGAAATAACCAAATGAACAGAATCTCTTCCTCCATGTCCTAAGTGCTGTAGGAGAGTGTGTGTGTCTGGGTAGAGGGGAGTGAGCTCTGGGGAAGCTCTTCTAGGTGATTCTCTAGTAAGTAAATAAATGCTGACAGTCTCACCCACAATGAACAGGTGAGCAGATGACCACTGTTCTCTAGCATCGCATCCTTAGGCAGCTTCCTCTGGGAGGGGCCTGGCAGGGCCATCCTTGTCAGATAAAGTTCACAGTCACACTTTAAAGGTCACTGATTCCTAAAAGCATGCTGGGCATTCTGGTCCAGGTCACTCCATGCCCCAAATGTCCAGAGCTGATGGTTGAGGATGACAGTGCTAGGAAAGGGCAGCCGTGTGTGTCAAAATCGCAAGCCTGCTGAATTGAAGTCTGATATTCCTTTGGGCTGACTTGGCATTTGCCTTTCAGATTTATCAGAGATGTGCACACTCTGAATACACAATGACTTTCATGAATGAAGGAACATCACATGAGGGGTGGGGTGAAATAACATGGACATTCTCCAACAACAGATCATAAATTCCCACTTACTGACTGATGATTATAAAATTTTTTACTTGTGAGTTTATAAATGTATTCTGCTCCACATCAACATTAATTAAATCTACAGACTAAATACAAGGTAAGCAAGAGCCATGTTCTGCCCTTTACCAGCTTTGACGATGGACAAATTATGTCCCCTTTTGAACCTCACAGTTTTCATGTGTGAGTAAGGTTCATTACTTCCTGAGAGAGAAGAGTGATTGAAAGATCTAATAGGTAAGTGCTTAGAACAGAAAAAAAAAACTCAAATAAAAGCTACATATTATATGTTACTTACTAGTTATCCAGGAATGTTGTCATTAAAAAGTGAGGTCTTGATGCAATATCCACAACTCTGCACCACTGAAGGTTTGTACTAAACTTGGGGTCAGGAGGTGGTGCCTGTATCATCTCCACTGTGACCAGGCATCCTCATCAGATGTGAGGAGAAAGTGCGTACCATGTGTCCAGGAGCCAGAGTTCTGTTGTCCCCTTAGTTGGCACCTGCTGTGGGAGAGAACGTCCTTCCATTGGGAAAACTGCTCAAGGCTCACGGAGAGAAGGCTGCACCCATTGGGGTGGGGCCGGCAGCCCCTGTGGGGAACGATCTGTGGCGGGGAGTGGGGGGGGGAGGGTACTGAGTGACTGGTTGGGGTGGGGACACCCAGGACGAGGAAGGAGGCCCTGGGGGGAATGATCGGGGGGACTGAGTGAATGGCTTGGGGTGGGGGGGGGGGGGTTGTGGCGGGCACCCAGGACGAGGAAGGAGGCCTGAGCCCAGGTCTGTAGGGTCCAGGTTGCCTCCCACCCCACTTGGCTCTGGGTGCAGGAGGAGCGCAGACATTGAGGGGCTGGGATGCCAGTTGCCAATCTGGAGGCTGTAGTTGGAGAGGGCAGAAAAGTGGGAGGTGTGGCCCATCTTTATTTCTAGAGACGTTCACTTTTCTGACTCCAGAGACTAGGTTACAAGGAAGACTTGATTTTTGTGTTTTTTTTTTTTAAATTGGTTAAGCAATTTTAATTCCTTTGTCTTTCCATCCAAATTTATTTAAATGATAAATGTTCTATTTTTTGAAAAATAACACCATTGGGAGTTCTATAACTTGTTATTTTCGTTGAATAGTTCATTCCCAACTCCCTTCCAAGTACCTGCAGATTTATCTCATTTAAAAAACATTAATAACCAAAACGCAAATTGCCGATTGTCTTGCGTGCTTGTACTAGAATTTACTACCTACTTCCTCTTAATGGCTATAATTTCAAATGCTCTCCTTCTATATTAAGTAACGCTGATCTCAACTTTTTTTACTATACATGAATTTGCACACGTGTTCCCCAGATACCCGTTTGTTATCATGGGTCTTTGCGAAATATGTAAAGATCAGTTTGTAGTCAATTTTATAGTTCATTTCTTTGATGAGTTCTAGACTTAAAAAGTACTTTACAAGGCCTCCATTCTGAAATCACAGTATGAATGATACATAAAGATTTCTCTGATTACTTTCATGGTTGCAGTTTTACAGTCCATGCAGTTCAAGTCCGCCTTGTTGCCCCCTCCGCGTCGGGAGTCGCGCGAGGGAGCCCGTCTCCGCGGAAGCGCCCCAGGGAGCTCTTTTCCACTCTTCGTCCTCCCCTCCCGCTCCAGGGTCCCGCGCGTCCCCGCGGCGAGCTGTGCGAGCCGGGAGCCGCTCCAGGGCAGACGGCCCAGGAAGAGCTAGGGCGTTTGCCGGCGCGGCTGTGTCCTCCGCGGCAGGCCGGTGACAGGGATCCGCCCTGGGGCTGTTCCAGCCGGCTGTCCGGAGCCGCTAGACTACCGCTTTGAGATTGTTCGTTCCCTCTGGTGGCGCTCGTGGTAAAGACCCTGCCTGCCAGTGCAGGAGATGGAAGAGACGTGAGTTCGATCCCTGAGTTGGGCAGATCCCCGGGAGGAGGGCATAGCAACCCGCTCCAGGATTCTTGACTGGGAAATCCCACGGACAGAGGAGCCTGGTGAGCTACATAGTCCGTGTGGTCGCAGAGTCTGACACGTCTGAGCACTCAAGCATCACACTTCCCTTTGGAGCGTCTGCGACCTCTGTAAGGGCTGTGACTTGGCAGCCAGGCGCGAGGAAGCGTTCCAGGAGCCGGCAACACTGGCGGCGAAAGTCCCGGCATTGCTGAGGCCTAGGTGTTTCCTGCTATCGCTGAAGATTGTGCTTGCAGGGCTATTTAGGATGGTGACCGTTGAGGCGCCCTGAAGTTCGTGGTTGCTTGACTGGGTCGATCAGCACTCCTGGGTGCTCTTCTGCTCACAGACCTGCCTGTGGTTGTACGATGTGATGTTGGTGCCTGAGACTGTCCAGTGTGTTCCGTTTACAAGTGGCCTGGAGATGGAACAACCGCGCTGGGTGTCCGCGTCTCTGACCCGTGGATCCAGTTAACCCTAATCCCCAATCTCTGACATCTTTCCCGGGGGAGGGATGGGCCCGAATGCGCAACTAGGACTCGGAAATCGGGCCCGAACCTCCGCTTTCTCCATCCTGTGGGACCGCGATGACCCTGCCCACGGGCGGCTCAGGGTGCGTTCTTCGTCCTTGGGGCCTAGGGCCGCCCCGGCGCGGCTGTTCAAAGGCGGCCACGTTCGCTTCTCAGGTCCGGCGGGAACAGGGCTCCGGACGGTGCCGCCGCGGACCCCTCCGCAGGTCGTGTTGACCCTGAGTTGGGAAACACCGCAGGTCTCCTCCCTGTGGTGGCCACGGGGACCCCGCAGGTTGGCGGGGGGCACGCACGTCCCGTCCGCCAATTCCGCTGGGGGGTCGGAAGCGCCTAACGGATGTTGGGAGACAGGGACCTGCCTCCGCCACACAGTGACGGTCAAGAGAACCCCAACTGAACTCCTGGCGGGGCCGATCGTCAGAGGCTTCTCCAGAATCTGGCCTCTGTGCGCGGGGACACTGAGTGTTCTGGGACGGGCAACGCGATGCCTAATGGCCGTGCTTGAAGCTGGGTGCTCCCGCGGACCTTTGCCCGTGTGCGACCCAGGTCCCCCAGGTGAGGTGCGCAAACAGTGGTGCGTCGTGTGGTGGCTGTTGCGCGAGGTCGATCAGAAGGCCGCACGGTGGTGTTTCACATAATAAAAATGAGTGAATAGTTTTCATTAAGTCACTAGAACAATAGAACCAAATTCTAAAATTCACAATAATGAAAATCGCCTTTGTTCCCACTGTGATCACTTTGCAGTCAATTTTTAAAACGTTGAATACAGTTTCTTTGTCCACACTATTTGAAGATCATGAAAGACGTGTTCCACGATTCAGAATTTTCTAAATCCTTCCTGGGAGCCGCTGATCCTCTCCCTCCAAACAGGCCCACACCTTGTAGCAACCAACCCAGGAAGCCAAATCCCACCCTCTACAGCAATACGCCCCAAGATCAGTGCCTCACACCTTCCTCCTTTCCAGCCTTTCCCTTTACAGTGGAAATGTAATGCCAAATCTGTTCCCCCAAGAAATCACGTGGGAACACATCTCTGTCAACCTGCCTCCAGCTCATCACAATTTCAAGCCTGGAAAGCCTGCCTGTTGTTTCACCAGAAATCGTCCCCACTCCCACGCGTGCCCAGTGTTTCAGCCTCAGGTGAGTAGTGGTGGCTGACTCCTCTGCTATACGGACAAGTTCTGGATAAACTTGCTTGTTCCTATTCGGAAGCTTTGTGGGTGCCTCAGTGGCAAAGAATTCACCTCTCAATGTGGATGTGAGGTCAATCCCTGGGTTGGGAAGAGTGCCGGGGGAAGAAAAGGGCAACGGAATCCAGTATGCTTGCCTGGAGAATTCTGTGGACAGAGGAGCCTGGAGGTTTACAGTTCATAGATTGCAGAGTCTAACATGACTGAACATGCACGCACATTCTCCTTTGAGGAGGAGGTCTTTGCTCGTGTCTGCAGAAATTATTAGCGTGAGAACCAAATTTAGGATGTCATGCTTTCATGTTCTTTCTAAAAAATTGCATGCTAATGTTTAAAGAGAAAATGTACATCAAAAAATTCACCCTTTCAGAAGCTTACAATGGAATGATTCAGTTTACACAGAAATTTGCTCAACTGTCATCACAATAAATTCAGAACATTTCATTACCTCAGAAAGAAATCAAAAACTCACTAAACAGCCACTTCCCCTTTCCCTAGCCCTCAACAATCACCTGGGTGCTGTTTACCGGTGGGCTTGCCTGTTCTGTGTATTTCAGATAATTGGAGTTGCACAAGTGGACATTTCTGGCTGGCTTCTCACACTTAGTGTCAGGCTTTTGAGGCTCACCCATGTTTTAGCCAAGGGTTGGTTCCTCTCTTTTGCTTAAGAATTGCCCATTCTAAGTGCATTAAGAAGCTTAGAGACACAATCTTTTTTACTGTGAACAATACACAGATTATAACAATTGCCATCATTTTATACATTCCAGTCCAGGGCATTGCATCTTGCTATCCTGCAGATCCTCAACTCGCCCCACCACCCCGGAGCTACCATCAAGCTCAATGGACAGAAGCTCAGCCCTGCTGCCTCTCAAAACCCCACATGCCTGCCACCCTGAGCAGGACTCCACCGATGGATGTCTCCTGATGGCGGCTAAAGAAAAGGGGTCCTGTGCAGGAGGAGTTGAGGTTAGTGTGACAAACGAGAGGGCAGAAGAGAAAGGTGGCAAAATCCTGACCCTCCAGAATTTGAAGTCTCCCAACCAAGTACTGACCAGGCTCCTCAGGGAGGTGTGGCCACTGATGCCCCCAGGCTGGGCACCCCACCAGCCAGGCTCCAGTCCCCAGTGTGCTCTGAGCCCTGGGCTTCACAGGTTCCTGTGTGTGGGCTGCTCCTGACATGCCCTTCAGCCCTCTTCGGGCCGTGCCCCTCAAGCTGGGACTTTAGCACATGGGAGCTTGTGTTGCTGACTTAAAATTCATAATGTTGAGAGTGGTGAGTTGTCTTATTTGGGGCAGAATGATGGCCTGGGGGACAGAGTCTCAGATCGCATTGAGAAACTGCTGCAGAGGTAGGGGAAGTTCTGTAAATGTGACTTTGGTGGAGATGTAATCAAGCCTATAGATTTTCCCAGAAAGTTTGTCTCATGCAGATGACTGTTTCGTCAAAGAGCAGAAGTTACCATGAAGGATTTTAGTGCTTTTCTAAATATGAGGAGATACAAGGCTGGGCTCATAAAATCATCTTCTGAAAATGTCTATCTGAAGCCTTGTCGTGCCAGTTTTTCCCACAGCACACGTGACTCCTTTACGCTCTCCACCCTGAGCTCCTCTAGGGGTGCTGAAAGGCAGCAACTGCAGCAGCTCTTTAATCCTGCAGAGGTAGAGGGCAACTGCTCATGTAGTGGCACGCTCAGGGAATGTGGCCCGTGGCGTTACACCGGGGCCCACTGGAGGTGCCCGAGGTCCAGTTCTCTGTATTTTGGTGCCACCCTGACAGTGTCCACCTTCCCTACTCGCTCCCATGTTCCTCCATAAGACATTCACCTCTATGTTGCAGGCTGGAGGTTTAGGGACAGCAAGAGCTCTAGCCTCTCACAGTCATCAGGAACTCAGCCAAGCCTGACCTATGGAAGGTTGTCTGGCAGAGAAAAGCAGATTTACTTGGCATTAGGAACAGAAAATCCAAGGGGAAAAGTGACTTGTCCTAGGTCACACAGAGAGCTTAGAATTGAGGTCTGCTGCTGCTAGGTCGCTTCAGTCATGTCCGACCCCATAGACATCAGCCCACCAGGCTCCCACATCCCTGGGATTCTCCAGGCAAGAACACTGGAGTGGGTTGCCATTTCCTTCAATGCATGAAAGTGAAAAGTGAAAAGTTGCTCAGTCGTGTCCGACTCCTAGCGACCCCATGGACTGCAGCCTACCAGGCTCCTCCATCCATGGGATTTTCCAGGCAAGAGTACTGGAATGGGATGCCATTGACTTCTCCAAGAATTGAGGTCTGGTGGCCTCTAAATCTGTCTCCAAAAGACATACCATCCAAGGAGAGACCTTGAATTACAGCTGTAGTCAGCTAATTATGAGGCATGTTGGTTAAGTCCAAAGAGGGAGCAAGTGTGTCCTGGTGGCAGAGGGTGAAGACTGCGCCCATCTGTTTGTTTTCCTACTTCCTGCTGCCCAGGGGCCCAGACATCTTATGTCCCAGAATGTCTTATTTTGGCCCGGGTATCTGGAAGGAGTCCTGCCATTTGTTTCTCAAGGAGATACAGTCATGAAATTTCTTTATTCAATTGAAAATAAAAATTCTGCTAACTACTAAAGTGTCAGATGAGGTGAGGGTGAGACACGGCCCCTCAGCTCCTGGTCCCAGAAAGAGGGAAGACAAGAAAGAGACCTTTGATGAACTCACATGTGGTGTGTTTCTTTTACTGCTCATTGAGGCATCATCACAGTTTGAGTTCCTTCCTCACAGATCTCACAGGCTGGAGAGGTAATCAAGCATGATCAGAGCCCTGGGGAGTTTCGGATGAGCCCAGATGCACCAAGAAGAAGGGGTGGCCATTACCAAGTCTTCATGGAGTGGGCACCTTCTGAACTGGGCCTCTAAGGGTGAGTTAGTTATCTAGCCGAAGACTGGCACTGGGTGCAAAGACAAACACAAGATGAGTGAATGAACGGGGCATCCCTCAACACAGGAGGCAGCCCACCAAGACGGTAGCCTGAGATCACAGGCCCCCCTGGGGAACTGGGGGAAGGGGCTGCAGTGTGCTGCCTGCCTCAACCCCCGTGTGAACTTTGCTGCCACACTGACCTGTCTCTACCTGCTCAGGGAGACCTTTCTGCTCTCTGCTCTGGCATAGCTCCTCTTCACGGGCAATGACCACACATGGTGTTCTGTGTGCGATTGCCCTCCACTTGAGGGGAGTGGCTTGGTGCAGAGGTGAAGGACAGTGTGCAGTCTGAGGCTGGAGACAACGGTGGGGAGTTCTGCAGTGGTGGGATCACGGTGGGAGGTGCTTGGGTGCGACGAGGCAGACGCCACCCCTGGGACTTGAGGGCAGGGCAATTAGTGGCTACCCTTAAAGGATGGACTCATTTGGGGCCACATTGCCTTTGAGCAGTTTGGTGGATCTTTGGTTAGAAACATTTGGAAGGAATTACAGAGGATGAAGATATGAGAGTATTTGGACCAGAATTCATGACCCAGGTGAGGGCAGGAGAAAGTGGCCTCAGGACATGGTGGAAATTCATGACCAAGGTCATCAAGGGGGAGATTTTCATGTCCATTCCACAGCCTCCTGGTTACTCCCACAGTGCCAGGCCCAGAGAGACCACTCAATAAACAGGTGCTCACTTGATCCAAAATCACTGAAGCTTTCGCTTTGATTCATCACAATATAATATGCTGAATTCAAGAGATTGGTGCCCAGGTTTATATTAATGAGCTAGAAAAGAGAAAGGAAAATAGACTCAAGAAAAATCAAAGAATCCACACTATTAAAACTCTGAACATGCTTTCCACTGTGGCCTCAGGGTCTTGGCACTTGCTGCAGTCCCAGCTCAGAACACTCTGCCATCCCCATTGATTACTCTCTAAACACACTCTGAAATTTACCTAAACTTCCTGATTTTATTTTTCTCCAAGATACATATTACCATTGGACTTTGTGTACATTTTATTTTTTCTGTCTCTGAGCCTGTCAGTTTGATGTAAGAATTGGGGTCTGCAGCATCCTGCTTGACATACAGCTGAGCCCATGTCTGGAATGGGCCAGAAACAAAGTGGGGCCCATGCTCTGGGGAGGGAACCCTGAGTGTGTAGTGGACAGCAGGTGTCATGAAGCACTGTTCCAGGCTGTGAGTGAAGAGGTTGGAGGGCAACCTGATGAAGGTCTTAACTCTTTTGTTTTGCATCTGTCTTATGTAATCAGGATTGAACATCAGGCCCAGAGAAGGCGGCTGCTCTGACCTGGGGACAGCTGTACACACAGTAACCCGCAGCTCCGGTGCTGAGATCAAGAAGGATGGATGCCAGGTCCAGGCTCTCACCGGGAGCTCTCCTCCTCCACCATCGCCTCATTTCTCTCTGAGAAACCTACACTCAGGACTGGTGAGTCCTGCCCAAGGCCACAGAAGCCGAGCCCAGGACCAACGACACTTCTGAAGGTAACTCAGCCCTTTGTAACCATTGCCAAAACCCCCAATCATCACTAATAAGCTTCCTGACTCCCAATTAGGCAAAGATGCCCACTCCAGTAAACACCCCATAGCACCCTAATCAATCACCTGATGCCAGCCCTACAGCAGGAATTTTTTTTCTTGAGCTATAAAAATTGGTTATTAAACCCACAAAAACTGCCAAATCTCCCTGGTCTACAGGAGGTCAGCCCACTGTGCTGGCAATGCCCACATTTATCTCTTTGTTTGTAATCAACCCACTGCCTTCTGAAATGCTGTGCCTGGAGATTCCTTTCCAGCCCACACTCAGACTGCCTCAACAAGGATGCCAACCAATCCCTCCATTTGGTGGGGCAGGTTCTGAGCGGTCCGTAATTCCAGCTCAGAAAAGACTTGGCCTGTGCTTTGCAACTTAGAAACCCCTGCCCTCCACACTGGACCCACTTGAGTCTCACCTGCCCTGCAGCCACCCCACTTCCAGAGGCATTTGCAGTCTTTGTTCAGCGGGTGAGAACCCAGAGGGCAGGCACTGAGGCTCTTCAAGCTGCCAAGATCCCCCTACACCTCCGTGAGGAGTCCCGAGCCTCTGAGGGGATGGGGCCCCCTCCGTGGGTCTCCCTGGGGCTGTGACAGAACCTCCTTCCTCCTGGACCGGCACAAGGATGACTTGTCCATATCCATAAAGGGTCAGGTAGGAGTGCAGAGCGGCCCTGAGGGCCCAATGCCCTGGGATGCTGGGGGTGGAAGCGGCAAGGGAAGGGGCCAGCAGGGTGGCTCACCCGGTGTGGGGGCCGGGACGCCAGGCTGCTTCCAAGTGTTGGCCGCACCAGCCACAGACGCTGATGGGGACAAAGTGCTCCGTGTCTATGCGAGCCAGTCACTCAGCGAGTGCTCTCAGAACCAGCGTTTATGGTAAAACACCTGTGCTGATTGGCAACTGGAGAAGGGATGACTGTGACCTGGGAAACTCTCCCCTAACCTTCAGGAAACACTCTGACAGGGTGTCTGAAGATGCAAAAAAAAAAAAAAAAGTCTGCTTTGGTTAAGAAGACATGGGAGGAATTGAACATTGGCTGCAAAATTACATTTTTGAAGAAGTAGAAAACAGCATTATTTCTAAATTAAAAGCCTATGTTTAGAACAAGATTACTTAGATGACTAATTGTATAATGCAGGCATTGGTGAAAATAAAAGCTATGTTATAAGCTGTTTTAACATCAATTTGTATTTTCCTAAATTCCACGTTAGTCTAAAGTTGGGTGTCACTGTTTGGGAGGTGCTAGTTCTGCGCCGTGTGCTTCAGTCTTTAGGAGAAGTGATAACATCTGTTTACACCTGTGTGTGGCGTGGGGCACAGGTGTCTGGGGCCCCTGGGCTGTGGAGACAGAAGGAAGAGGGTTGTCCAGGGAGGGTGGGTCCTGCCCTCGGGCTTCTGCTTTGCCCACCCAGGGTCCCCTGGTTCACTTTTGACCTACTAATGGGGGAGACAGACAAGAGGAGCCATAGGGGGAGCTGTAGTCCGGGCCTTCCATGTACTCTCCATTTACATCTTGGGCATGGAGCACTCTTGAAGCTCTTCAAAGGTCTAGGTTCTTCTGATGTCTCTGGTCTTCACTAGTCTTCTTGCCAATGTGTCAGTGTGTGCATACATGCTGTCGCTTCAGTCAGGTCTGACTGCGATGCTATGTACTATAGTCTGCCATGCTCCTCTGTCCACAGGGTTCTCCGGGCAAGAATACTGCAGTGGGAGCCACTCCCCTCTCCAGGACATCTCCACCTGGGGATCGAGCCTGGGTCTCCTGCACTGCAGGCAGACTCAGACTCTTTACCATCTGAACCATCAGGGAAGTAATTACTTAATTGTAGTTATTTTCCTACAACACTATGTGGGGGTTGACCCTAAGTGTATCCCCGTGTTTTCCTTTCCCCTGTGATGTTAAGCCTCTGCTGACACCTTGGTGCTCCCACTGGGTACCTTATTATTGTTCGCCCACACTGCCTGCCCCAGTGCTGCCCCGGGCCAGAGACACTCTGTGATTCAGCAATGGAGTTCAATCAATGACCTACCAGCAAATCTAATGAAAACGACCCATGAACTTATGATTTTCAGCCCATTCCTTAAATGTGAATGGATGCAATTTGAAGGACAAACTCTCATACAGCAAGAGCTCTGGGAAGGGCGTGGGTAGAGGGAACATGGCAGAGACGCCCATTTGGCTCCTAGAAGTCTGGTCACTTCTCTCCTGGGGTGATTGCACACTCAGTTTTGAACTGAGCACATGGATGCCCGAGACTACAGACATTCCCAACATCCTCTGAAGCTGGGATGCTTGTGAGACAAGCTGTCCTTCCTGGATTTAGGAAAAACAATTTGTGCAACTTGTTGACTATTTTCTAGGTGAGAGAACCTGGCTCTTCCTTCTCCTGCTGTCTTGCTGCTGGGAACGTCAGCCTAGAAGGGGAAGCTCCATTCTGCTCCATGTCCACCCTGGAGGGGGCAAATGCCCCTGGGATGACAGGACAGTATTCCTAGGACAGGAGTGGAGCTTTCTGGAACAGCCCTGCCAGACCAACCCTGGGCTGCCTCCCTCTGCATCTAAATGGGAGATAGATGCACACTTCTCCTGGCTGTAATTTTGTGGGGACTTTTTTTTTCCCCACAACCTTGACTGGCACGTTGGGCTTTGAGGGGGGTTTCTGTGCAGTGGCCTTGTCAGGCTGCTCCAACATGCAGTAGTCTGGTATTTTCAGCTCTCCTTTCTGTGGAAGGACAGCCAAGCTCAGCTCCAATCCGCTGTCCTCACCAGCTGCGTCTCTGAAAACCTATGTGGAAAACAGATGCTCCCGACTCAGTGAATCAGGAGCTGATCCCTCTACCTTCCAGGGAGATGGACTTGTTCCTTCCCCCGCATCATCCCCTGCCCCCACTCTCCCCTAAACACATAGTTTGCTTTGAAATGTGTGCTCTTTCCCTGATAATATGGGCAGTTTCTAACTGCACAGCCTCAAGGCACAGGCATCTTGTGTGTGGAGTAACTGGATTATCACAAGAAAGATGAATTTCACTCTGGTAGGTCCCCTGCTAAACTGATGCATTGAAAACTTTAATTGGAAATATCACTAAAATCCATTTTCAGTATTAAGCTAAAATTTGGGAAGTTGCTAAGTTTTGCCCTAACCTCTCAGTTCAAGGAGACAGATATCTAGGACTTCCCAGGGGTCTGATCTTGTCTATGTAATTTCTTAGATGTCCTTCACCCTTATGGAACCTACTAGTTTATAGAGAAAAAAAACCCATATAGTGAAATAGTAAACTGCTTGAGAACATGGTAATAAGTTTTATAATTTATTTATTCATTTGTGCTTGTCTTAAAAGTGTCTTCTCTTTCAGGGCTAGTTTAAAATAGAATTTATTAATAGAAAATGTCCTTCAGGTAAATGTGAGCCTTAGAAGAGGCAGGGGGGATGAGAGTTGACTCTGGCCAAGCTGTTCTGGGTGATTCTCTATTAAATAGTGACAGTCTCACCCACAGATGACTGATGTCTCCAGCATCACAAGACAGGGCTGGTCTTTTTGGATGAAGCTCACAACCACATCCTTACAGGTCACTGATTCCTGAAAACAAAGTGGGTGTTCCACATCAGGTGGTACTGTTGCAGGAAGGGAGACCCCTTCCAGGGCCCGAAACTGGGCTCCTGTTGAACACTCAGAAGTGAATTGTCTGAGGAGACACATGTCTGACAAAGCCAGAGATTTTATTGGGAAAGGGCACCTGCATGGAGAGCAGTAGGGTAAGGGAACCCAGAACAGCTCTGCCACACTGCTCACAGTGGTTTTATGGTGATGGGATTAGTTTTCACGTTGTCTTTAGCTAGTCATTCTGACTCAAAGTCTTTCCTGCTGGTGCACACCTTGTTCAGCCAAGATGGATGTCAGAGAGAAGGATTCTGGGAGGTGGTCGGACATGTGGTGTGTCCTTTTGACCTTTCCTGAACTCTTTTGGTTGGTGGTGGCTTATTAGTTCCGTGTTCCTTACCAGGACCTCCTGTCATAAAACAACTCATGCAAATGGTTACTGTGGTTCCTGGCCAGGGTGGGCAGTTTCAGTCAGCATGCTTCCTCTCACAGTTCCACTGTGGTTTTATAGATCAGGCCATAGCATCCTGCATCCCCTGGGTCAAATTCTACCACAACCTGTGCTGGTTGGACCTACAAGCTGAGAATGGTTTTTATTATTTAAAATGTTATAAAGTTTTTTGAGACCTATGAATTATATGACTGCCAAATTTCAGTGTCTATAAAGATATCTAAGACTGCTTTCCTGCTGCACTAACAGAATTGAGTAGATGCAGCAGAGGTCATATGACAGTCTAAAATATTTACTATCTGCTCTTTAGAAAAACTTGCCAGCTCTCGCTCTGGAAAGTAGTATTTTTTAAAAATACTGTATGATGGAGTTTTGCTTGAAGAAAGGTAAAGTTTTATTAAATTTTGCCCCATGAAATAAATATTTTTAAAGTAAATGTAAAACTGGTCACGTTACTCTCAGTAATCTCAGAATAAACACAAGGACAACAAATATTTATTGATAATTGAAAATTTATTAAAGAATCAAGTCATTTAGATGATCTTACTTCTGCAAGACACATTGACATGGTTGATTCCAGAGTTGCATTTTCCCTTAGGATCAGGTGGATTCTATAGCCTCTCCTGTGTGTGTGTCTGTGTGTGTGGCTTGAATGATTGCATGCTGCTTCTTTATTCTTACCACCCTGGTGTTGCTTAGAGACCCTGGATATTTCATGAAATCAATGGCCACACCACACTAAGAGGCCTAACCCTGTCTCTGTCTTGTGTCTTCAGGAGCTGAGTGCATACCAAATGTGCATGAAAGGTCCAGATATAAAAGCTCAGGAGTCCCATGGACTCACACTTCCTATATAAAGGCAATGGTCTTCTTTTACCCTCATGGGGATAATAGGGGCCAGATGTGAGGACAAAGTGTACGATGGGTCCAGGTGCAAAAAGTCAGTTATCCCCTTGCTTCATACCTGCGGTGCAAAGGGAAAATCCTTCCTTTGGGAAAAGAGCTCAGAGCTCATAGAGACAAGGGCTGCCCCCTGCAGAGTGGGGCCAGTAGCCTCTGGTGGGGAAGTCTGGGGTGATGACTGACTGGCTGGGGGCTCCCAGGATGAGGCAAGAGGCTGAGGAGCCCAAGTCTGCACAGCCAAGGTCATACCAACCCCTCCTTGGATCTGCGTCTGTCTGAGTGGAGCAGTGACTTTAAGGGGCTAGGATGCCAGCTGCCTGCCTGGATGTTACAGGAGGAGGAGGCGGCAGAAAAGCAGGCGGTGTGGTTCCTTTTGATTTCTGAAGACACTTCTTTCTGGCACCAGGTGCCAAGCTATGGGAAAGCTTGTATTCTTTTTATAAAACTGCTTTAGCTGTTCTAATTCATATGCCTTTCCATCTTAGTTCATGGATAAAAGATAAATGTACAAATGTATATATTTTTCTTTTAGCACCAGTGGAAATCCTATAACTTGGCTACTTTTATCCAACAATTCATTATACAGATCTTTCCAGGTCAGTACCGATACAAATTTCCTTCCCAGATCCCTCTTAATGGCTGTTTCCTGAATGTTCTGTTTTTATACTGAGTGATACTAATATCAATAATCTTAGTACACAAGTATTTGCACAAATATTCCTCCCACGCTGAGTTGTTATCATTGGACCTTCCGTGTACAATATGAAATGTGGATTTATGACTGTTTATCATTCATTTATTTGATGGCTTCTGAAGAGACTGTTTTTGTTTTTTTTTTTTAATGTTGTATCATGATTCCAATCTTTCTACTCCACAGAATAAAAATCATTCATATATGTTTTTACCCAGTCCTTTCATGGTTTCAGTTTTACAGTCCACACAATCTAAGTTTCACTAAATTCCTAAGTCCGCCTGGGAGCAGGGACCTGCCCTCTGGGCCGCCTGGGTCCGAGCCTCGAGCCTCGGGAATCGCTGAGGAGCGCGCCTTCTCCCGCAGCTGCCCGGGGAGGTCTTCCCAGCTCCCGCCCTCCCGTCTGGTGTCTGGGTCTCCGCGCCCTGCCGGGCCGGGAGCCGGCTCCCAGGCGGACGCCCGGGACAAGCGGGGCGTCAGGGCGGCCCGGCGGTCGGGGTCCGCCCGGGGCCGTGTGCGCCGCCCGTCGGGAGCCACCCAAAGGACGCCGTGAGCCGGTCCCTTCCCGGGGAACGTTGGCGACTCCCGCGAAGGTTCGGCCGCCGAGCCCGGGGCAGAGCTCCAGAGGCCGGGGGTGACAGCGGCAACGCTCCCGGTGCCATGAGACCCGGGAAGAGCCTGCTGTCGCCGGAGATTCGAGCTGCAGGTCCGCGGCCTGGGCGGGCGGCGGCGGTCGGTGTCGCTGCCCGGCCGGGTGGACCAGCGCGCCGCGAGGCCCCTTCTGCCCCCGGGCACCGCTGGGCCAGCTGAGCACGAGCAGGAAAGGTCACGGCGCCGGCGTCCGCGGGGTTACACCTTCTCCATGTTTCCCACTCGCCCGGAGGTGCGGACCACACGGACGCACGCAGACATGTCCAGTCTTCCCAGCCTCCCCCATGGACCCCGATAGTCCCGATTCACAAACGTGTGTCCTCTCCCCGGAGACGGCCGGCCCTGGTGTCCAGAACAGGAGGCACCGGAAGGGACCACGGGCCGCCCGTCCTCCTCCCCAAAGGGCGCCCGGAAGCGCTTCCTTGCCACCTTGGGGGAACGGTCGTCCCGCTGCCTTCGCGGCGCTGAGGCTGCTCCCAGGCGGCCTCGGTTCCCGCTGACGTGCTCAGGACTCAGCAGACGGATTTCCTGCGGGTCCGGCTGCATCTATTCGAGGGGCGCCAGGAGTCCCTTCTGTTCTCCTCGGGCTCGGAAGTAGAAAGGATGGTGTCCGTGTGGAGGCGCTGTGTTTCGTGGGTGTGAGACGCGGATACGTCTGTGTGAGGATCACAAAGCCGACAGATTGGTGGCCACTGTGGCGAGGTCGACCAGATGGCCCGACAGGTTGTTGGGGATTTTTGTTACTATTTGTATTGTAATGTAGGTATTCAATGAGAAATCTTGAAATTAATTATAATGAAAATCACCATTATCATTGTTACTCAACAATAACGTAATTATTACCTTTGTTTGCAGTTAATTTAAGAAACACTGTTTCAGGTTTATCCACAGAGTATCCAATTGAAGACGACCAGAGAAGGATGTTGAAGTGAAGAACTTCCTTAACACACTGGGAAGTTGGGGAACCTCTCCTTCTAGCCACGAGGCCCTGCCTTGCAGCAACCGACCTGGAAAACCAGACCCCAGCCCCTGCAGCAATGGGCTCCAGGATTCAGTGCGTGGTCAGTGACTGTCACCTTCCTTATTTTTCTTCCTTTCAATTTAGTACCAAATGGGGGAAGCCAAATCTCATCTAAGCAGTCACCTGGGACGGCCCTCTTCCTGCCAGCCTGCCTCCGGCTTCCCCACATTACACGCTCTGAGCAGGACACACTTTCCCTCTTTCCCACCAGAGTGCGTCCCCACTCCTGTGTGTGCCCTGAGTCTCAGCCTAGGCGAGTGGTGCTGGCTGACTCCTTGCTCTGGAGACAAATTCTGAAGAAACAGGGAAGGATCAGGAAAATGTCCTGGAGTAGGAAACGGCCACCCACTCCAGTATTCTTGCCTGGAAAATTCCATGAACAGAGGAGCATGGCCTTCTGCAGGCCATGGGGTCACAACGAGTCAAACATGACTGAGCACGCACACACAGACACAGGCACCTTTGTTTATGTCTACAGAGCTTAGAGTGAGAACCACATAAAGCACTGAGGATAATATGTGGGTTTTGTTATTTTTGAAAAAAAATCAAATTAATCATTTTAAGTTGAGATATATATCATATACCAAAAAATTCTCCTTTGAGCACTATATTTTAGTGATTGCCTATTTATATAGTTGTGTAGCCATCATCACTATCTGATCCAGAATATTTTATATTTTATCTCCCTACAAAGACACCTAGTGTTCCTTAATCAGTCACTTTAAATTCCACACTCCTCACTCTTTCATCCTTATGGAATTGCCTATTCTGTGTATTTCAAGCACATGGGTTTGTACAACTGTGGCCATTTAGGTCCGGTTTCTTACACAGTGTCATGTTTTTGAAGCTTATTCATATTTTATCATGTGATCCAATTTTTTGTTTGACTTCAGAATTTTCCTAAGTCTTTAACACATGCACACACACACAGAGAGACATGCTACAGTTTTTTTAATGTGGAAAATACACAGAGGTCCAATGTCACCATTAGAACCATTTTATGCAGACAGTTCCATGGCATAAAGTACTGCCTTCCTGTAGGCACTCAACCTGCCCACCAACCCAGAGCGGCCAGCAAGCACAGAGGACGCCAGCACAACTGTGCTGCCCATTGTCAGAACCCCGCACAGCACCCACCCAGGCCAAGACTCAACAATAGGTGCACCTCCCAATGGCCAAAGGAGAGCCCATCTGTGCCAGCAGAGGGGGCGGTGGACAAGGGTGAGAGAGATGAAAGAAGAGACAAGCGGGAAAGTCCACAGCACCTGGTCTTTCCAGCTGGTCTTGCAACCAAGTACTAATCAGGCTCAACCTTGCTTTAGCTTCTGAGCTCAGAAATTACCAGGGGCCTTCATGGTGCTATGGCCCTAGATGATGGCAGCCCCGACCACGCACCCCAATACTCTGTGCTGTGGGGCCCTGCCATGCCAGCCTCACCAGCCCCTGTCAGAGCCCTGGAGTGCCCAGCATCTGTGGGCAAACCGCTCCTGACACATCCTTCAGCCCTCTGGAGGCCCAGCCATCAGGCTGTGACTTGGAGTTCCCAGGAGATGGTTATCACTCAGGGTATGTGGCCAGTGGCAATAGGGCCTGACCCTCTGGAAGTGAGTGGAGAAAAGCCCAGTGCTCTAATTCAATGCTGTCCTGGCACCAACTGCGTGTCTCTCACTGACATCTTCACTGCTTCATCCAGATATTGCACGTACCACTCGTGTTCCAGCTGGGCTTCTAGGGGCAGCCTTCACGGGGCTGCAGCCTTTCAGTGACCAATCCCAAGTGCCGACGCCTCTGCCTCTGGGCCCTCACATAGGTAGTACCGCTGTCAATGCTTAGGGATAAAACAGCAGATCTAAGACGCTGAAGACTTGTTCTAGGTCTTGCAAACAGCTCAGAATTGATGTCTGGTGGCCTTTAATGCTGTGACCTAAGACCATACCATCTACCAGCAGACATGTCAATCTCCAGATAATCAGAATCAGATTGATTAAGTAAAAAGAGGGACAAATGTGTCATGTTGGGAGGAGGGAGGTGGAAACAACACCCCTCTGCCTTTGTCTCCCTCCTTCCAGCTTCTCAGGGGCCAAGTCATCCCAATATTCTGTGTTCACATATTGTTCTCTTTTGACTTAGACAACATGGAGGGTCCCTGCCCCTCAAGTAGTAATTTTCTGTTTTGAGGGGTACAGTCATGAAATGTCTTCCAGTGTACAAATAGAGAAAAGATAAAACTCACCCAGACCACTGGAGTTCCATATGAGGTGAGGGTGATATAAGGTCCCTTGAACTTCTGTTCTGGAAAGAGGGAGGGAGGAGGAAGAAAAAGCTAATCTTCAGTGAATGTAACCTTCACATGGACTCTGTTTAGTCATTTTATCTGTACAGCTCTTCAGTCATCATAACATTTACTCAAGGTCTTTTATCTTTCTGGCCTGATGTTCTCATGGAGCTCACAGGCTGAAGAGGTGCTCGAAGTGAGAGAGTCAATTCCTAGGCAGGTTGATAAGAAGCCCAGGGGAAGCTGAGGAGAGAGGGTCTGGAGTTCTCAAGGAGGAGGAAAGGACAAACATCTTTTTTTTTTTTTCTCTACATTCCTTAGTCTTAGTCACTTAAAGCATTTGTTTTTGTTTTTGTTTTTGTTTTTGTTTCTTTCTTTCTTTAGGCCCAGAACTGATGACTACACAACTCAGTTTAAACTCTGTGAAAGAAAGTAAAGTTGCTCGGTCATGCCTGACTCTGCAACCCCATGGACTGTAGCCTACCAGGCTCCTTTGTCCATGGGATTTTCCAGGCAAGAGTACTGGAGTGGGTTGCTGTTTCCTTCTCCAGGGGATCTTCCCAAGCCAGGGATCCAGCCCGGGTCTCCAACATTGTAGGCAGATGCTTTCCCATCTGAGCCACTTAAACTCTGTACTAGGGATCATATAACAACAATGTATCCTGCTTGAGGACAGTTTCTCCTTCCTGAAAACCTTCTGATTAATCCTGATATCTTAGAATGTATATTATGGGAATGGGTCTGGTAGGATCTTTCTGTTAAATTCTAATCCTGTTATCCTAAAATGTTAATTGTGGGAGTGGGTCTGGTAAAACTTTCACAAACTTGAGACATTCTTTTGATTTAATGTAGTAACTAATTTAAAAAGTATATACATCCCTTGCTAACACCATCAAGGGGGGGGCACTCTCCACCCCCTTCTGCTGTCCATGACAGAAGCTTTCTCTGACCTTTTCCCACTGTCATAAAACTCTGCTACACAAACGCTCTTGAGTGATCAATCCTGGTCCCTGGTCCTGAAGCTAAATCTTCTTTGGAGATCCTGAATCCGACATCGTTCACAGTAAGCTCGATTGAATCTATAACAATCTCTTAAAAGCCAAATATAATCTTAAAATAAGCTATGCTGCTGCTAAGTCCCTTCAGTCATGTCCGACTCTGTGCGACCCCATAGACGGCAGCCCACCAGGCTCCCCCATCCCTGGGACTCTCCAGGAGAGAACACTGGGGTGGGTTGCCATTTGAAAAATCAAAGTGAAGTCGCTCAGTCGTGTCCGACTCTTAGCGACCCCATGGACCTCAACCTACCAGGCTCCTCCATCCATGGGATTTTCCAGGCAAGAGTACTGGAGTGGGGTGCCATTGCCTTCTCCAAAATAAACCATAAGCCCTATTAAAATAAAATTCAACTGAGTAAAATTTTAAAATCTTAGTGCCTTTATTTAAAGATTTATGAATCAGGCAGCATCCAATTTAGCAGTTAGAACCTCTGAGGAGTTGCACAAAATAAAAGACTTTTATAGGCATAAGGGATCAGGAACAAGGAAGTTGTACTGGGCAAAGAATCCAAGTGGTTACTGTAAGGTTACTTTCCATTAGAGGCTGGAAAGCTTTCTCAGGCAGATCACTTAACTAGTGATAATCAGAAGATTCCTGGCTGACTGGTTCAAGATTTCATTTCTGGAAGAGCCAAAATTGCATTTACGTCTATTTTGCTAGCACGGTTCATAACTAAGCAACTCCTTTGGGGCCGTTGTCTTGTTTTTAACAGTCCCCCGGGGGCAGCAACAAGGCTTACCACTGCTGGTTCTTCCCCAAATGCTGAGAGCGCATGTGCCCTGTGCCAGGCCTGTGCTGGGGGCAGGGACCCAGCCATGACACCTCACAGTCCTTGACATTCAAGAGGAGAGTAAAACAGAAAACCACCATACTTTAAAAAGAAAGGATTCTGCTGCTCCCACAGAGCTGACGCTGTGGAGGGAGACAAGGAATAAACAGAACAGCTTGTAGAAGAGTCAGCTCCATGGAGTGAAGGGCAGGAAACGGCACAGCAGGATGGGGGAGCTGGGGCAGGGTGGGGCACGGGGAGGAGAGGAGTCCTGGGACAGAGGACTGATGGGTGACGAGCCCCAGCGGTTGCTGACTGGGCCGGCCCTGGGGCCGTGAAGGACCGAGGTGGTAAGGGCAGGAGACATGGGGGAGCTGCCACTGCAGATGCACACAGGGACCTGTCTCTGAGGAGGTGACATTTAAGCTGCGCTCCAGGCCACTGTCCCCTTCCCTTGTCACCCAGAGCCAGACACCGAGGATGGCCGCTAACATGACGCGCACCATCCAGTCCTGAGCCTGCGCACCCAGCTCACTGTTCCCTCCTGAGGAGTCACAGTCAAGGCCCCTGTGCTGAGTTCCCCTCCCTCCCTCTCCGGACAAGGCCGGTCCTTTCCCGTGTGGCCCAATGGCGTGGCCTGTCCCTCCTCTTGGGAACTTTAAGTCATCAACTCTCTTCTCGATGACAGTCATCTCCTGATCTGTTTGCCTTATTATGCCTCCAATTTCCTATTAATACACTATATTTTAAATTAGCCAAGAATGACAGCACACTCTAAACACAGAGTGTCTTAAATGAGCACACTCAATTAAGTGTGGACAAATGGAGCACGAATTATGACACTTCCTGCAATGTCCTCAATCAGTTTAATGTTTATTGTGTGTTAAGCGGTGTTTTGTGTTTTCCCGCCTGGTTAGTTTCCCCTGGGTCAGCTGTGCTTTCTTTCACCAACTCTTTCTTCTGACAAAATTACTTGCAAGCACAACTGAAGTTCAGAATATGTTCAAATTGTTCCCTACAGGGCAGGCATCTTAGAGAAAACTTTACTGCAGCGTTGCAAGGCGTCATGTCTTTCTCCAAGTTGGCTGAGAACGAGAAGAGTAGGACTTGTGTGGTTAGTCCCTCTGTTGTGCCCAGCTCCTTGTGATCCTGTCCTTTGAGAGGAGCCTGGCAGGTACAGGCCCTGGAGTCCCAAAGAGCTGGACACGACTGAGCGACTATATATTCTTCCGGATTCTTTCCTGTTACAGGTCATCACAAGATACTGAGTACAGCTCCCTCACTACACAGCAGCTCCTTATGTCACCTGGTGTACACACAGCAGTGTGTGCGTACTGACCCCAAACTCCTGACTCACCTCTCCCCACACCCCCGTGTCCTCTTTGGTAACCATAAGCGTGTTTTCTATGTCTGTGACTCTACCTCTGCTTTGTAAATAAGTTCATCTGTATCATTCTTCAATATTCCACATATGTGATGTCATACGATGCTTGTCTCTTTCTGTCTGACTTCACTTAAAGTGAAATCACCATGTTCATCCATGTTGCTGCAAATGGCATTATTTCATTTGATTTTATGACTGAGTAATTTTCCATTGTATATATATTCCACATCTTCTGGAGCAAGCACTTCTTAGACTGTACAGCTTGACTTATTTTAAAGGAACAAAAATTTTGAGGAAACCTAAGTCTTTTTAGAGGTGGAGCATTTCTCTGCAATGATTCATATATCATTAATTAGCATTTAATGGATTAGGAGACCAAGAATAGTAGGTAAAATTGGTGTATCGTTTTGTTTTATGTCACTTATGTCAAGTTCTCATGCTGCTGCTGCTGCTAAGTTGCTTCGACTCTGTGCAACCCCATAGACGGCAGCCCACCAGGCTTCTCCATCCCTGGGATTCTCCAGGCAGGAACACTGGAGGGGGTTGCCATTTCCTTCTCCAATGCATGAAAGTGAAAAGTGAAAGTGAAGTCACTCAGTTGTGTCCGACTCCTATCAGGGTTAAATTATGTTCACAAAATACAGATTTCTTCTGTTCCTCTATTCTTGATTCTCTAAAATTATGTGGTGCTTTTGTAGTCAGTTGTTCTTTGCTTGCATAGCCTTCACATGATTTTCAGAAGTAATTCTTGAAAAAATTTATTTTATAGCCTTCCTTGCTTATTTTTCTTTTCTTATAGCTGCTTTAAATATTGGTCTTGAGAATTCATATTTTTCCAGAAAGTAGTCAATTTCTTGAATATTCTAGCATATTTGCAGTGTATATAAAGGGGTTTATATTCATTTTGTGGATGGGTATGAGATAATATGAAATATACATCAGACCTGCTGTCTGACACAGGACTCCTAAGTGTCTTGAAGTTTCCTGGGTGATAGAAATGTCTTTTGGTTTGTTTTCTTTGTATGTTTTCTGAAAGTGTTCACTTTGCTTTTTCCTAGTAGGAAATGATTACTTTTATAACAGATACTTTTGACGATTATTGCTAAGGTTTGTTAGTACAATTCTATGTGCCCTTTATTTTAAGGCTTGTGATTAGTTTCATCTCTCTCTCTCTCTCTCTTTTTTTTTTTAGTTTCAGCTCTAATACATGCATTTTCTGTCTCAGTTGAATGCCCTACATATTCAAGGAGGTTCCTTCACTCTGGCTGCTGAGGATTCTCAGCCCCACATGAATGTTGGACATTATTCAATGCATTCAGTTCAGTTCACCTCAGTTGCTCCATCGTGTCTGACTCTTTGCAACCCCATGAACCACAGCGTGCCAGCCTTCCCTGTCCATCAGCAACTCGCTGAGTTCACCCAAACTCATGTCCATTGAATTGGTGATGACATCCAACCATCTCATCCTCTGTCGTCCCCTTCTTCTCCTGCCTTCAATCTTTCCCAGCATCAGGATCTTTTCTAATGTGTCAGCTCTTCACATCAGGTGGCCAAAGTTTTGGAGTTTCAGCTTCAGCATCAGTCCTTCCAATAAACACCCAAGGCTGATCTCCTTTAGGATTCACTGGTTGGACCTCCTTGCAGTCCAAGGAACTCTCAAGCATCTTCTCCAACACCACAGTTCAAAAGCATCTATACTTCTGTGCTAAGCTTTCTTTATAGTCCAACTATCACATCCATACATGACTACTGGAAAAACCATAGCTTTGATGGACTTTTGTTGGCAAAGTACTGTCTCTGCTTTTTAATATGCTATCTAAGATGATCACAACTTTCCTTCCAAGGAATAAGCATCTTTTAATTTCCTGGCTGCAATCACCATCTGTGGTGATTTGGGAGCCCCCAAAATAAAGTCAGCCACTGTTTCTGCTGTTTCTCCATCTATTTTTTCATCTATTATTTCAAATCCTAAAAGATGATGCTGTGAAAGTGCTGCACTCAATATGCCAGCAAATTTGGAAAACTTGGCAGTGGCCACAGGACTGGAAAAGGTCAGTTTTCATTCCAATCCCAAAGAAAGGCAATGCCAAAGAGTGCTCAAACTACCGCACAATTGCACTCATCTCACACACTAGTAATGTTCAACATTCCCCAAGCCAGGCTTCAGCAATACATGATCCATGAACTTCCAGAAGTTCAAGGTGATTTTAGAAAAGGCAGAGGAACCAGAGATCAAATTGCCAACATCCCCTGGATCATCAAAAAAACAAGAGAGTTCCAGAAAAACATTGACGATGTCAAAGCCTTTGTGTGCATCACAACAAACTGTGGAAAATTCTGAAAGAAATGGGAATACCAGACCACCTGACCTGCCTCTTGAGAAACCTGTAGGAAGCCACAGTTAGAACTGAACATGGAACAACAGACTGGTTCCAAATAGGAAAAGGAGTACATCAAGGCTGTATATTGTCACTGTGCTTATTTAACTTATATGCAGAGTCCATCATGAGAAACGCTGGGTTGGATGAAGCACAAGCTGAAATCAAGATTGCCAGGAGAAATATCAACAACTTCAGATATTCAGATGACACCACCCTTATGGCAGAAAGTGAAGAAGAATTAAGAGCCTCTTGATGAAATTGAAAGAGGAGAGTGAAAAAGTTGGCTTAAAGCTCAACATTCAGAAAACTAAGATCATGGCATCCAGTCCCACTCAATGCATAGATCTCCAGTAATCATTCTTTCCTCAAAAGTTGTTCCTGCTCATCCTTGTGGAATTTCACCTGTGTGTGATCAGATGACAGAGACTCAGCGGGCTCATTAGGCACTTGGAATCATTCTTTCTGTCTGAGTAGCTGTTTCTTTTCAATCCCCTGCCCCACACATATCATCTTCTGTGCCTCCCTGGCTCACCTGTGTTCTCAGATCAGGGCTTTGCTGGGCTGCATCTGGGTTCCCCTCCCTGTACCTGCAGCATGGAAATTGCCTGAAGGCAGACAGCCGGGAGCCATCAGATGGATTTGTGTATGCATCTTCACTCTAGGAATTTAGTCCTGCATGGCCTGCTGTCCAGGATCTGAAAACAGTTGTTCCCAATATTTTGTTCAGCTTTCTAATTACCAGTGCCAGGTGAGGAAGTTCAGATACTGTTCCTCTTAAAGCTGGAAGTGGAAGTCACATTTTATTTTTACAGACACTCTTTGAATCAGTAATTCTAAATCAGGTAACCACATATGTTTGAAAGTACCTTTTGCTTCATTTTCTCTGTTTTGCTCTTGCAAATGTAAAAACAAAACCAAATATCAAGAGACACACTAAAACAGGTTTTGTTTTCTGTTTTTCCTGGTTGAACATTATGCCTACAAATCCTAGGTAAGGACTTAGGAAGCTGCAGTAAGTCAAGGCACCAGCAAGATCACAGGATCTGCAATCAACAGGGATCTTAATGGTACCAGAGAGCTTTTTTTTTTTTTTTGCCATGCCGTAGGAGCTGGATGCAGTAGTTGAGGGGCTAGAGGGATCCCAGGACCTTAATGACACCAGGGAGCCAGCTAAAATACAGGAGGCTGAGGCCAGGTACAGCAGGTTTGGCCAATGTGAGCTGAAACATATTTAATTCTGAATTTCCAGAACCATAACCTCAAACAAAATGTTCACCTTCTTCTGATATTCACATAGAAAGATTGCATAGAATCTTTTGCCTAGAAATTCTACTTCCATGGAAGAAAGCCACCAGGAAGATTGCTTGGAGAATTTAAGAGATGTGTGGGTTTCAGGTGGAGAAAGAGGAAGTGAGTAAATGACAACTGTGATTCAGAAATGGAAAGGGGTCTGTGCAAACCCAGCAGGCTCTCTTTGGTGGAAGGCAGGCCGTGCGCTCACTGCTCCTTCCCCCTTTTGCTGAGGTCACTTTTATCATGTTTCAGGTAGCTCCAATGAAAACTTCAAGTACAGGGGCTTCCCTGGTGGTCCAGTGGTTAAGAATCTACTTGCAGGGCAGGGAACACCGGTTCAATCTCTGGTCCCCAGAAGATCCCACATGCCACAGAGAAATTAAGTCTGTACACTGCAAAGACTGAGCCCAGGCATCCTAGAGCCCAGCGCTCCACAGCAAGAGGAGCCACCAAAGCGGGAAGCCCAACCACCCAACTAGAGCACAGGCCCTGCTCGCTACAAGTGGAGAGAGCCTGCAGGCAGCAAAGAAGACCCAGGGCAGCCAAAAAGAAATAAAATTATGTGTAAACAAAAACCCCTTCAAGTACAGTGACCCTCAATGGCTCAAGTAACTCCTGCTCGATGTTCTCGGCACACTGGCGTGTGGGGTCTACAGGAACCCCCTCCTCCCGTGAAGGCCCAGCATCTCCATCGACCACGTGTCTCCACCACTGTGCTGTGCCGTCTCCCTGCTCACCTCTGCACAGAATTGCTTCTGATGGTGTCACTCTTTAGGCAGGGGAGTCATTCTTGTGAATCATCATCTAACAGTTAATATCTCACCTGCAATTTTATTTCTATATTCCTTAAAAGGAGTTCCTTAAAATCCCAATTGTATTCCTTAAAAGAGCGTTTTATCAAAATCTTGACTTGAACACCTATGTTTTTATTTACCAACTTTTATGTTTATGTCATGCGAAGAGTTGACTCATTGGAAAAGACCCTGATGCTGGGAGGGATTGGGGGCAGGAGAAGGGGACCACAGAGGATGAGATGGCTGGATGGCATCACTGACTCGATGGATGTGAGTGTCAGTGAACTCCGGGAGTTGGTGATGGACAGGGAGGCCTGGCGTGCTGCGATTCATGGGGTCGCAAAGAGTCGGACATGACTGAGCAACTGAACTGAACTGATGTCTCCTTCATTGTGTCCTGTGCTCTGGCTCAGCCTCTCTCTTGGCCTCTGCTCTTGGCCTCTCAGGAAACAGCGTACAGGATGTATTAGTTGCACCCGCCCTCCCCTCTCACTGGCTCTTTTCCATCCTCCCTCATCTCCGTGACATGTGTAACTCTGTGCACATCACTATCACCATGACACCCTCCCTCCCTTGGGAAGCCTGTTATCACCTTCCTGCTCCTTTCTCTGCTGCCCCGTGTGTGTCCCTGCCCAACACTCACAGCAGCCTCACAGCAGGCGCTCTCCTTCACTCTTCTCTCCAGAGTTCCTGCTGGAATTTCTGGACACCACCTCCCAAGTATTTACCTCTGACTCTGACTTCTTCTTCCCTGGTGGGCCCTGTAGCATCTTCCCCTGAGTGAAGACCACAGATAAAACCTAAATTCTCCTTCTTCCCCAGCTACCTTAGACTCCCCTGTGGATGTCTCCTTCTCATCCAGGCTCAGTGATTCAATATCATCCATGAACCATTTTTCTATACTCAACCATCTATCTGGCTGTATTGATACCGTCTCCAGGGGAGTGGGTGGAGCAATGATGGGCAATGTTGAGATGGCAGGTAGAGACCAGGCCAGGCAATGAGGGCGTGAGAATGAAGGACAGTGCTAAGAAGAGGAGCAGATTATAGAGAAGTCACAAGGGCAGAAGAGGTTGGAGAATGTTTTTAAAAACAGACCAGGGAGAAATCTGGGAGAGGAGAGGTCGAATCTTAGGAAAGAGAAATGATCATTGCATAGCTCCTCAGGGGGGTGGGGGTGGGGGAATCCAGCAACGTGCTAGTTTACGAGCAACATCCTATCAGATGCTGTATTTCAGTTGGAAATACTTCATGCTACAAATCCGTTACATTTGTAGAAATTCCTAATGCATTAGAAATTGATACATTTTCCTGCAATGGAATAAATTAGGCTAAGGTTATGCATTACATAGTTTTTTGTGATGTCAAGATGTCATTTTATATTAGTGTTTATTCCAACGTGGACCAGTAAAGTGTATTATAGTACATCATCTATTCAGTGGACTGATTTGTGGAAAATAGTGTCCCAAGAGAGAATATTCCCCAAGATAGTGTCAGCTGAATATAAGCAAGATACGTAAAACATTGTGCATAGTATGCGACCATGTATGGTTTTAAATGTGGTTGTGCTCAGTCACTCAGTCATGTCCCACACTTTTGACACTATGGACTGTAGCCCACCGGGCTCCTCTGCCCATGGCGATTCTCCAGGCACGGATACTAGAGGGGGTTGCCATTTCCTGCTCCAGAGGATCTTCCGGACCCAGGGATTGAATCTGAGTCCCTTGTGTCTCCTGCACAGGGAGGTGGGTTCTTTACCATTAGCACCACATGTGGAGTGAAGAAGAAATAGATATTCATAGTTGCTTGTGTATCCATAAAATGACATTCTGGGCCGTCTCTCCTGATCCAGGGGTTAAGACTCTGCACTCTCATTGTAAGGGCCTGAGTTTAATCCCTTGTCAGGAAAGTAGAACCCATATGCCACAGCTAAGAGTTCCCATGGAAAAGATACTGCAGGCACAGCCAAATAAATACTTAGAAAAAAATATAAGCCTCTGGAAATGATTCCTGAGGAAAAAAAACACGTGGCTGACTGTGGAAGCAGCAGGGCCTTTACAAGAAGGGAGGTGGTAGGAAGGATAATGTAACATGAAGTATTTTATATTTCTAGGTTCTTGAACCTTGTACATGTATTGTAAGTTTCTCAGAAATGCCAAGACATTACAAAAAATTTTAAACCTCTAAAGAATAAAACTCACAGCGTTATTTCTACAAACTGAATTAAAGTCAAGTTTGTTTCATCAGAAAGATTATCTGGCTTCTCTAAAACATCTTCTCAGGCTTTTCTCACACTACCCAGACAGTGGTCCATATGGCACTGTCTGGATTCTTGTCATAACGTGAAGTGAATCTTTTACACTATCCTGGGTCCTTGATGTCCAGCAAATGAAGGACGACGTCATCACGTTCCTTGCAGCAGGGGCCCACTTAGGTAGCACCGACCTTTACTTCCCAACAGAGCAGTACATCTACGGAAGGAAAAGTGGCGGCGTCTACACTAGGAATCCGAAGAGAACCTGGGAGAAGCTTCTGTAGGCAGCTCATGCCATCGTTGCCACTGAAAACCCAGCTGCTGTCCCTGCTGCGTCCTCCAGGAACCCTCGCCAGCGAGCTGAGCTGCAGTTTGCTGCCGCCGCTCCTCTGGTCGGCCGCTTTGCTCCTGGAGCCTCGGCTAACCAGACCCAGGCAGCTTCCCGGAGCCAAGACTCCCAGCTGACCACCCCTCCCAGGGCTGACCGCCAGCCTCTCCCAGAGGCATGTATGTGAAGTTCTTACCATGGGTCTGTGTGAAACGGACTCTCCTCTGCACTCTGGAGAGGACCCATTCTCGGCAACCAGGGAGCTCAGTCGGTGGGTCTGACTTGGCGAATGCTCACCCGGGAAGTTCCACCCGTGCGCGGCACCGTTTCCTGTGAACACTCATGGAAGGTCGTGCCTGATCTCTACATCTGCAGATTCTGAAGAGATTAAAAGGGAAGAGCAGGTGACAGTTGAGCAAGTTCTGACCAAGGAGGACTTCACTGTGAATGGGTCACTTCAGCAGCTGAGTGCAACGCTACTGGATCTGAGGTGCTGGCCTAGTCCACAGGCAGGCAGCGAGCTCGCTGCCTATTCCGAAGATCCCCCTGAAGGCTGGCCTGCAGTGCCCACTGCTCAGGCCACTGGACGGGTAGGCACAGCACTGCGTGGGCTTCAGCTGTTCTTTCACAGGCTCTTTTCTTGGGTGGGGGCTGTGCTGGGTCCTTGCTGCTGCACAGGTTTGCTCTGGTTGCGGTGAGTGGGGAGCACTCTGGTTGTGGTGCCTGCCTTCTCATTGCAGCAGCTTCTCTTGCTTTGGAGCGTGGGCCCCAGGACCCCCAGGATTCAGTGGTGGCAGAGCATGGGCTCAGGAGCTGTGGCCCCCAGGCTGTGGAGCACAGGCTTGATGGTTGTGGTTCCCAGCCTTAGTTCCTCTGAGGCACCTGGGATCTTCCTGGACCAGGGATTGAACTCATGTCTCCTGCATTGGCAAGATTCTTTACCATGAGCCATTATGGAAACCCCACAAACTCTTAAAATAGAAATTGGTTGAGAGAGAATAAGCAGTTTCTAAATAAATAAATATGTCTACTCATGAGAATGTTCTGTGACTTTTGCTTTTTTCCTTTCACATAAGAGGAAAATTTCCTAATTCATAAATCATTATGTTCTTCCCTCAAACAACATTTGCAACTGCTAATTTTATTAGTTAAGCTTGATCCAATTTTTAAGATACTTTTCTCACACTTTCCCCTATGCACTGTACATTCATTATCAATTGAAATAATATTTTATCATTGTTCAGTCACTCAGTCATGTCCAACTCTTTGCGACCCCATGGACTGCAGCACACCAGGCTACCCTGTCCTTCACCAACTCCCAGAGATTATATTTATATACTTCATATGGATGGGAAGATAATCAGTTGACTTCATCCTTGAATTATTTCTCTGAATCTGACATATTAATATTCTAGTAAGATATAAAACACTTGGCTGACTTCAGTATAACAAAAAATAATAGAATCAGGTGACCATATCTGAAGACTGATTATAAATGCAGCAGCCATGTTGATGAGGAGCAGTGACACACGGGGGGACATTTTATGTGGTGAGAGAGGGGCGCTGGCCTCAGGGATTTAAAGGGCTGCTTGAAAACAGAGTGGAACTCGGCTCAGTGGATGGACCTCCTGGGAGTCACTTCCCAGGGACACACAGGACAGAGTCCTGAGCATCCTGTGTGCCCACAAGGTGGTCTGAAGCGGTGGCCAGGGCACTCCTCTGCGTATCAGTGGAGATGGTAGCTGTATTGTGTGTCTGTACGAGTCTGTATAAGGTGACCCTGCGTGCAGAAAAGCAAATTTGACTAAATGGCAGTTGGCCTCAGCTCTAATAGTAAGATCTTGTCTTAAATCAATTTCTTTCTCCTCTCAGCTTCTCCGTCTGAAAGGAGTTACTCTTCATGAGAGCCATTCTCTTTTAATTCCCTTCTTCAAAGCCTCACATTTTGTAGCTTTTTTCCAGTAAGTATCTTTCCTTGTTTATTCTTCAGACAAGCTAAGCTAGAGTAAAATTTTCTTATTGGACTTTAAAGATAAACAAATACTTTTAAAATCAGACTTTCCAAAAGTTCTAAATTCATTCATGTTCTCACTTTAGTATGTTCAATCCTAAGCCTGTAATGAGCGTTTTTACCTGATTCAAACACAACTCTGGGGGGTGAATTGGTGGCAGGACTCCACAGACCCCTGGAATTTTGAACTCTTGACAGTTAGATCTCCTTTTACAGAAGTGTTAGCAGCCAATGGAACAAGGAGCATATAGTGCCAGATTGCAGGGCTGACAGCGGGGAAAAGACAGTTTATTGATGGTAGAAAAGATCTGCCTTCTGACCAGCAGCCGCTGCTCACGGTGAGGCAAACCGGAAGTCCCTGCAGACGCAGAGACCCATGCGGAGGGAGCAGGATGCTTCAGCCACACTCGTTCTCAGCGCAGCCCTCAGAAAGGGGTCCTTCCTTGACCTGACTCGTGCTTCCTGTTTCTTTAACTCTCTGTGCTTTGGGGCTGCTCTGCTGAGTTGGACTCCCCTTTGCTTTTCCTAGATCCCCTTGGGGCCTTCTCACAAGGCCCGGCAGCAGGCAGGAAGCAGCGGCGCCATTGGGCAGGTCTGCTCCTGTGACTCCTCTGGCAGCCGTGCGGCTGGGACAGCGCGCTGAGCTTTCACCGTCCCTCTCCTGAGACCAGAGGTCGGAATGTGATGGGACCAGAGGTCGGAAAGGGGAAGAGGGAAGAGCTGCCTTTGCTTTCTTTCACTCCTGGGCCAGGAGCTCTTAACCTGAGGGATTTGGAGAGCCCAGGGAGCCTGTGGCCTCCCTGAAGTGATGCATAAAATGAGTCTGTGCACAATCTTTTGTTCAGTAAAGAATAAATGCCCTGGATTGACCCCTTCCGAATATTTTATCTTTGTTCCTAATCTGTACAGATCCTGTGCTTTGAAGCACAACACCGCTGCAGTGATTTCATCACAATTCCACTGCTGCCGGTCCCTAGTAAACCCAGCTTTCAGAATCAAGAGAAGCTGGTGGCTGACAAGGCTTAAAAACATCCTTTGAAGTACCTAGAATCAAGAGCATTTGACTGTACTCTACTGGAACGTTTTAAGGTGTGCTGCTGCTGCTGCTGCTGCTAAGTCACTTCAGTTGTGTCCGACTCTGTGCGATCCCAGAGACAGCAGCCCACCAGGCTCCCCTGTCCTTGGGATTCTCCAGGCAAGAACACTGGAGTGGGTTGCCATTTCCTTCTCCAATGCATGCAGATGAAAAGTGAAAATGAAGTCCCTCAGCCGTGTCCGACTCTTAGCGACCCCATGGACTGCAGCCTACCAGGCTCCTCCATCCATGGGATTCTCCAGGCAAGAGTACTGGAGTGGGGTGCCATTGCCTTCTCTGATTTTAAGCTCTAGTAGTTTGCTTTTCACTTGTGAGCAGCTAGGTCCAATTGTTTCCAAACAAGAAAACCGAACTAAAGTCTATGTGCCTGCCCAGGGTCACAGGACACAAACTACTTTAGGGCGGGTCCCAGGTCGGCCTGAGATTCTGTCATTACCAGGAATCAAAGTAGCAAAGAGCATCTGTGACACAAACGCTAAAGCGTTTTATTACTGGATAATTTGGGTTGGGACGGTTCCCTAGAGAAGAGAATGGCAACTCACTCCAGTGTTCTTGCCTGGAGATTTCCATGGGCAGAGGAGCCTGGCAGGCTACAGTCTAAAGGATCGCAAAGACTCGGACACGACTGAGTGACTTTCACTTTCTTTTTTCAGTTTGGATCTATGTAGAGGTAAAGTCTTTTCTGTGGATATTTGTAAATGCTTCCTACAGATCAGTTATATGGCTTTGTGTTCTTCTGAAATTGCTCCCATAACATTGATCTGGACTTCATACACTTATGTACCAAATTACTCTGTTTTCTGTGCAATGGTGGTAAAACAGTTAAAAAGCAAGTAAACAAGCCAAAGCCCGTGAACTGTTTGAAACAGGCTGAAAGCGCCACCTACTGTCCAATCTGTAGAGGTGCCCGAGGAATGTAGTCTGAGCCTTATGGACTGAGAGCCACAGGAACTAGGATATTAAGGTACGTTAGACTCACATCTAACTAAGCTTTCTACTTATATGCTATTTATAACGAGTTATGTAGTTATATTTATGCTCTCTCCTGAGCATTCTCAATCTTTGGTTACAGAAAGATATTGAAAATCACTGAGCTGTGACAGGTGTAAGAAAGTGTTTCAGGCTATCATATGCTTTCCACCGGTCCTGATTATCCCACACCAAAATGCCTTGAGAGTTCTGGAGCAAAAATGCTCTTTGCCACTTTTATTCCTAGTAACGACTGAGGCCCAGAGCTCCCTGGGTAGGCCCTCCCGCTGGGGACTTGACTGTATTTATTTTACATGTTTAAGAGACAACAACAACAACAACAAAGCTCTAAAATGGCAAAAGCTTTCAGGTGCACCAAAAAGGTGGGTTTAATGTTGGTTTGAGTGTTTTGTTTTTAATGGAACAATCCATTATAGAAGGGGCCAAAATAAGTTTAGAGAATAAAATGTGTATTTTCTTCCTCTGAGAGCTACTAATTAAACATGTCTTTACTATGGGCCTGGCATAAATTCAGACTTGCCTTGGACAGGTGGCTGACTTCCAGGCTGCCTTAAACCCAGCCAGTGTTCAGGGAGTGGCCCAGTGACGGAGGGGACAGCAGCGTGCAGCCCGCGTTTCACTGTTTGTGCTGCTCGCGTGCTCTTTCTGTCTCTAGCCCTTCAGCAGATATTCACTCTCTTCTAGGCAGCTTATCATTTGCTTGACTCTGAAATACATTGGTTTGGTTTTTATGATAAGCTGGTTCTGTACAATCATACGTAAAGTGTTTATTTAAATACAAACAATATACACTCTCGTTCAAGTTCCTTCTGAGTTAAAAGTACACAAAAAAAGTGGATAATTTAGAGTAAAAGTAGATTTTTTCTTTCATCCTTATCAAAGTGTCTGTGGTTCATTTGTATATATTCCTCCAGCTTTTTAAAAAATATTTTCAAATATATATTTATTTACACAGATAATATATGTTCATTTTTAGTTCAGTTAATCAAATAATGTGTGTGTTGTTTTACAACTTGCTTTAGTCATGTAACAGTATGACTTTGAGGTGTCACCATTTCCTGTTTGGGGGTTTGCCAGTGGTTTTCAATAGTAATATAAAAATCTTTCTTTAGAACAACACGATTCTGCTATAAGCAAACTAGGTTCATTTAGCATCCACATTCAGGGAAATTTAGAAATGTCTTTAGTTGCCCTGCACATCCCACCATCAGGAATGGAGGAAACTGCCAGCAAGGAAAGTCTCAGTAATGAACACCAGGCACCCCTTCAGATCAGATCAGATCAGATCAGTCGCTCAGTTGTGTCTGACTCTTTGCGACCCCAGGAAGCGCAGCACGCCAGGCCTCCCTGTCCATCACCAACTCCCGGAGTTCACTCACACTCACGTCCATCGAGTCAGTGATGCCATCCAGCCATCTCTTCCTCTGTCATGCCCTTTTCCTCCTGCCCCCAATCCCTCCCAGCATCAGAGTCTTTTCCAATGAGTCAACTCTTCGCATGAGGTGGCCAAAGGACTGGAGTTTCAGCTTTAGCATCATTCCTTCCAAAGAAACCCCAGGGCTGATCTCCTTCAGAATGGACTGGTTGGATCTCCTTGCAGTCCAAGGGACTCTCAAGAGTCTTCTCCAACATCACAGTTCAAAAGCATCAATTCTTCGGCACTCAGCTTTTTTCACAGTCCAACTCTCACATCCATACATGACCACAGGAAAAACCATAGCCTTGACTAGACGGACCTTTGTTGGCAAAGTAATGTCTCTGCTTTTGAATATGCTATCTAGGTTGGTCATAATTTTCCTTCCAAGGAGTAAGCGTCTTTTAATTTCATGGCTGCAGTCACGGAGAAAAGGAGAAAAAGAGAAAAGAAAAGGCACCCCTTAACTCAGCTCTAAAGGAGGAGGGCGGGGCGAGGACAGCTCACTGGCTGGAGCGAAGGTCTTGTGATGCCTGTGTCTCCAGCCTGGCAGGTAGCAGCCCAGAGAAGCGAGGAAAGAGAGACGGTAGGAGGAGGACAGTGGAGGGCAGGAAACGGGCCTCCTGGCGGCAAAGCACACAGGTCGCAGCAGAGCCTGGGCAGAATGAGCGGGTCTGCGGAGGAGCCAACAGAGAGACACCCGGAGGAGGCTCCATTCGCTTACCCCACCCCAGAAGGTGCCCTGGGGCCCGGTGCGGGGTTGCATGGGTTCCTCTCACTAAGACTGTGCACTTCAGGCTGGTCTGGGGAACACACTTCTTGTTTCACTTCAGTGATTAAATATGCCTCCCCTGTAATTTCAGGTTGGGTCTTCTCTGCCTGCCTTCCCCTCACTTTTCACTCTGGCCTCAGTCTTCATTTTTTCTGGCAAACAAAATATGGTCAGCAGGCAGAGTTGACTGCATAAAAGGCAAAGGTCTGCCTCTGAGGAGTAATATATACTCATATTACTATGCTAGTTTATTTATATTTATTAATTTAATGTATTATAACATAATGCTACATAAACATATGCATATATAATGTAAATAAATATTAAATGTTATGTACTATTATTTTAATATAATATTTATATATCAATGATATATGTTAATATTAATAATATATAGGCTGATTTAGTTAATGACACCCCTGGTGAGAAGATTAATGAAGACTAAAGAAGTCAGAAAAAAACAGAAATTTGAAGATCTTTGCTCAAACTCCATGCTCACGATGTAAATGGTGAGACGCGCATGAAGGTTCTTGGCCAGGGCCCCTCACAGGCTTCTCCAGGCCCCTGTCATGGTCAGCAGTGAGAGAGGGAGCGAGGGTCCAGGCAAAGTCCTCAGGCCGAGGCCGGACCAAGCCCCCCGCCAGTCTCCTTCCTTCTGTCACCTTGCGTCACCTCCTCACTTACACTAGTGTAAACGAGTGTTATCACTTCTCCCACAGAATGAAGGGTGTATGTTGCAGGAGAGCTGGAGCGAGCTCACTGGTGACACAAATCTTAAAACTATAGAGAGAGGGAGTTGGAGGGAGGGAGACAGATAAATAGACTTATGTGCCCTGGCTTTAGACTGTAGGGTGAAATTTATATTAAAACTGGTTAGCCTTTAGCTTGTATTCTTATCAGTGCCTGTATTAAACAATTGATCAGTCACCTAAATATCATAGACTCTAAATCATAAACTAGGACTTTAAAATACTGTAGTTTTCTGTATTGCCAAATTGCACTTTTGAAGCCAACGTTCAAATCATCCAGTGTCTTCTCTTTGTGTTTGGTCACACGTTCTCTTTTTTAACTTTCACTTTGTATTTGGGGTGTAGCCCGTTAACAAACAGTGTTGTGACAGTTTCAAGTGACACCAAGGGGAACAGTTCAGCCAAACACACACATGCGTCCTTTCTCCCCCACACTCCCCTCCCTTCGAGGATGCTACATAGCATTGACATCCATGTGCCAAACAGGGAGTCCTTGTTGATTCCAAACCAAAGCGGACATTTGTTGCGTCATCAGAGACTCTGCAAGAATCTTTCCCAGAGGTTAGTGAGGAGTTTCCTGGAAAACACTCAGCCCACCCCCTGTTGCCAGAGGAAGAGTGTTTATATATGGGCGTTAGTTTTGGGAGAATTTGGTGAACTGGACCAGCTAGTACAGAGATGGAAACAGCTTGTCACCATAACACTGTCACCATTCCCCAGTAGGTTCAGCCTCCCCCGAATGCGCCCCGAGTCCTGACCGCTGAGCAGGCCAAGCCCACTCTCAGCCCCCAGCACCTCCTCCCACAGGGCCACGGCCCGCACGAGCCGGAGGGACTGACCGCTCGTCCCCTCCTCCCCCTACCCAATCCTCCCCCTACCCAAGGGCCTGCCCGAGCCAGCTCCCTGCTCTGGTTGAAGGAGGAAGAAGGCCCAGCAGCAGCCCCAGAAGAAGTGCACAGGGGCCCCTCCATTCCCAGGAGTGCAGGCTCATTGTGCAGGGCCTAGGGGACACGGGGGTGGGAGGAGCCTCAGCACTGGACACTGTGGGAGCTTGTCCGCTGAACAGACTCAGGGACTGTCTGTTGGCCATGGGATGTGAGGAACAGGAGAGATTTGGATGGACTGGGCTAGCTGGGAGGGTTTCCCATGGTCTAAAGCACAGGCTGTGTCTCTCTGGGCTGAAAATGTTAACCGCTGAACACTAGCTCCCACCAAAAGAGGGTATTAGTTAGAGGTGTCCTGAGATGTAAGAGCTTCCTAGGGAGACAAGAGGAGATACTAGGAGGATGTGAAATGCTTTGTAGAGCCTGAACCACACGCCCAGCCTTCTGACCACAGTTTTGGGAGGTAGCAGTTTCTTATGCATGTCCCTGGTGGCTCAGATGGTAAAGAATACACCTGTAATGTAGGAGACCTGGGTTCGATCTCTGAGTCGAGAAGATCCCCTGGAGAAGGAAATGACAACCCACTCCAGTATTCTTTCCTGGAAAATCCCATGGACAAAGGAGCCTGGTGGGCTGCAGTCCATGGGGTCACAGGGACGTGATTGAGAGACTGACACCCTTTCAGGTGAGGGCAGCTGATTTGCTTGGGCCAGATCAGGGAGGGTCACAGTGAGTGCTGCTTCTGACAAGTAAAAGAGTCTTTGGGCCTAGAAAAGAAAACAGCAGTCTCAGAGGCCCTTGCTGAATCTTCTAACTTCAGAGTCTTCAAACTTTAAGTCCCGCCCTGATGCTCCAGGCTGGTTGCATCTACCTGGGACTTATCACCCCTTGTCCAGAGGATTTATCACCCCCTGCCCAACTACACATGCCATCTCAACTAAAGAATACCCAAAACATCCCGCCTGACTAACATTTCCCTTATCACTTCCACAAACCTCCCTTTAAATATGAAGCCTCCCTGATCCCTCTCAGGCTCAGCAAGGTCCTTAGGCTGACTGCTGCCCCTCCTTGCCTGAATAAAGGTAACCTACTTCTGTTCCATTGAGGTCCTCTCTCCTTTTCTGCATCAGCCCAATCTATATCTTGCAACCAGCACTGTGTGAGGGAAGAGGGCAAAGAGGTGCCCCCTGGGAGTCAAGACACAGGCTGCTTTGTCAGCAAGACAGCCGTGAGGGGTGGAGTGGGCACCCCATGGGGCCTCTCCCGCTGTCCCCGGGTGCCCTGCAGTTCCAAGCTTTGGCCTGAAAGTGTCATAAAGAAGGACCCTTTGTATCCTACCTATTATGAGTTAACCACTAAAGGAATGTTGCCTATAAGCTTGTATATAAAGTCCCATCTCTGGGAGCCCTGCATCCCAGGTAATGAGCACCCAGCTAAAATAATAACTTTGTTTAACTCACAGGAAACTTCCTGCCCAGACTCACCTGTGAATCACGGCCGGGAGGCAGACATTAACACATCCCCTCTGGAGCCTGATCAGAATGAGGAAATATTTGACTTTCCTCCCCTACCACCTTTGAGAATTAAGATAAAAGAAGCCTGAATTCTAATTCAGGCAAGATGGGTCCTGGGACAAGAGTCCTGAGTTTCTGAATAAAGTTGCTG
Organism: Bos javanicus; assembly: GCF_032452875.1. Classification (NCBI taxonomy): domain Eukaryota; kingdom Metazoa; phylum Chordata; class Mammalia; order Artiodactyla; family Bovidae; genus Bos; species Bos javanicus. The sequence goes on along the minus strand of NC_083886.1, from coordinate 64,994,112 downwards.
TTCCTTGCCCCAAGAACTCATCTCTCAATTTATTGGCCTGTCGTGAGGTGAGCAGGACAAGCTTGGACTCGGTTACAGAAGAGCTGACAGTCTTGCTCTTTTTTGGGAAGATTTCCATTTCCATTCATTTAGTCATTCATTGTGTATTTGAGTCCTGCTCAGAGCCAGGCCCTGCCGAACTCACCCTTGCAGACCCAGCTCAGACCTCACCGGGTCCACGAGGCCTTTCTTCATCCCATGCTCTGCCCGCACAATTTTCTGACACACCCAGGACCCCTCAAGTCTTTAAGCACACTGCGATGAGCTCTCCAGCTTGTGAGCCCTGTGAGGACCTCGAACAGATGCAGAACGGGGCTCAGAAAATGTGAAGATGACCAATAATCATATCAATGAGCTGGTCAAACACAAACCAGGCTTAGGTCACATTCACCAAAGGTCATCTTCTTCTCCCTCCTTCCAGAGACAGAGTTTCAGAGGGACCTTTACCAGGAGCCCAAGGATCTTCTCTGACACTAACCTCATCCAAAACATTAACAGTCTGGGTGAATTTTATTTTCAATTTTATTTCTTTTTACACTTGAAGTCACTTCGTGACTATTCCACTGAATACTGAGTAACTTAATGATCACTTCTGTTGTGTCTGGGCCAAGAAAGCCCAATACAGGGGTAGGATACTGAGGAGGAGAAGGCCAGGGGAAGGGGTGGGGGGTGAAATAGCAGAGGCAGGTGGCGCCCACCCTGTCCTCACTGCCCCACCCCAGGGGTAGGATGCTGAGGAGGAGAAGGTCAGGGGAGTTGGCGGGAGGACAGCAGAGGCAGGCGGCACCCACCCCCTTCCTCACTGCCCCGCCCCACCCCCTTTGTACCTAACCAATCTGACTGTGATTACCAGGGTCCAGATATCTCCTTGCTGATGTTCTGTCCCTTAGAGCCAGCTGTAGAGGTCACAAGAAAAACCTAAGTTCTGGGGCCCCTGTGTGATCCAGGAGCAGTCACCTATGCCTTCAGAGGATCAGTTTCTGACCCACAGTGATGCTCTCCCAGGGTTGGGCATGAGTTGGTGGCCAGCCCTGCTCACCGTGAGATGCTGCAGCTCTTACTGTGCCCTGAAACCCCTCCCTGCAGCCTGGCTGTGTTCAGGGAACGCCTGGACAAAATAGGCATGAGCAAGTAGGAGAGAGTGGGCGCTTCCAGGGCAGAGGAGATACAGAGAAACTTGATTTCACTCTGGCCACTTCCAACTGGTCCCAGCCTAATGCCACTTGTCATACACCCTGAGTGGACACGATCTCCTGGGAGCTCAGAGGACTCTCCTGAGAGCTGGGATGTGGCCCTGTGGAGGACGGGGCTGGGATAGCCCCTCACATGAGGCTGGGGCTCTGGGGCTCAGAAGCTGGCCGGGGGAGTGAAGCTGGGCCTGGCAGGTTTGCACTGCAGACTGTCGGGTGTCTGGCTGAAGCTGCTGGCATCCGTGGTCACACCTCCCTCAGCCATCTGACCGTTTCTGATCCCAGCAGTTAAGCAGGGGTGGTCTGGCAGGCAAACAGCTGAGATGGGAGCTCAGCGTGGGCAGCTCCTCCACCCGCCTCTGCTCTCCTCTCTCCTGGTCTCTCTTCTTCACCACCTCTGCCCACCCCACCCCCACCACGTGGTTCTCTTCTTAGGCTGCCATGGGGAGGCCTGCGTGGAGTCCTGGTCGGGTGGGTGGCACAGAGGGTCCCGAGAAGGGGTGTCGTGGCTGGGCTGGTTGCTCTGTGCTCGCCGGTGGCTTAGGGTCATTGAGGCAAAGAGGTTCCCTGCATAAAGACGGTTCCTAGTGATGTGGACGGAGTGATAATGGTAATTTTATATTCTGTGAGTTTTTCACAATTAAAAAGAAAAGAACTCGGATGGGTGGGTGTGTATTATAATAGCCTAGAAAGGAAAATTCTCAAGTCAAACAGAAGAATGAATCATGTGCTAAACATAGATGAGTCTCAAAGACATAGCACCAAGTGTAAGAAACCAGCATACGTGGCCAAAGTTGTACAAATCCATGTACTTTAAATATGAAGAATAGGCAAATCATTACGGTCAAAAAGCACACAATTGCCAAAAGCTGGGGGAAGGTGGAAGGGGAAGTGCCTGTTTAGTGGGTAGTGGGTTTCTCTGTGAGGAGATGAAGTGCTCTGACTTAGATAGCGGTGATAGATGCACAGCTTTGCACACAGATGATGAATCACTGAGCTGTACATTTTAGAGAGTAAATTTTATGATATGTGAATTAGATTCCAACTTAAACATTGTGATTGATAAAGGATTTTTTTTTTTTTTAAGAATTCACACAAGAAACACATCTTATCCTGAGTTTGGCTCTCACCCTTCTAACGTCTGTAGGCAAACAAACATCTGGACAGGGATGAGGATTCAGGTTTCCTCCTTCAGGGACTGACTTCTCTGAGCTTCCCTTCATCACCAAACAACGAGGATCCTCAGCCTCTGCAGGAGCTGCTCTCCATGTTCCTACCGTCCCCTCTCCTTCTCCTCCCCCTGCTCTCACGGGCTTCCTCCCTCCAGCTCCGCCTCCTGAGTTCAGTCTGGGCTCCTCTCACCAGGGCTTTTGCTGGGCTCCTGACCCCCCTCTGATTGCAGCCTCTCCGCCCTCCTGTTCGCTTTCTCCCTGTGATAACTGATCTGCTTTAACTGCAGTTCTGAACTTGTGCATTCTCTACTCACAGCATCTGAGTGGCTCCCACTTCCCAGGAAGGATAGTGGCATCCCAGGCCAGGCTCTAAATGCCTTTCCCCTGCCCCCTGCCTCTGCCAGCCCTCACCCCCTGCATCCACCCCGCAGTCCACACCAACTTTGACATCATCCAGGAGTTGAGATGAACGCTCTGCCTTCACATCTGCCTTTCTGGGGGAACCTGCTCTCTGCACCTACCACTGGCCCCGGCTCTGGATTCCTGGCTGCTGAACTGCATGTCTCTGAGGCCTTGGCTTGAAAACCATCTGCTCTGCTGATTTTCCTGACTCCCTCGGGCTGTGTTGTAACTCCTTGTCTTTCTTCTGGTCCTGTGTGCCTTTTCTCGGTGAGCACGTGCCATATGGTGGGGCACTTCTGTCTTGTCTGACGCCCCTCTTAGGCCCAGGGCTTCCTGAGGACAGGAATCCAGGCCCCATGACTCTCCATGACTCTCTGAGGCCCGGAGGTGCTCACTGCTCACCTGCATGGTGACTGAAGACTGTGGCTCCCCCGTCAGGCTTGCAGAGCCATCTGCCTCTCATCTCAGGCGCTGTCCGTGCTGTGGGGGAGCAGCTTTCACTCCAAGAAAGCCCCCCACGCTCTTGTTGCAGAGACAGGCTCTGGGAGGCACGGGCGTCTGGGGTTGTGGCTCCGGCCTCTACTGGAGCAATGGTCGTGGTGCGCGGACTTAGCTGCTCCATGGCGTGTGGGATTTTTCTCGATCGAACCTGTGTCTCTTGCGTTGGCAGGAAGATTCTTTACCACTGAGTCAGCAGGGATGCCTGATATTACACATTTCACATTTCTGCCAATTTTGCTGAGGCCCAAGTGTTGGGGGCCAGAGTGAGGTACTCCGCCCATGGCAAAAGTCATGAGGAAGGAGGCTCGATATACACAAAGGCGGGATCGAGCCTCAGGAGTCCCCCTGGAAATCCTCGAGCATCTATCCCCATAACCAGAGCCTGCCTGTTTTACTACTTTGTGCTCTCACCTACACCTCTGACTTTACGGGGGGCTGTCCCCCACCACCTCTTTTGGAGAAGGAGTTAACTTAGAGCTCCAGTTAATAAAAACTCCTGGGCATGACAAGAGTGTTTTAACCTACAAACTCCTCTGAAGGTTCTCTAGCCTGCCTGACAGGCTCATCCAGCCACATGTGATTGCTCACAGCCTCCCAACCATGAGAGGCACGAGATGCTTTAAACTTTCTAAAAACAGGTTCCTTAGAAAAGTTAGAAAACTATTAGTATAAGTATAATGGGCTGGTTAGAAATTGTATTGGTGAAGGGTTTTTTCATTTGTTGAGCCAATGTTTGTTGCTAGGTCTCCACATCCCCTGCCCTTACACACATTAATGAATATATAGAAGAAATAAGTATTAACCTTTGATATAAATCACGTTAGACCTTAGGCTAAGTAAATTCTTTCCTTAACTAAAACCCACTATACCCTCATCCTATAGGAATGTAACTTTATTTGGGTGGCGTCTGTTTTAAGAATAATCACCCCTGGAGAAATAAGTGTCCTGGTTGACTGACCGCTGTCACAAGGAGAGGGTCATAAATTGTCAGCAGGCCCCCCTGGCCAGAAGATGATGTAACACCCCTAAGACCTCTGTATACATTTGTATGAAGCACCTGACTTTGATAAAAGTCAGGACTGCTGACCTCGCGTGACTTTTGCATAACATCTCAGTGTATAAAAGTAGACCATGGAAAATAAAGAATTGGGATCAGTTTCTCGAAATACTGGTCTCCCCATGTCACTCTCTCTCTCACTCTGGCTGAGTCTCCATCTGGAGCGCGGAACCCGCCATGCTTACTAATTATGCCTGGGCTTCTAAGATCCGACCAGGGAGGCCTCAGTGTCTCCTCTCCTTCGGGAGAACGGAAGGACACCTGCGGCCTACGTAAGTGGTGCAAACTTCTTGTCCTGAAGTTTTATTGGTCTCCCACATAAACCAAGCTACTCAGCCTCTTTTCTCCACTGAATTTTCCTACTGAGCTATCCTTATTCTATTACTCTTTATAACTTTAATTAATATCTAACTGAAGCTATTGTATCCTGATCCTCGCCGACGCCGTCCCTGCTTCGAATACCCTGGATCAGCCGGGGCTGGACCCCGGCACCCAAGGACCGTTGCAGAATCAAGAAACACCCAAGAGCAGCCGGGCCGCTCCTCTTACACACGTGGAAGCCGACACCAGCGGAGCGCGTAGATGGTGTCCCTCGGCGTGTGATGCAGCTTGGGCCGGGGTCCTCACTCCACGCCCAGGGTCTCTCCTGAGCCCACCGCTTCCTCCCCCAGGTCAGAGGAGAACACCGGGACCCACGCCAGGCCTCTCAGGGTCTCTGAGCCCTGGGAAGCGTGTCTGAGTGTCTGGGGGTCAGACAGAGCCTTCAACAGAGGGGCTGAGAGGCACAGGAGCTCGGCCGGCTCCTCTCCTGTGGCCCAGCTGTGTCTTCTGCAGGCTCACTTTCTACTCCTCACAGTGACCAAGAATGTATAGCTTCCCAAGCAGGTCCCTTCCATATTGTAACAAGTGTAGTGAAGGGTCCTTCCTGTCATTGTATATTTTATTTGCCACCAGAGCTTTGAACAAGCAGTGACACACTCCATCAAGCCCTCATGTAATTGTAGACACTTCCAAGGAGGGTTCAAGGTAAAACTTAAAAAAAAAATCTCCTAGGCAATTAAACCACTTGAGCTGTGACATAAAATCATTTCCTTTAATCTAGTTTATTCATTGTGGATAGCACTTCAAAATAATACTTTAAAAGTCATCATGGTCTTTTTGCCTTTATTTCTGAAGGTCTTTGCTGGTGGGCCCCATTTGTCTGAGGAGATGGGTATATGAACATGAAACAGCATCATTTCCAGTCTTTTGAAAGTTGCCATTTCCTCTTCTCTGCAAGGGAAACACCACCTCAGCTCACCCCGCAGCTATTTCGCACCGTCAGGAATCGAGGCCAAAAAAGCCCCTGTGCTGTACTCATAAGTGTAACTGGATCCCTGAAAAACCAGCCCAGCTAATCTCCACCCCCAGGAGCTTTAACACTTTGCAACTCAACATGCAGCCAGGGATCTGCAGGAATTGGCGTTTCCTGGGAGCTTGTGAGAACACAGAACCCCAGGCCTATCCCATCACTGCGTCCAAGGCTGTAAGTATCCTTTACATCACTGAGATGAAGGGGAGACTGCAGACCCTGAGGCAAAGCTCAGTGCTTCATCTTTCTCAGCAATTGTGAGAGCACATATGGTCCTTCCACCATTTTCTTTTTTTTAACTGATGCATAGTTGACATATCCCTTCATATTCATTTTGGATGAGCAACATAATGACTCAATATCTGTATGTACTGTGAAATCATCACCATGATGAGTCCATCTCATGTCCATCATCTCACATTGTTACATCTCGTGTGTGTGATGAGGACTTTTTAGATCCACTCTTTTAGCAACTTTCAAATATGCAAAATAATTTTTAAAAATAGTATCATTAGCTGTAGCTGCCATGCTGCACGTGATGATCCCATGAGTTATTTTCTGTAATTGGAAGTTTGTTCCTTTTGACGACCTTCACCTACTTCACACCCCCCACAGCCCACCTTCTGCAAACACCAAGCTGTGCCCTGTATTGAGGACCTTGGTGCTTTGCTTTTATTTTATTTTATTTATTTTTTTAAGATGCCACATGTAAGTGAGCTCACCCTTTTTCTGTGCAACTGTAAGACTAGTGCAGGTCTTAGAAGGTCCTGGATCTGTTACCCTCTCAACAGTCCATGTGGAATCTTGGGCTGCTGTGTGAGAATGATCATTCAGTGGATGGTAAACTCGGTAAGATGGGAATGTGATCTCCTCCCACCGCCTGTCATGGGGCAGATTCTCCCAGCCCTGGTGTGTGGCTCTGGGGCACTTCCACTCCACATCAGTAAAGTGTGTGGCCATTCAGTAATCACTCTGTTTCCAACAATCATGATAATGGACATCACCTTTGATAAACGCTTCATTAATTAGAGCAACTGCTGTTTGGAAACACAAGTCCAGGCTTGAATCTTTCCCTTTGAAATATCAAACATCTGGCAGGAAAACAACTCCCTAGGAGATTTCCCCCAGATTTTAGTCACAGAGTCAGCAAACCATTAAAACTTCACATGTTCTATAGGCCTTTACAGAAGGTTGCTTTTACATTAAATAAACCACAGGAGTGTGTTTGAACCTGCCCTAATCCTAGGTGATGCAGAACTGACTTCTGTAATTCAGGGAACATTAATTGTGCTCTTGGAATCTATGGACAGATAGGAATGAGAATTCACTCATATAAAAAGCCACCAGCAAAGATCTTAACTCTTTCTCAAATTCTAATTGCAGGTATGGCTGGCAGAGTTTTGCCCTGTATATTTCCCATTTCAGAGATTGTTGAAAGCTTTGAATAAAGTGAAATTCCCATGGGGAGGACCCGTGTGTTTCTAGAGTACAAGTTTCAACCTGTTTGATTAGTCCCCTCAGAGGGACCTGGGTGAGGGAATTAAAGCCAGTTGATCATCAATCACTTTCCAGTGTCAGTATTTACTGGAAGATAAAGACTGCCATAAGTTAATCTCTCCATTGTCCAAGTATGGCTAGTTCCTAGACCTTCAGAGATAACACTTGGTTCTTTGGCTACAGTGCTTTAGTACCCAGGAAACTATGGCCAAGTGCATGACTATGTGATTTTGGTAGCTGTTCTCTGAACTGTGTAACTGGAGAAAAATCACAGAAATTATGCAGATTATTTTATGTGTGTACCAAGCAGCTGTCACTTTTAACTCTTTTATCCACAGCCTCATCTTGAATCTCAAGTTCAGTACAACGAATGTTCAACCAAATATCTAGGAGCAAATGGAACAGACTGGGGGTAAGCCTAAAGATTAATACATGTCAGAGCTGATGAATGTTAGCAATTACCTAGTCCAGTCTCCAAATCCTCGGAAGATGTGTGGCATCTCCAGCTCATCGCAGAGCCAGGCCCTTTCCAGCACACCCCTGTCACTCATCCTTCAACCATCCATTCAACAGTGACTGAGAATCAACTCGTGTCAGGAGCCAGGAAAGAACCGTGAACAAGACACAGCCCTGCTCTTGCAGAGTTTTCAGTCCAGCAGGAGATTACATGAGAACTGGCAATCTGATGAATGTTACATAGGGTCAATACAGGTGCTCTGGGAGCTGATGGAAGGGTTAGGGAAGACTCCCCTGAAAAAGGAGTATTGAACATGAAATGAATTGATGGGGAGCTGGTGGAACAAGGGGTAGGGAGAAGAGCTCCCCAGGCAGGAGGAACAGCGTATATAAAGCAATGACTCAGGGGGAAACATGGTGCCAGGCACTAAAAGAAGTCCAGGATGGCAGGGAGATTAGAGTGAGGAGAAACACCAAGGTCACTCATGGAAGGTCCTGGACTCTTGGGCCTGGTGGTAGTGAGAAACTACTGAAATTTTTAAGGAGGATTTGGGTTTTTATTTTTTTAGTTGCATTTTCTGCTGTAGGAAGGATAGGTTGGAAGGAATGCAGAGAGACCCTTTGGGGGCAGGGGGCAGGCAGAGATGGAAAATTTGACAAATCAAGGCAGAAAAGGGTGGGAGATTCAATTAAGGGGAGACATTTGAGACAGAAAGTAGAGTAAACATCACTCTGAGAGCTCGATTCAGCTTGACCATTCTCCTGAGAGGTTTTCCTGGTGGCTCAGATGGTACAGAATCCACCTGCAATGAGGGAGACCCGGGTTTGATCCCTGGGTTGGGAAGATCTCCTGGAGGAGGGCATGGCAGCCCACTCCAGTATTCTTGCCAGGAGAATCCCCATGAACAGAAGAGCCTGCAGGGCTACAGTCCATGGGGTCACAAAGAGACACAACTTAGCAACTGAGTAGCAACTGGGTACACAGGCTCAGTGTTCACTCTGGCTGAGATTACTGAAAGCAATGTAACCAGTACATCTGCCTACAGGAGGTTTGTTTCAAAGAACAACATTCACAATGTAATGTGAATTAAATTCACATTAATTTGTAATGTGAACAAAATTCACAATGTTTCTAAAGTATAGCTCTCAGCATATGTGTTAAAACAAACAAACAAAAAACAAAAAAACCCTACCACAGTTCTACAGTAGAGGTGGGCAAACTTCTATAAAGATCCAGAGAGTAAGTATTTTAGCTTTGCCATATGACATCTGTTGCATCCTCTCAGTTCAGTCATTGTATCCAAGAAGCACCACAGATAAAAAGTACATGAAAGAGCCTTTTTCAAGAAAACACTGCTTATAGACCAGGAAATCTGGATGAATATGAGTATAATGAATATAATTTTCATGCTGCAAATATTATCTTTAAGAATTATTTTCAACCATTTAAAGATAAAAAAAAAAAAAAAAAAAAACCGTTTTTAGCTTTCAGGCCCTACCAGCACAATCTGGGAGTGGAATTTGGTCCATGGGACGTAAGATGCAATGGCCTATTCTATCCATTTATAGTGGACTCTCCCACCCGTAGGGACCACCACTCCAAAACAGAGTGACTGTGCTATGTGCTGTGACTATGAAAGCTACACTCAAAAAAACAAAATCCAAATTACCAAAAGCTGCTGAGGTGTGAGGGGTTCAAGTCCTCCCCCCACCACCACCAGGATACTCTCCACCCCCCAACCTCCCGTTCATGCGTGGCCGCCTTGTTACTGCCAAAATGTTGCTTTTCTCTGCCCACCAATGCCAAATTTAAAAATATGGAGATAGTATTTTGGAGGAAGTAGACAGCTTTACTCCTCAGCTGGCCCAGGGGAGCACACAGCAGGCTAGCACCCCAGGAACAGTGCCTTGTCCCCACCTGGGGAACCTGAGAGACTCTACACAGCCGGGGTCTCCTGGGTCCCTCAGCCTGCCACCTTCCTTCCGAAATGCAAACAGCCCTAAGGGGTGACTTGCTACAGGAGGGTGCAGGGAGAGCAAAAATGCGGTACAGGATGAAGATTACTTAGAATTAGGGGACTTCTGGTTACAGACACTACAGGTTAGTAACACTTCAAGTAAAACTAGGAGCGAATAACTCTGACGACCGGTCATGTTTCTTCTCTAGTCTTCGCTTGTTCTCAGGAGAGGAAACACTTCGTTTCTCTTTTTGCTGCAACAACCTCATCTGTGCGTCCCCAGCCTCCAGCAGGGAGTGAAGCTGCCCTGTCCGGTTCCCCCTTTCCTGCTGCGTGCTGGCACCCATCGAGTTTTGAGCAGCAGTTGCTTGCTGGGCACAGTTCCTCACCCATCAAGTCGTCAGTACCTACTGAGGCTCCCAGAGGGACAGAAGCCGCCTTTCCAGCCCCAGCCCTGGAGCTGGAGTCCAGCCCTGAGAGTCTGCCTCTCTGACGGCTGATGACCAGCCGAGGCAGGCAGTGTTCTGTGCTCCGCGCACCCACAGGGGGTCGGGCTCAGACCTGCCCTTCAGGCTCACCGCCAACAGTGCGGGTGACGGTGGCGTTTCAAATCACTGGCTTATTTTGGCCGGGGAAAGAACGCCTTCTACAAAACATTTATAAAGAACCTTTCTTCCGCCCAGGGCGGGAGATCTGGGTTCTTCCACACCAGAGACATGGATCAAAGAAGCGGCGCGCGTGCAGTTGACCCCAAGTCGTAGTTTCGGGCTCCCCGCCCCCTCCCTGCGCCCCGCGGGCAACGGCGAAGCCGCCTCGCTTGGTGTCCCCCGGCCCTCGGGCTGCAGATGGGGCGGCCGGCGGAGCCAGAAGCCCAGGCGGCCCCGTGTCCCCGTCCGACGGCGCCTCCAGCGGCCGTATCTCCCCGACTAGGGAGGCCGTTTGGCCGGCCGCACCGGGTATCCGCGCCCGCGGGGCAGGCGACGCGCACGGAGGGCCCGGGGCCGGGCGGGATCTGGGGCCCGTCCCCGCAGGAGATCAGGCCCCTGGCCGCCGCTGGAACTCGGGAGCCGGGTGCGCCCCAAGAAGAGGGGAGTCGGCGAGGAGAGAGCGGGGCGGTCTCCGGGCCCCGGAAACTGTTCCGATCCCCCGCGGGCCGGAGATGCGGAGGACCCGGGGATCCCGCGGCGGCACAGCGGCCCCTCCGCCGGGCTAACGGCTTCTGACCGACCGGGCTCGGTCCCGCTGGGAGAAACTGCACCCGCTCCCCGCACGTGGCCACAGACGGGGCCCCGCATTCCCGCCCGCTCGCCGCCCCGGGCCCGATCCTGGGCCTCCGGCCGCTGCGGGAACCGGGAGCGGAGGACCGAGAGAAGGGGCGCGCGCGGCACACCCGAGCTCGGTCGCGGGGCCCAGGGCTCAGACGTGCGGGCGCCCGGGCCCCTCTCCAGCTGAGGACCCGAGCGGGAAGCTCCGGGACTAGGGATCACCGACGGGGCGGGGCGGAAGGAGTCTCCCGGGGCTCCGGGCTCAGCAGCGCTGCTGTTTCTCAAGTGCTTCGTGATCTCAGCGGTCCGAACCGCCCTCTGCAGTCCTGCCACGCTGCTGTTACCACGCTGTGCTTTTGTGTTGAATGGACGCTGTAGATCAGGACATCACGGGGGAACTAGGAGTTAGAGAGGGTGGGCACTTGCACAAATAGGTGGTGAGAAGACGCGGCGTCTCAGGGACCCCCACACCCGCAGCCACATCCTGCCCACCCAGCTCCCACCCTAATGCTGGGGCTCCTCCTGCCTGAACCTGCAGAGGCCTAGCTGTCCCTTGGATTCTGTGCCTGTGTTCACGGGGACCTCTCCCGGCTCAGCCCTGTCTGTGCAGACCCCACCCACCCTCCCCTACCTCAGGCTTCAGGAAACGACCCTGACAGGTGTCACCCAAATACAATCTGATTGTTGTTTCTCACTGGTGAAAATTTAGGAAAGCATTCTTCTAGGCCTGTTTATTGTGACCCACATTATGACCCAATTGTTTTATTATCTGTATATCATATTTTAGCAGGTGATTATACTCTGAGCTGTTGTGAAGGTACTTTGCAATTGTTTAAAGTAATATTCTTTCAAGTTGTGCAGAAAGAATAGTGTGATCAACAGTTTCCCTCCCCCCAAAAGACGTCCGGGTCCTAATCCCCAGAACCTGTGACTGTTAACTCACATGGCAAAACGGACTTGTGTGGGTGTGGTTAAAGGATATACACCCGGAGGCCCTCTGGGTTACTGGTGAGGGTGCAATGCAGTCCCAAGGGTCCTCAGAAGTCAGAGAGGGAGTTAGGAGGGTCACAGCTGGTGAAGGAGATGTGAGGACATGAGCCACAGTGGGGCTGAAGTGGCTGCTGGGCCAATAAGCGAGCAGTGCAGCGACCCCTAGAAAGAGCACCCCAGATCCTCCAGAAGGAACACAGCCCCGCCGACACCTCCATGTCTGCTCAGCGAGATCCACATTGGACTGCTCCAGACAGATGAGAAAGTGAACTTGTGCTCATTTGCTATACCAGTAGTAAGAAATGAATACAGGTAGGGAAATGTATCTTTTTTAAAGATACATGGGTCCCTACTGGTAGGAAGTATTTCTTTGTATCAGGGAGTTAGAATGAGGAAAGGTAATTTGATAATATGTATCCTCTGAAAAGCAATTCAGAAGCCACTCTCCTGAGAAAGAGGGAAGGGAAGATGTGGGTAGATATGAAAGGCCTTCCCTGGGGGCAGGAAGGGACTTCAGGCGGAGGAGCCTCGGGGAAACAGCTGGGAGGGGGTGTGCTCCTGATCTTACTTAGATCTGGAGATGCTCTGGAGACAGCTGAGCTGAGAGAGGGTGATGCACAAGGGGGTCCTGGGGCCTTGCACCTGCATCTTGACCACCAGGTGAGCGCCGTCCCTCAGAGATGAGCATCCAGAACCGGGGGGGTCCCACTGGAAGGAAAGAGTAACCAGGGGAAAAAATGACCTTATATCACAATGCTCTCCACGTAAATTTAGCTTTGCATCTGTCTCTTTCTTCTGACACCTAGCTGAAAGTGACAGCAATATGTTATCAAATGCTGAGGTAAGAAGCCAGGCATTCTCAGTGGACAAGCCTGAAGTAAACTGTGCTTGTGTGAGTCGGGGCAAACGTGAGCTGGCTCTGAGTCACACAAATATCCACATTCTATCGCTACCCCTGTCTACTTGTGTGTTTTTGGACAGGACACCTAATGTCTTTAATCACCTGTTTCTTTACTTCTAGAGTAGAAATGACAATCCTATTGCATCAGAGAGCTGTGTGGAAAATTACATGAGATAAGACTTGTATTGGCACTTAGATGAGGGTAGCTCAGTTCAGTTCAGTCACGCAGTCATGTCCAACTCTCTGTGACCCCATGGACACCAGGCCTCCCTGTCCATCACCAACTCCCGGAGCTTACTCAAACTCATGTCCATCTAGTCGGTGATGCCATCCAGCCATCCCACCCTCTGTCACCCCGTTCTCCTGCTTCCAATCTTTCTCAGCATCAGGGTCTTTTCCAGTGAGTCAGTTTGTCACATCTGTGAGGGTAGCTAGCAATCCCCCCAGATCCCAGCGAATGACTTGTGATACTGAGCACAGGGGGATCATGCTTAGCATCCTCTGGATTCTGGTCCTGCTTTGGATTCTTTCCATCCATCTGGCCTGTTTCTACTTCTGCATCCCCCTTGGTTCAAAAGACCTTATTATTCTCAACTTTAAAAATCTACTTTTCACTGTACAAGGTTGGAGAAGTTGGTGAGAAGCAGCCTTTCTCTGTGCCCACTCTGAGCCCTTTGAGTTCAGGAAACAAGGTTCTGAGGCAGCTGACAAAACTCAGACTTTGGTACTTTTAGAAACCCAGCCAAGACTACAGCAAGTGAGAGTGACCACGATTCAAATACAGAGGAGTCCTGTCCCTGGGTCTCAGACCCACAGGAGGTCCGCTTCCCATTCTACTCAGATCGCCTCAGCAATTGCTTTCATGTTTCTGACTTTATAGATTTCTTGGGCTTCCCTGGAGGCTCAGCTGTAATAAATCTGCCTGCAGTGCAGGAGATATGGGTTCCATCTCTGAGTCAGGAAGATCCCCTGGAGAAGGAAATGGCAACCGACTTCAGTATTCTTGCCTGGGAAATTCATGGACAGAGGAGCCTAGCGGGCTGTAGTCCATGGGTTCACAAAGAGTCAGACACAACTTGGTGACGAAACCACCACCACATTATTATCAAAGCAATCTATCACAAATTTAATTTAATTTATCACAACTGAAATTGATCACATTTTTAATGTTCATTGGACTTCCATGTTTCACCTTCCATGCAATGCCTGTTAACGTGTTTTTGACATCTACTTTAAAAAAATATTTATTGGGGAGAGATCTTTTCACTTGTTACACATTTCACTTCCCACCCCCTGGCTTTTGCTTTCCTCATTTTGTGATGTCTTCTGATGAGCAGCAGTTGTTACTTGTAACATGATCATATTTATCCATCTTTTGCTTACCTGTTTGTTTGGCTTTTTAAAGAAGTTCCTTATCCCCCAGACATCATAATAGCATTCTGTTAGGTATGCTCCAAAAGGTTTCATGTTTTTTGTCTTTCAGACTTAATGTTTAATTTATTAATACCTTCAATTTAAGTTTCAATTTTAAGTTTATATTCATGCCTTGTCTCTGAAGAAAAACAGCTTCTTTTCCAGCAAAGCCTGTGGAGAGAAGATAGCACCCTACCCTCTCCCCACAAATCCCTTCACCCACAGCCCCATCCCTAGAGGCTGTCAGAGATGCAAGAAATAAGAGAGAGAGCGAGAGAGCAGGACAAGTGGAAGAGAAGGATGGCACTGATGCCTTTCATGTAAGGTGTGGGATCTCTCCCCCAGGAGGGAGTGTCTAAGTAAAGGCCTGAAGCCAGTGAAAGAATGAGCTGTCTGTTGGTGGAAGAGAAGCGTGTTTTAGAGGAATCAGAGAGAAGGGAAATGCTCTGTGACTGGCGGGGCGTGGGGATTTCAAAGAACAGCCCCGGGTGCTGTGTGGTCCAGCACCTGAGAGGAGAAGGGGGGACTGAGGTTCATTTTCACAAACGTTCCCGTTCTTCACATGAGCTGCCTCCACCTCCAGGTAAAAAAAGTCTCACTTTTAAAGACTCACCTGAACCTCCTCTGCCCTATTGGACTGTCAGGGCCCCCAGACTTTTGGGCGGAGCGAGAGGACTCTCCACTGCCCTGTGATGGGGGTTGCTTTCTGTATTACCAGCAGAGAATGAGCTTCTCAAAGAGAGATTTTATTCTTTATCACAAGTGATAAAAATGTCCAATAAATATAGGATGAATTTACAAATAAATCCAAGAAGGAATGATGCTAACATTTTCTTCCATCTTCACCTTGGCCCATTAGAAACTGGGTATAGTAGGAACCCTGGGCTTCTGTTAAAAAGAATCTAGTAACAGTCAGGTCCATCTTTAACCTTGTAGGTAGGCCCTAGGAATGAGACTCAAGCCAAAGCTTCCTGCCCTCCCCTCACTGAGAGTTGGTAAGTGGTCAGCACTTCTCTCTGTGTTCCGCCCAGTGGGTGTCATGATCTGCAGGCTCCATGGGCCGATCTTCCACCTGGCTTGGCTCTCCTTGGCCATCCCAGATTCACAAGTGCCCATCTGGTACAGGGACCAAGAAGCTGATGTCATTACCTGCTGTGAGTCACAGCCCTGGGACCCTGGCTGATTTGCATTTGCTTCTGGTGACAAGGGCGCCTGCCTGTCTCTAAACAGAGGGGCTGGCCATGCTGTCCTGGTCAGCTTCCTGCACAAACAGCCTCCTGTCATTTCACCTTGACTCTGCCTGTCCCTTTGCCTTATTGGGACGTCCTGTCTGTCACAGCCACTGCTGTTCCTCACCCTGAATGAGGAAGTAGGTAAGTTCTTATGGCCCCAAGAATCCCCAGGTGGTGAGTTATGTGGCCAGCCCTGGCCTTCGCACCCCAGGAGAGGAGAGGAGAGGAGAGGGTGGACTTGGGGTGGGTCCTGAAGGTACTTACTGAGTCAGAGATGCTGAGATCAGGCCTGGTTTTCCTGATGGGGAGTCTGAATCATCATTGAAAGATGGCAGCCTTCCCCAGCAGTCTGGGGGCTCAGGAAGCCCGGCCAGCCTGCAGGCCCTCTGCTGCCCCAAGTGAGCCCGCAGACAGCTGCTCCGGGGTCCATGGGCTGCTCTCCTCTTG
Source organism: Bos javanicus (assembly GCF_032452875.1). Classification (NCBI taxonomy): domain Eukaryota; kingdom Metazoa; phylum Chordata; class Mammalia; order Artiodactyla; family Bovidae; genus Bos; species Bos javanicus. The sequence goes on along the minus strand of NC_083886.1, from coordinate 64,978,241 downwards.
GGGTTTTCTGGTGGTTTTGGTTCATTGCTCCCCTCACATCTCCTTGGACTATTCAGCAGAAGTGATGTGTGCCTGTTCCCTGAGATGCTGAACACACTGGAAATTCCTCCTTTTCTGTGACCTGGAGTTTTGTAAGCATCCAAAATATCTAAGAGAATCAGGTACAAAATGTGAGAAGAATGAACATAAAGAGAAGTGAAATGCCATTCTTTTTTTTTTTTTTTTTTTGCTGGACTCAGTCTTTTAAAAATTTAACTAATTGATTGATTTCTTTTGGCTGCACCGGGCCATCACTGCCGCACACCCGCTGTCTGCAGTGTGGCCTGCAGAGGCTCCTCTACTGCGGCGCCTGGCTTCTCACTGTGGCGGCTTCCCTTGCTGTGGAGCAGCCGCTCCAGGGTGCGCACACTTCAGTGGTCGGGGTGCACAGGCTTCGTTGCTCTGTGGCTTGTGGGATCTTCCCAGACCAGAGATCAAACCTGTGTCCCCTGCATTGGCAAGTGGATTCTTAACCACTGCACGTCCAGGGAAGTCCCCGGACTCAATCTTTCGAAAGAACTGAATTTAGTTTCAGAAGGGAAGTATAGCACGGCACACAAGGTCAATGGTGGTTGGGGGATCTTTAAAGAACTACTCTAAAGGAAGTCCTAGGATGGCTGGAAAGAGCCCTCATGGTAAAATAAATGAAACAAGAAACCAGACCCAGAATTAGAGCTGCTGGGGACAGAATGGGGCGGTGCTGGGCCTCTGGGCACACTCTTCTCTTTCACATCAGCTGCTGCCCACAGATGTCATTTAGGACAATAGCCCTGAGCGGTGGAGACTTGGCAGATGAGTTGGGGAGGGAACCCAAGGTTTCTTACCACACTGGGGACAGCTTCTCATTCTCCCGGGGCCACTAGGTCATCTGAGGTGTTTATTTCAAAGGCTGAATTTATGGCTGAGGCTTAAGCTCTCTTATGAAGACAAGAGAGTAGGTGGGACTTGTACTCAGAGGAAGCACACCCTTCTGGGGAAATGGGAAACCTGGAGATGAGCAGGATGAAATGAAACAAATGATTATATTTCTTATCTTTGAAGAAGATGGAGAGTGTCAACTAAATGTCAGAATATGTTTTGAGTGAGCACACAAATTTGTTCGATGAAGAAAGTAATTATTTTAATTTTCCTTCCTTAGAGACAAATACCTTCCTATACAAAAATTATGAAATGAAGAATGTTTCTGCCAACAATATTTAGTAGGACAGAAATCCATGTAGTATTTCACCATGCCTCTGAAGGTGTCAACTAGATTTAACCCCAAATTAAACTTCCTCTGCATTTGATGAGCATGTCTGCCCAGTGGGACTGTGACACCCACCAGGGGACTCATGATGTATATGCTCCTGCTTCTTTCCTGTACAAGGGTGTTTAAGAGCTTATCTGTGTGACCAGAGTGCCTGACCTTCCACCAAGACATGACCCCTGAGGTTGTTTCACCCACCACTGAAAAGGTTCACAGTGGCTTGGCCACATATCTGAGGCCATGACAGAACTAAGGTTAGGGCTCCAAAGCTGCCTGACTCCCACATAGGGAGGACTCAAGATGACTGAAGGCGCTTGCATCCAGAGGGTCAGGGGAGGGCACAGCAGGAAGGGTGGGGACTCTAAACGACTTCAGTGGGTATCAGAGAACAAAGCCTGATGCATTTGATCAAGAATTAGTTATGGAAATGTTTGAGAGTGGTGTTTGTTCTGTGGAGTCAAGATTCCCCAAGTGATCACTGTGAGAGTTTCCCGGGATTTGATGTAAATCATAGGAGTTGAATATTAATTAAATAACTCTGAACAAGTAGGTCTAATCAGAGTATAACAGCTCATGACTTTCATTTCTTTTTCTGTGTAAAATGGAAATATTACTATGTTGTTTATGTGGGGAGTAGCCCATAGTGCTTTGACCCCAGAGAGGAGGGTTCCCCATATCTCTGCATGCCCATGGTTTGGTAGGAGGGGTCACCCCCAGGTGAGTGGTTGGGGACTCGTGCCTGGAGTATCTAGCAGGGCTTTAGAGGCTTGGCTCTCATGACTTCTTTCCATCTTCTCAGCTTTATCTGGTCAGTTTAAAACATCCTGCTTGAGGATGCAGAGAAGGACAGTGGTGGCTGAGTTCTTGACCTTGAAACAATGAGAGGGACTTGCTCTGGCTCCTGGTTTGATCTGTGTCTTGCCAAATTGTCCGATTTCTCCTTTCGGCCTGGATCTTCTAACACCACCCGGGAAATACTAATGCCAGTAACATCCACCACTCTGTTAGGCATATGGCAGCTCAGGGGCTGATATGGAAACAGCCTCTTTCTGTCATTCACACCCAGTGTTACAGCATCCGCAAAGGTTGTGGCTTTAGAGGACAGATGGGAGAGGTTTCTATTAAAAGAAAAAAAAAATACAACCCTCAGGCTCACTAGAGAAAAATCCCCTGACTTACCATGTGAATGGCTACCATGGCCTAAGGTGTGTAGTGAGCATAGAGGATAGTGATGAGTGTGAAAAAAGTCTCCAACCAGGAGAACAGGCATGTCGTCAGGTGAGCCCAGTGTGACAGAAGCTGGGGCAGAGGTGGTGATGGGCAAGAAGGAGTAAGAGGGATTATTTACTTTTCCTAATTTTAAAAAATATTAAGCTTTTATAGACTATATTTGAACAATTTGGTAGCTGCAAAAAAGATAAAATTTCCTCACTACCTTCTTCACAATAACTCAATTTCTCTCTGTTCTTAAACTTTGTTCAAGTTTGAAAATTGAAATCAATTTTCTTGTGTGTCCATTCTTATTTTTAATGGTGACTGTGCATCGGGGAGAAAGGATAGCATGGACTGAATAAAGCACAGGGCGCTGGACAGCAAACTGCAGACTAGGGCGCCCCAAGCCCGCACTCCCCACGGTGAAGTCAGCAAAGCAACCAGGGTCTGCCAGCGCAGAGGACCCGAGAAGCAGCAACAATGATGTCTTTTCTGCTCCCACCATTGCCAGCCCTAGCAGGAGTCCAGATTAGCTCCTGGGGTGTGTGTGTGTGCCTCAATGTTTGTACGTGGGTGTGTGTGCATGCGTGTGTGTGTGTACTTCGTATTTCTTCCTGCCACATAAGTGAGTCTGGATGCTTCTAGTAAGCAATGGCCATAGCATGCAAACAGCACAGTGAAAAGGGTAGTGTCTTTGGGAGTTGAGTGTGCACACAGAGTTTGTATAATGGGTCCAGGTGCAAACTTCCAGTTGTTCCCGTGGGTCATACCTGTTTTGTGAGGGGAATGGTCTTCCCTTGGGATATCAGCTCAAAGCTTATGGAGAGAAGGACTGCACAGGTGTATGTTAGAGCCAGCAGCTCTGGGCATGGATGATTGGGCAAACCAAGTGAATTGCTCGAGGCTCCTGACATGAAGGAAGAGACTGTGGACATAGGGACCCCAGGCCTGCAGAGTCAGAGTTCTGATTGCCTGCAGGGGCTCTGAGTGTTAGTGGAGCAGAGAGGTGCAGGGGCTGAGATGCCAGCTGCCTGTCCCAAGACTATGGCAGGAGGGAGCAGAGAAGCACGTAGTGTGGCCCATCTTTGTTTCTGGCACATCTTTCTGTCCAGACACCAGGCTACAGGGCAGACTTGATTCTTGCTCTTTAAAACCGCTTTAGCTATTCTCACTCTTCATTTTTCCGCTTCATTTTTTAAAAAGCGCTTCCAGTAGTAAGTGCTAAAACTTTCTGTTTTCATTTGACAGTTTGCCACCGACATCTTTCCAACTCAATACCTATGGGTCTAACTCATTTAAACAACAGCAATAAACCAAAAAGCAAATTGATAGTCTTGTGTTACGTGAATGCACTGAAATTTTACTTAACTGGTCTCTTGCCGTGTTTTCTATATTCTGTTAATATGTAATCCTGATACCAACGTTCTTAATATATATGTAGTCGCACAAACGTTCTCACAAACCCATTTTTTGTCACCTGGCTTTGCTTGGTAAAGACTAAAAGACCAATTACATAGTCAAGTTTTCAGTCGTTTTCTTTATGGCTTCTGAGCCTTGTATTTTTAATACTTCAGTAACATCTCAACTCTGAAATGACAGAATAAAATGTCTTCCGTGCTTTCTTTCTTTCTGTTTTCCTTTCGCTGTTTCAGCTCACAGTTCACACAGCCCAGCCCCCTGCAGAATCTCCCTTGCTCAGGTTGGCCTGCGGCCCTGCAGTCTCGCGGGGAGGGCCTCTCCGCCGCGGCCTCCCGCTCTCCGCCCGCCCTCGTCTACCGCCTGGGCCGCTCCGCGACGCCGCGTCGCACTGTCCCGAGCGGGGAGCCCCCTCCGAGGCAGAGACCCCGGGCGAGCTCAGGCGTTAGGGCGGTCGGTGCCGCTGCGGCCTGCCGGCGACTCGTCCGGGGACACTCGAAGCCGTTGTCGGGCTCCCCTGGCGGCCGCTTTCAAAGCGTTCCTTTCCTTCGGCGACCTTCACAAGGGCTGAGATTCAGCCGGAGAATCCGGCGCAGAGCTCCAGAGGCCCTCAGCACTGGCGGCAATAACACCGCTGCTGCGGAGATCTGGGCACGCCTGCTCCTGCTGAAGATTGGATCTGCAGGTTTTCGTGAAGTGGCTTGGCGCCGCGGTGTTCGGGAGTGTGTTGTCCCTCGCTCTGGTCAACCAGCATCTCCTCGCGTTCTTCCATCCGCGAGGCTTCAGAGCGAGCAGGGAAAGGGTCTTCGGCGCCGGAGTGCTTGTGGCTCGTAGTCCAAACTCCTGAGTCACCGTTAAGGGCGTTCCTCTCCCTCCGGAGTCCCCACGCTCTAAGCTATGGTGCTTGGCCAGCCCGGCCGAGTCCGGGCTCGTTGGCGGGCGCGCCTGGGCCCCCGTCTCCGGCCCTGGACGCGTCCTTCTCTCTCTTGAACGGTCAAGCTTGAGTGGCGAGCACGGCTCGTGAATTTAGAAGCTAGACGGCGATCCCAACGTTTCTTCCGCCCGCGGGGCCGCCTGGTGTACGGCTCGCAGCCAGGAGAATAACGTGCCCCGCGCCGTGTCCCGGGTCCACATTTTTGTTTCCCGCCTCGGCTGGGAGTAGCCGTGTGCCTCTGTCGGCGGACGACGCAGGGTTCGCGCCGGCTGTCCCTGGGTCCCGGGGGTCCTCCCCCGGAGCGGAGCCTGGACGGACATGCAGAACAAGGCGTCCTTGGGCTGCGCTCCCGGCCCTCCCAGCGGCACCGCGATCCCCAGGCTCGGGTCCCCCAACCACACGTCCTGATCGCCTGGGGGCCCATGTTTGCACTAGGGCTGGGCCGCGGGGGAGCTGCTCTCCGACGGCCGCCGTCGTGTCATCAAGCTCTGCGGTCGTACGAGGCCGAGCTACGTTTACGCGGGGACCGCCTGTAGTCTTTTCTGTTCCCCTTACGGGCTCGGAAGTTGTGTGGACCACACATGAGTCCCTCGCCACGGGTGACAACAGGGAACGCGGCGGGTGTGCAAGGAGGTGGCCCAATGCGCGGCTTTAGTGGGTTAGGTGGTCTGGGGCGCCAAATGTTTGAGACCCAGAAAGCGACCTGGGCCGTCCGCTGAGGGTACCAAGGAGAACGCTTAGGGTGCGGAATGGTGGGGCTGTGCCTTCTCCGCCCTGCGATCCGGATTTGTCTCGGTGGCGTTCATGCTGTTTGTAGTTAGGCGAGCACCGCCGACAGGTCGACCAGATGGCCAGAAAACTTTGGTGCTCTGTAAGTTGCTATAGTCTATGTTTTAATGAGTGAGAAACACTGAAATCCATAAAAAACTATTATCGTTGTCACTCAACGTTACTGAAATTATTACCGAGCTTTCCAGATGACTCTGAAGGATAAAGTTCACCCACAAAATAGCTAACTGCTCAGTTGAAGATGACGAAAGAGGAGTTTCAGTATATCTAAATATTTGTTTAAAAGCAGAGGAAATTCTCTACAACCCACGAGGCCCTGCCCCATGCCCCGCAGCAACCATTGTGGAAACCCAGACCCCCAAAGTCTTCAGCACTAGGCCTCAAGGTCCGGTCTTGGTCAGTGACTGTTTCCTCATTTATCCTTTCCATTAGAAACAAATCGACGGGAATATGTTCCTCTAAGCAATACCGGGGGCGCCCCTGTTCCTGTCAGCCTGCCTCCAACTTCCCTACATCACAAGCTCTGAGCAGGACGCGCCTTCCTGTTTTGCTACCGCTCTTAAGCGCACCCCTAGTCTCAGCCTAATGCAAGTGGTGCTGGCTGACCCCTTGCAATGCAAATAGTAGCTGCTAAATGCACTTACTGATCTGTATTTTTAAATCTTCATAAACATCATAATGGAAGGATAATATTGACTTAGGAACATGTGTGACATTGTTAACGATTTCCTTAGTATTTAGACATTAAATGTAGGGCTCCTTATAACTTTTCCATCTTAAAGCTATTGAAGGAGGGGAAAGAAGCTCAAGAAGCAAGTGATATACAAATATATACATATATATTGGCTAATTTGCACTGTTGTATGGCAGAAACCAACACAAAATGGTAAAACAATTTTCCACCAATTAAAAAAAATTTTAAAGAATATTAAAGCTATTCGAATGCCTTTTGTATGCAAAGACATATTGCCACATTAATTTTTTCACTTTTTTAGTAGAATTCTAAAATTGGAATGACAAGAGGTTTATTGACATCTTTAAAAAATTGCTTTCTAGAAACATCCATTTATGTATGTGTGTACTGCACACTAGCCTTCATTTAATTTCCATATTTTGGAAAAAATTTAATGTAGAAGGAATTGTTTTTTTGCTTGTGAGACCAATGTTTTATGTTTTTGTGTTTTTATTCATTATGGAATCTCACCTGTGTGTCCTCAGATTGATATTTGATAAAGACTTAAAGGGATCATGAAGCAGTTGTGGAACTTTTTCTATAAGTAGCTCCCTCCTTTTTGATGCTCTGCCACACAGATTTTAGCCTCCTTGGCCTCCCAGCTCACCAGTGTTCTCAATTCAGATTTTTGCCAGAATGTTTATGGTTCCTCTGCCTGCAGCTGCAGCGTGAAAACCGCCTGAAGGCAGAGAGCAGCAGAGTCATAAGGTTGATGTGTGTGCTCACCACTGGAGGAACCTAGCCCTGGAGCCTAACACTGCCTGCTGTTCAGGGTCTGAGAACCGTTTCCTATTTTGTTCAGCTTTCTAATTCCCAGTGGTAGGTGAGCAAGTCTAGACACAGTTCCTCTTATCGTTGCAGGAAGGGAAACCCTTTCCAGGGCCCTAGAGTGGGCTCACACGTGCTGACAAAGCAAGAGACTTGATGGGGAAGGGCAGGCAGGAGGACAGCAGCAGGGTGAGGAAGCCCAGGGGACTTCTCTGCCACTTGGCCTGCAGTCTCAGGATTTATGGTGATGGGGTTGATTTCCAGGTTGCCTCTGGCCAAGCATTCTGACTTAAGTTCCATTTTATGTATTTTGTTCAACTTTCTAATTACCAGTTAACACTGGTGAGGAAGTCCAGACACTCCTTCTTGTATTTAGAAGCAGAAATCACATTTCATTTTAAGAGAAAATTATACTTTTGAATCAATAATTTTAAATCGCCTAACCACACAGGCTGAAGGTGTCTTTTGTTTCATATTCTTTGTTTTGCTCATGAACATGTTAAAATGAAATATCAGGAGACACACTTAGATGGCTTTTTTCCCCTCCCAGAAGAACTTTATGCCAATAAATCCTGGGTAAGGCCTTAGGAGTCTCTGAGTTTGAATCCTTCAGATATATCAAGTCACTGAGGCCATTTTTGCTCCTGTTTTCATAAGATCTGTTGGTCTAATAAGTCACACTAAATTTTCCCATGGTTTATATTGTGGAGAATGTTTTTCACCGGAATCCCAGTGTCCATCTTCTTTTTCAGTCACTAGCAGTTCATTCTGTTCTAAAGTGTGCAGTTCACTATCTCTGGATTGGCTTGAGGTGACCACCTGTGTGACACCTGGCAGCTCATGTCTCATTTCTAATCCATGAATTTGAATTAAAGGGACCTTAAGGCTCTTGTATTCATTACTCAATAAATACTTATCAACTGAGAATTGTAATCACTGGACGCACGTTAATAAATGAACAGATAGGGACCCTGACCTCATGTGACTTTCTGGAGTACACAGACTCTTATAAATAAAAATTTTAATTGGGGAAAACGTTTTGATTAGCATTATAAAGAAAAAACTGAGCTTTCCAGGTGACTCAGTGGTAAAGAATCCACCTGCCAAGCAGGAGACACGGGTTCAATCTCTGGGTCAGGAAAATCCCCTGGAGAAGAAAATGGCAACCCACTCCAGGATTCCTGCCTGGGAAATCCCATGGACAGAGGAGCCTGGCAGGCTGCAGTCCATAGGGTCGCAAGAGTCAGACGTGACTCAGTCACCAAACAACACTGATGGAAAACATCAGGATCACGTGGGATGGTAAAGGGGAAACACCAGAATTAGACAAGGTGGTCCAAGAATGCCCATCCGAGAGGTCAATATCTGAGCTGCCACTTTAAGCTCTAGGACAACGGCATTCTAGGAGAGGGAAGAGCAGGGACAAGGGCCCTGAGATGGGCACCAACCTGGAGGGTGGAAACACATGGGGGCTGAGTTGACATGAGTGAGCGCACACGTGGTGATGGGAAGGGGGGCGGGGCGGGGCGGAGGGCGGAGTCAGTGCTAGCTCAGAGCTGCCAGTCCCTGATCCCGGGATTTGATCCTGCTCTGAATACTTCTCACATAAATACAGCACACTGATGCCACGTGCCCACACAGATGGATGCCGCAGGGCCCTGGCAGTCAGACAGAGTGCGTGCAGTAGTCAAGGCACCAGCAAGATCACAGGATCTGAGATCAGCAGGAACTTTGATGGTACCAGAGAGCCTATTTTAAACTCAGGAGACTGAGGAGCAATTTTTGTAGTCTTGGCCAGTATGGACCAAAATAAACTTATTTTTACAGTTTGCAGAACTGTTGCCTCAAAAAAATGTTGGGCTTTTTATGAAGTTTATGTAGAAAGGAAACATAGAACTCATGCCTAGAAATCCTACTTCCATGGGAGAAAGCCCACCAGGAAAACTGCTTGGAAAGTTTAAGAAATGTGACCTTTAAATTATAAAAGAGAAAGATACTAAAATAAAAGAAAAGTTCAGAGACAGAAGGGGTTGATCCAAAGCCAGCAGGCTTTGTCCTGGTGAAAAACCCAGCACACAGCACACTTCCTCATGTTGCTGGGTTTATTCCCCCCATGCTTTCCCATGGACTGTAGCCCGCCAGGCTCCTCTGTGCATGGAATTCTTCAGGCAAGAATACTGGAATGGGTTGCCATTTTCTTCTCCAGGGGGTCTTCCTGACCCACGGATCAAACCCGTGCCTCCCGCATTGCAGGCAGATTCTTTACGACCCAAACCACCAGGGAAGCCATTGCACTTTACATGGTGCCACTTTAAAATTCAGTTTAAGTAATTTTTTTCAGGTTAAGTAATTCCTAAGACCAAAAAAGCTCCCACTTGATGTTATCTGCCCAGTGATGCATGTAGTCTGCAGGAACCCCCTCTTCCCTGAAGACCTCCAGTCACCAGCCTTTTCCACACGTGTGTCCCATCACATCTGTCCACCAGTGTCATGGGCTCTCTGCCCAACTCTGCACAGAACTGTTGCTGATGGCATCTCTTTTAGGCAGGGAATCATTCTGTCAGCCATCACCTAAATGTCAACGTCCTCCCATCTGAGATTGTATGTCTATGTTCCTTAAAAGAGCATTTTAACAAAATCTCGATTTGAACATGAATAGGTTTTAGCTACAGATTTTATCTGTCTTTCATTGTATCCTATGGTCTGATTCTGCCCTTAGCCTCTCATGAAGCAACTTGCCAGGACTTATTAATGACTTCTGATCCCTTTTCCATTTACCGCCACCCTTCTGTGGCACATGCTTCTGTGACACGTCCTTATTGCCATGACTCTCTCTCCTTCCTTTTGGAATGCCTGCTGCTGCCTTCCTGCCTCTCTGCTGCATCCTGTCCCCATGTGTGTCTCTCCCTGGCACTCACAGCAGGTTCACAGAAGACTCACTCACATGCTGTTCCCTTTGGAGTCCCCGCCTCCCATTTTAGCTGTGCTATTTGGTACAAATTCCCAAGTACAAATTCTTCAACCAAGACTCCTGCTCCCACGTCTGGGCTCTATAGAAACTTCACCTGAAAAATTACCGTGGATCAAACCTAATATACCTTTCCTTCTCCCCATTTACACCCCTTACGGACCCTCCCTCTCTCCTGGGCACCAGGCTCCCTGGTTCAGATCATCCATGACCCATTTCTCTACACTCAAGGAGTTATCTGGCCACATTGGCTCCAGTTCTAATGGAGTGAGTTGAGCAGTGATGGACCCAGAGGAGAGTGGAGACAACAGGTACGTACCTGGTGAGGTTGTAACTGCACCGAGAATAAAGGGCAATGTTGATGAAAGGGAAGATTATAGAGGGTTTCTGAAGGTGAGAAAACATTGGAAAGCAGTTTTAAACACAGGTGGGGGAGTGGTGTGATGGAGAAGCTGCAGTTTAAAGAGAAAGGCTCATTGCTGGCTCAGAAGGATCTTACTGGTAGCATCTTATCAAATGCTCTCTCAGTTACAAATACTCCAGGTTACAAATCCTTTGGAAATATATCATACACATTTGCTAGCAGCAGAAGAGCACAGGTCACAGTTATCCATTGCAGCATTGTTTGTAATATAAACAGATTGCTGCATATCAGTGTTCATCCCACTGTGGATGGGCAAGAAGTATTATACTACTACATCATCCACTCAGTGCACTGCTGTGCAGGAAATTATGTCCTGATAGAGGACAACTTCCAAGGCATTGTCAAATAAATAAAAGCAACATGTAACAAAACACCATGCTTAATATGCCACTATGTATGTTTTGAATTAGGGCATGAAGAAGGAATATATTTTCATGTTTGCTTATAAGGAACTCTAGAAGGATCCATGGGAAACAAAATACTACCTGTGGCCCTGGACACACAGGCTAAATGACAGGAGGCACAGATTAAGGCAAAGTGTATTTTCAGTATCTTGAATCATGTACCTGTATTATAACTTCTTTGGAATTTTCAATAAATTGAATTTTTAAAAACCTCCAAAGAATAAAGTGCATTTACTGTTTTTATTTTACTATATTATTTTACTGTTTTTACCAACTGAATGACTTTCTGGTTATTTTACCATGGTTATGGTTTGGCTTCTCTAAAAAGTCTATTCATGAGTCTTTTCTGGTGGTTTTGACATTTTTATTTTAACTTTGGTAAGAAACAAAGAAAAAGATTTTTCTCAACACCCTAGGTAGTTGGTCCTTTTCTTTTTTCCTCCTTTAGGATACTTTATATACTTTGTGAGTTTTGGCAGTATTTTCATAACTTTTATTTGCAAGAAAGAGGCTAAAGCTATGCTAGTTTGCTAGGGTTGCCAGAATAGAATATCACAGACTGAGGCTTAAACAACAGAATTTCACCAGGTTATCCCATCTCACAGCGCTCAGCTGCTCAGAGCTCTCCATGACTGTGCTATTTTGTCTTATCAGCAGTTATGTTTCCTCTTTGTTGCTGATTTTAGTTGTCTTTTTTCTTAGTCAATATAGCTAAAGATTTGTTACTTTTGTTGACCTGTTTGAAGTAACTTTTGTTTAAAATTGATTTGTTTGGTTTTCCTCTTCTGTATATTTATCTGAGAGCTAATCTTTACTATTTTCAGTCCTTCTTCTAGCTTTGAGTTTGGTTTCTCTCCCTTTTCTTGCTAGGTGTAAAGATAGGTTGCTTATTTGAGCTTTCTTTTTAATGTATGCATTCACAGCTTTACATTTCATTGTTGGTGATGTTTGAAGAATCCCATACATGTTGGTATGTTCTGTTTATATTTCGATTTGTCTCCAGTTATTCTCTAAGTTCCTTTTTTAAAAATTATTTTTAGCCTACTGGTTATTTAAGACTGTGTTTAATCTTCACATACTTGTGGATTTTCCCACTTTTCCTTCTACTATTAATTTTTCATTGCATTGCATTGTGACAGGAAAAAGTTCCTTTGTATGATTTGAGTCTATTTAGAGTAGACTTATTTTCCGGCCTAACATATGGTCAGTTTTGGAGAATGTTCCCTGTGCAGTTGTGGAAAGTATGGAATCTGTCTCTGCCTGGGTCACAGGTGCCCTAGCTGCACGGTTCTTAGGGGTCACCTCTCACTGTTGGGCGCGACTGTTGGGTCCCTCGGCCATTTCCATGCATTAGTCACACGGAGAGATCACTGGATCACAAGGGATGCTTTTCTGTCAGCTGCTGACTCTCAGTACCCCATTCTATGGCAGATAGGCTAAGAGTGAGCTCTGGTACATCCCGGGAGCCTCTCTCAGACTCACCCTTGAGTACATTCTCAGAAACTGGAAATTTTAGCCCTGCAAAAGGCCTGGCCCAAATACAAACTCAGTTCAGTTCAGTCACTCAGTCGTGTCCAGCTCTTTGTGACCCCATGGACTGCAGCAAGCCAGGCCTATCTGTCCATCACCAACTCCCGGAACTTGCTCAAACTCATGTCCATTGAGTTGGTGATGCCATCCAACCATCTCATCCTCTATTGTCCCCTTCTCCTCCTGCCCTCAATCCCTCCCAGCATCAGGAGCTTTTCAAATGAGTCAGCTCTTCACATCAGGTGGCCAAAGTATTGGAATTTCAGTTTCAACATCAGTCCTTCCAATGAACACCCAGGACTGATCTCCTTTAGAATGGACTGGTTGGATCTCCTTGCAGTCCAAGGGACTCTCAAGAGTCTTCTCCAACACCACAGTTCAAAAGCATCAATTCTTCAGTGCTCAGCTTCTTTATACTCCAACTCGATGTTCGCTCTTGCCATCTCCCGTTTGACCACTTCCAATGTACCTTGAGTCATGGACCTAACATTCCAGGTTCCTCTGCAATATTACTCTTTACAGCATCGAACCTTGCTTCTAAGACCATTCCCATCCACAACTGGGTGTTGTTTTTGCTTTGGTTCCATCCCTTCATTCTTTCCGGAGTTATTTCTCCACTGATCTCCAGTAGCATATTGGGCACCTACCGACCTGGGGAGTTCATCTTTCAGTGTCCTATCTTTTTGCCTTATCATACTGTTCATGGGATTCTCGAGGCAAAAATACTGAAGTGGTTTGCCATTCCCTTCTCCAGTGGACCACATTCTGTCAGACCTCTCCACCATGACCTTTCCGTCTTGGGTGGCCCCACAGGGCATGGCTTAGTTTCATTGAGTTAGACAAGCTGTGGTCCATGTGATCACACTGGCTAGCTGTCTGTGATTGTGGTTTCCATCTGTCTGCCCTCTGATGCCCTCTCTCAGTGCCTGCCATCTTACTTGGGTTTATCTTACCTTGGACATGGAGTATCTCTTCACGGCAGTTCCAGCAAAGCACAGCTGCTGCTCCTTACCTAGGACATGAGGTAGCTCCACTCAGCTGCCACCCCTGACCTTGGACGTGTGGTAGCTCCTCCCAGCCACACTCCTGCGCCATGGGGGACCCCAAAAAAATGGCCTCTGAAAGGCACACTAGCTTTTGCCAAAAGCAGTGAGAGAACTCAGAATCTCCTTACATTCAGTCCTTCGGGGCCCTCAGTTGGAATCCGGATTTCAGGGACTCATGCCGCATGTCTTCCTGTTGCCTCCCTATCTCCTGTCCCCCTCTGTCTCTCTCCCTCAGGTTTCCTAGACGACCCCTACTCGACCTTTCATGCCCACATGATCTCTTGGAGAGGATTCTGAGGTTCCCTTTGGTCCAGGTCTTTCTCCTATATTCAAAAGCATGAAGGATCAAAAGCTCTCCTAACATTCTGAAGATCCCCTTCTAACTATGCTTCTCTCTCAGGTGGGGAAAAAACCAAGCTTCCCCCACCCCTGAACATCCTAAAGAATTCCCTTGTAACTATTCCTGTTTCTCAGGATGGGGAAGGACCAAGCTTGCCCCACTCTTGCAAATTCCCTTAACCCTTCAGATCCTTCTGACGGGACAAAGACCTCCCTTCCCACCAGAGGGACAATCCACGATTTTTACCAGCTGATCTGCCCCTGATACCAGAGTCAGTTTGAGCACTATTCGGCCTATGATTTAGGTATAAACTATGACTACAGAAAGGAAAGGTGACTTTAGGACACAGGATGGCCATGATGTTCTTTAGACTCGAGAAAACTGGTTAAACTGAAAAAATTTTTTCTTGGAAACTGCAAAACCAGTTCTTTTTGCATATGCAATTAAAAACAACAAGTTTGTTAAAAAGACTGCCTAGGGAAAAGCTTGAAGTTAACCCTTTTCATGTCCCTGAAATACATGAAATACACAGCCCACTTTGTCTGAGACCTCAGCCTTGGGCAAATTAGAACTTCAAGAAAATGGGGGAGGGGGGTCATCAAAGAGACATTTTAAATGTCAAGTGGAAAACTATGAGGTTTCTGTCTGTCTGTCTCGATTTATGTATGTCTCAGTGTGTGTCTTTTGTTTGTTTTAATAATATTGCCAAAATGGTAAATGAGTTCTAATTTAATTGACCTAAAGAAAAGTTGAAGAATAAAAGTTCTTAAAGTAAGGGTTGGGGGGAGTTGGTTGGTTGGTTTCACTTAACGGCTCTCTAGTTGTTCACCACCACTTGTTGAAAAGACTGTCCTTTCAGGATGCTGGTTGAAAGTCAGCTGGCCATAGATTTGAGAGTCACATTTCCCTGGTGGCTCAGATGGTAAAGCGTCTGCCTACAATGCAGGAGACCCGGCTTCGATCCCTGGGTCGGGAAGATCTCCTGGAGAAGGAAATGGCAACCCACTCCAGTATTCTTGCCTGGAAAATCCCATGGACAGAGGAGTCCATGGGGTGGAAAAGAGTTGGACACGACTGAGCGACTTCACTTGACTTCTCTTCAAAGAAAAATAAGTACTTACAAAGCAGACAATTCTAAATACAAGAGAAATTAACCTAAATGAATCTCAGATTCATGTGAACTGAGAAATATTCAATATTAAATATCTAGTATTTATGTTTGCTTGCTAATCTAATATAGACATGTCTAAGAGTCATTAACATTAAGCATAATATTTTAATTGTGCCTAGGTTTATTATAAGTTAAATATTGTTATATCTGTTACAAGTTTGTCAACAAGGAAAGTACCTCTAGAAGAAAAAAAAACTCATAAAAAAATGTAAGTGAGATATGAACTTTTAGATAAACTATTAAGAATGATTATATTTTAGGAATGTCTGTCTAAAGTAGTCTCTCCAGATTGGGGTAACTTGAATTTCTAGGGGGAGGTGCTAAACTAAGTGACAGAAGTTTATTGGAAAAAAAAAAAAAGAAGTTTATTGAATAGTTAGGTCATTTCCAAATAAAATAAGACTCTGAAACATTCATTACTGAACACTAACTTCCTCTTAGAAACTAGAGATTTTGGACTATTAATGAATAATGTTTGATGCCATCCTGAGATTTTCTTTAGAAATTATCACTGGTAATTATGTTCACCAATCTATAGAATGCTAATATAAAGGTCAGTTCTTGGTTGCTTGAGGAAAGTAGGATGTGTGTTTTCAGTAAAAAAGATATGAGGAATGAAATTACATTTTATGAAGGGAGAAGGAAGTGGGTCTGACTTACAGGTGGCTGTTTCAGGAGGGAGAACAAAGTAATGGGTACAGAACGTGATGAGGTTTTATGGGAAGTGGACCCCAGGGGAAAAGTTTTGTGCATAAATACAAGTTTTCTTGAGATGTTGAGATGTTGAACTACCTTTGATACTGGATTTTCAGTTTATCTCTGAAGTGATCTATATTTACCTTTGAAATCTTGTGTTAACTTTGGCTAAGTGAGTATTCTTTCATAGCAACTTATATGATCCTATCCGACTGAGTGTTATAAACCCATTTGATATTTATTGAAAACATTTCCTAAATCACTTGACTTCTGGCTAACTTTGGGGTGCTTCAGAGGGCCCCTGAGACATCCCAAAGGGAGATATTAAACTACCTGAGTTCACTTGACATGTTAAATTACATGGGAAGTATTTTTGGTGGAGTGGTGAATATTGTCCAGTTACATTGTATGGCTGATGTTACTAATATAGATATCCTAGAAATTATGTGAAATTCTTGAAAATCTGATATGTCCTGGTAAAATCTTGTCAGTTATAATTCTAGTTATCATATTAAAGTGTTACATATCACAGCAATGACCAGGCTACTTTGTCAATTGCAATTTTTTTTAATTTCTTTTATTGAAGGATAGCTGATGTACAATTTTATACCAATCTCTGTTGTATAGCCAAGTGACTCAGTTATGTACCTATATACATTCTTTTTCTTTTTTTAATTTAATTTTATTTTTTAACTTTACAATATTGTATTGGTTTTGCCATATATCAACATGAATCCGCCACAGGTATACATGTGCTCCCCATCCTGAACCCTCCTCCCTCCTCCCTCCCCATACCATCCCTCTGGGTCATCCCAGTGCACCAGCCCCAAGCATCCAGTATCGTGCATCGAACCTGGACTGGTGACTCATTTCATATATGATATTATACATGTTTCAATGCCATTCTCCCAAATCAACACACCCTCTCCCTCTCCCACAGAGTCCGAAAGACTGTTCTATACATCAGTATCTCTTTTGCTGTCTCGTATACAGGGTTATTGTTACCATCTTTCTAAATTCCATATATATGCCTTAGTATACTGTATTGGTGTTTTTCTTTCTGGCTTACTTCACTCTGCATAATAGGCTCCAGTTTCATCCACCTCATTAGAACTGATTCAAAAGTATTTTTTTTTAATGGCGGAGTAATACTCCATTTTGTATGTCAATTGCAATTTAATCAGATTTTAAACATACCTTCTATGGTCTCATTCTGATGCCTTTGCAAGAATACTGCTACTTCAGGATTTACGGGAAAGACTTCCAAGATTCACCGATAAACACATTTTGTTTGTTTGTTATCTGGTAAGCTGGTACCAGACTGGAATTTAGTCTACTCTCTATGTTAAGAGAACAAAGTTTTCTTAGAATGAGGCTTTCAAAAACATTATGAATTTCTTTGCCTTTAAGTGATTTATATTTGTTTTTAAAATCTTTTGTTACTTTGGTGAAGTAAATAAACATTATTTAAGATTATGGAACATGTAAAAGCTCATTCTGCTTCCACAAAAAAATAATGCCTCACTATTAGACTTTTGCTATTCTGATGTCCTTAAAACACGGCAACAGTCTACTCCTAAAATGGGGGATTAAAAATGCATGAACAATAGCTGTAAATCAAGGAGTCAGGGCTATGGGAAATCCAAGGCAGCCGCTTGGCTTTTCCCAGCTCCCTGACAAACCTCATTTTTATTTGATGGGTTAAAGCCTTCCCTGGCTTCAGGGTTAATGCCCTCACAATGACAAAAAATATATATATTTCACTTAATATTAAGTTCTAGTTTTGTTACTTAAGGTCTGTGTTTACCACGACTCACTTCTGAGATAGTTCCTTGCTGTTATGTTATATTGCTAAAAGGTTTAATTAAGTTATTTAAAAGGACACTCTAAGTTTGTTTCTAAAGCTTATCTCAGTAAACAATCTTTGGATAAATGTCAGATCCTCCGTGATGTACAACAAGGAGATTAACACCTGGCTATAATCACTTAACTGTCAGATGACCTGGGGTATACTGGGCTCTACCTAATGAAAGTTCTTGACTTAATTTCTTGCTTATGACCTTACTATACCTACTGCTGTTGCTAAGTCGCCTCAGTCGTGTCTGACTCTGTGCAACCCCATAGACGGCAGCCCACCAGGCTCCCCATCCTTGGGATTCTCAAGGCAAGAACACTGGAGTGGGTTGCCATTTCCTTCTCCAACTAATACCTGCTAGCTATATTATTTTCCATGTTGCTTGTTTCAGGAGATTGTTTCTTACATAACTAAATGTGTAACTGACGTGATAAAATGCTGATATGCAGTTCCTTATGCTTTAGAACTGTGGTGTTGGAGAAGACTCTTGAGAGTCCCTTGGGCTGCAAGGAGATCCAACAAGTCCATCCTAAAGGAGATCAGTCCTGGGTGTTCATTGGAAGGACTGATGCTGAAGCTGAAACTCCAATAATTTGGCCACCTCATTTGAAGAGTGGACTCATTGGAAAAGACTCTGATGCTGGGAGGGATTTGGGGGCAGGAGGAGAAGGGGACAACAGAGGATGAGATGGCTGGATGGTGTCACTGACTCGATGGACGTGAGTCTGAGTGAACTCCGGGAGTTGGTGATGGACAGGGAGGCCTGGAGTGCTGCGATTCATGGGGTCGCAAACAGTCAGACATGACTGAGCGATTGAACTGAACTGAACTGATGAGATCAATGAATGTAATAATGTAACTCTAGATATGGAAAGAAACAAAAAGAGGGAATATTCTCCTGGGCCAAGAGGCTAGTAAGACAAGTATGGTCCTGAGACTTTTGCTACTTGCAAGGTCTGGTCTAGTAACAGCACACAATGGCCTGTCAATGGAATCTTCATTAGGCCTGAGACACCAGGGCCCTGAAATGCCCCCAAAGCATGGTCAAACATGTGGTTATGAAGGGACCCTGCTGACTGGAAGTTGGCACTTGCCAGCTGTCTCTACAAAGATTACATCATGACCACTGCAAGCTGCTGACCTTGAAAGGAGTTCAGGGTGGAGATCAGAAATAAGGCACTCTGTGCTCTGGGAAAAACCCAGAAGAACTGGCCTTCAGAGAGTCAGATGTTTTCAGGTAAAGGTTTTTATGAGCCCAGCTTCTCACCTCTTCTTACACCCAGAGAAACACTAATGGCACGACCCAATGTCTGGCCCTGGTTCTCCTGGCTAGCTCTTCGGGAGCTTTTCTGCTTCTCTCAATCTTTGGGCCATGTATCTTTAACTTTCTTGTTAAGTTGGCTTCTTCTAGAATACAACAAATCTCCAAGTGATAGTTTGACAAGAATATTCCCTGGCCAACACCCAGACAACGCTGAAACAAGCCGCCTTATCGTTCCATGGACTCTCATCTCCCTCCGTAAATGCATCCTGGCAGACAGCAGGCAAAGGGAACCTAGAGCCCCACGATGCCCCTACAGCCTGAAGAAGCCAGAGTGGTCATCGCCTCTTTCCCCTGAGACTGGGTTCCCAAATGCCTGAGAAGGGAAATAGGTAGATGGTTAGACATGAGC
Source organism: Bos javanicus (assembly GCF_032452875.1). Taxonomy (NCBI): domain Eukaryota; kingdom Metazoa; phylum Chordata; class Mammalia; order Artiodactyla; family Bovidae; genus Bos; species Bos javanicus. Next base: position 64,958,997 of record NC_083886.1, on the reverse strand, counting down.
AGGGTATCAAAAGGGGCCAAAGAATTGGCCCTAAAAATAAAGAGAGGGAGGAAGGTGGAGACCCAAGGACAGAAGAGCAGAGAAAACTGAGGGGTAACGGAATACAGGAACGGAGAACCAGACCCTGATCGTCCTTCCCTCCTCCACGGTGTAACTACTAACGGATTTCAGGTCCTCCTGAGCAGTACAACCTGTCTCCCCTCCTAGCCCATAGGGAGAAGGTCTTTGCTTTACTCTCCGCCCTCCTTCTCATCCAATCAGCAATGACCCACAAGACCCCTATCCTGCTCCCTGTACCCTGGGTATAAAATTGGACTAAGGGCCCCTGTTCAAAGACGGTTCTCTCTTGAGCTGGCCCGCTGTTCTAATAGCGTCTCCCATGCTAATAAACTTTATTTCCCTCTCACTCTGTCTCATGTCAGGAAATTCTTTTCCAACCAGAGCCCAGACCACGACAATTTTCCTTACTGTTGTTCCAAAATACTGATTAAATTTTCCTATCTAAAATAGGAATGTCTGATTTACTTACAGGGATGACTATAACTGACACAGGAAACCCCATGAGGCTATCAGGGGATTTCTCAGAAGAAAACTACAGGCCAGGAGAGAGTAAAATGAAACATTCAGAGGGCAGAGCAATAAAAATTGCCAACCAGAAAAACTCTATTCACCAAACATCCTTCAAATATGAAGGGAAAATAAAGGTCTTCCTAAAGAAAAGCGGAGGGAGTTCATTACCACCAGACCTGCCTTGCAAAGAATGCTGAAGAAGTTCAAGCAGAATAAAATAGATGCAAAGTAACACATGAACACACACAAAAGTATATAACACTCTAGGTCAGGTAAAAATGTATAGTCAGATTTAGTTAATCCCAATTACTTAGAAGAATGGTATATTAACAACTTCAAGTATAAAGGTTCAAGGAAAGGATGACTAAAAGTAACTACAGCTAATATACCTTATCACCAAACACACAGCATAAAAGAGAGAACCGGAACATCAGAACCTTGCAGAGGAAGAGTTAAATGGCGGAGCCACTTTATTGGCTAATAAAGCCAGGTTGCAATCAGCACAAGACAAACTGTTTTAGGTATAAAATTTTAAAGTAAGCTCCATGGTAACTGCAGTAAAAATCTAGAGTAGATACAAGAAATATAGAAAGGGGAAACAATACCCCGATGAAAAGCCACCAATTTACAAAAGTAGGCAGAAACAAAGGGAAAGGGAATCAAGGGAGACAAAAAAAACAACCAAAAAGCAATCACTCAGATGGCAGGAGTCAGCTCTTACATATCAATACCCAGTCTAAATGCAAATAGAGTGGGTTCACCAATAAGAAGACACAGATGCTTAAAAAAAAAAAAAAAAGACCCAACTATACGCTGTCTACAAGAAACTCACTTCAGCTTTAAGGATACACAAAGGCTCAAAGTGAGGGGATAGATAAAGGTATTTCACAGGAATGAAAACAGAAAGAAAGGGGGCATAGTAATTCTTATATCAGACAAAATAGACTTTAAGAAAAAATGATAACATCAAAGGAGGCCATTGTATGACAAAGGGTTAATACATCAAAAAGTATACACACACACACACACACACATACATATGCAAAGATATAAAACATTGGATCACCTAAGTATTTTAAGCAAATAATAACAGATCTATACGAAAAAAAAAAAAATAGACAACATTACAACCAGAAAAGACTCATGAATAGACATTTTAGAGAAGCCAACCTGTGTGTGATCAGATGAGAGACTCAGTGGGCTCATTAGGCACTTGTAATCATTCTTTCTGTCTGAGTAGCTCTCTTTTGGATGCCCTGCCCCACACATATCACCTTCTGCACCTCCCTGGCTCACCTGTGTTCTCAGATCAGGGCTTTGCTGGGCTGCATCTGGATTCTCCTCCCTGTACCTGCAGCATGGAAATTGCCTGAAGGCAGACAGCCGGGAGTCTTCAGATGGATTTGTGGATCCATCTTCACTCCAGGAATTTAGTCCTGCATGGCCTGCTGTCCAGGATCTGAAAACAGTTGTTCCCAGTATTTTGTTCAGCTTTCTAATTACCAGTGCCAGGTGAGGAAGTTCAGATACTGTTCCTCTTAAAGCTGGAAGTGGAAGTCACATTTTATTTTTACAGACACTCTTTGAATCAGTAATTCTAAGTCAGGTAACCATATATGTTCAAAAGTACCTTTTGCTTCACTTTTTCTGTTTTGCTCTTGCAAATGTAAAAACAAAACCAAATATCAAGGTTTTGTTTTCTGTTTTTCCTGGTTGAACTTTATGCCAACAAATCCTAGGTAAGGACTTAGGAAGCTGCAACTCCAGGGTGGCAAGAATAAAGCAGCAGCATGCACCTCCTGCAGCACAGCAAAAAAAGGCTCTCTGGTACCATTAGGATCCCTGTTGATTGCAGATCCTGTTATCTTGCTGGTGCCTTGACTTACTGCGTATTGTCACCCTGCTTATTTAACTTATATGCAGAGTACATCATGAGAAATGCTGGGCTGGAGGAACCAGAGATCAAATTGCCAACATCCGCTGGATCATCAAAAAAGCAAGAGAGTTCCAGAAAAACATCTATTTCTGTTTTATTGACTATGCCAAAGCCTTTGACTGTGTGGATCACAACAAACTGTGGAAAATTCTGAAAGAGATGGGAATACCAGGCCACCTAACCTGCCTCTTGAGAAACCTGTAGGAAGCAACAGTTAAAACTGGACATGGAACAACAATACATGATTCCAAATAGAAAAAGGAGTACATCAAGGCTGGTGGTTTTGATGTTTTTATTTTAACTTTGGTAAGAAACAAAGAAAAAGCTACTCCCGCCTTTGACTCACAGCTGCCGGGTAGACGATGAGACCCCAGCCAGCACCCTGTGGAGCACTCACCCAGCTCACGCCACCTCCCTACCAGACCCGGGCCTGTGGTGCAGGCTGGGCGGTCGCCTCTGGTTGTGTTCCCAGCCCCTGGTGAGGCTTCTGGTGCCCAGGAGGGGCTCAGGGCACATCAGCAGAGAGGACAGGGGCAGGCTGAAGGCCATGCGGGTCGGTGTCCAAGGAGAGTCAACAGTGGCTGTGACAGGGCCACCTCTGCAGACCTTTGTCCCCACCCAGTGACCACAGCGGGTGTTTACTGAGTTGAGGAAGGAGAACGAACTGCAGCTAAAGCAGACAGTCTTGCCCGCCGGGCACCACGTCCGCTCCCACTACAACCATCTCTGTCTCAAGCACTCGGCCCGGGCCCGGCACTGCCCAACAGTCAGCACTGCCCAACGGTCGGCAGAACATACCAACACCCTAGGTAGTTCGTCCTTTTCTTTTTTCCTCCTTTCGGATACTTTATATACTTTGTGGGTTTTGGCACTATTTTCATAAGTTTTATTTGCAAGAAAGAGGATAAAGCTATGCTAGTTTGCTAGGGTTGTCAGAATAAAATACCACAGACTGAGGCTTAAATAACAGAATTTCATCAAGTTATCCCATCTCACAGCACTCAGCTGCTCAGAGCTCTCCCTTACTGTGCTGTTTTCTCACATCAGCAGTTATGTTTCCTCTTTGTTGCTGATTTTAATTGTCTTTTTTCTTAGTCAGTATAGCTAAAGATTTGTTACTTTTGTTGACCTGTTTGAAGTAACTTTTGTTTAAAATTGAATCTTGCCAGGTTATAGTGTATGGTTAATGTTACTAATATAGATATCCTAGAAATTATGTGACAACATTTTACCAGGACATATCAGATTTTCATGAATTTCACATTTCCTGTTTGAAGTTTATGCCAACAAATCCTAGGTATGGACTTAGGAAGCTGCAGTAATGTATTGGATTCTGGAAAAACATCACCAACAATGAAATGTAAAGCTGTGAATGCAAACATTAGAAAGAAAGCTCAATAAGCAACCTATCTTTACCCTAGGCAGAAAGGGGAGCGCAGACCAAACTCAAAGCTAGAAGAAGGAATGAAAATAGTAAAGATTAGATCTCAGATAAATATACAGAAGAGGAAAACCAAAGAAATCATTTGACATCTAGCTAACTTTGGGGCACTTCAGAGGGCCCCTGAGACATCCCAAAGAGAGGTATTAAACTACCTGAGTTCATTGGACATGTTAAATTACATGGGAAGTGTTGTCAGAAAGAGTGATGAATCTTCTCAAGTTATATTGTATGGTTGACGATACTAATATAGATATCCTAGAAATTATGTGACACTCATGAAAATCTGATATGTTCTGGTAAAATGCTGTCAGTTATAATTCTATTTATCATATTCAAGTGTTTCAGGTTACAGCAGTGACCAGATTGCTTTGTCAGTTTCAATTCAATCAGGTTTTAGACATGCCTTCTATGGTTTCACACTGATGCCTTTGCAAAAATACTGCTCCTTCAAGATATATGGAAAAGACTTTTCTAAGCTTACCCATAAACAATTTTTTTGTTTGTTTGTTATCTGGTAAGCTTATCAGACTGGAATTTAGTCTACTCTCTAGGTTAAGAGAACACAGTTTGTTTAGAATGAAGCTTTCAATCACAGATTATGAATTTCTTTACCTTTCAGTGATTTATATTTGGTGGTTTTTTTTTTTGTTTTTTGTTTTTTTGTTTTTTTTTTTTTTTTTTTTTTTTACTTCAGTAAAGTATATAAGCATTATTTAAGATTATGGTACATGTAGGATGGACCAAGCTTTCCCCACTCCTACAAATTCCCTTAACCCCTCAGATTCTTCTGATGGGACCAAGGTCTCACTTCCCTCCAGAGGGACAATCCAAGCTTTTTATCAGCTGATCTGCCCCTGATATCAGAGTCAATTTGAGCATTATTTGGTCTATAATTTAGGCATGAAACTATGAGTACATAAAGGAAACATGACTTTTTGATGCAGGATGGCCATGATATTCCTTGGATTTCAGAGAATATTGGTTAAAATGAAACTTTTTTTTTCTTGGAAACTGCAAAGCTGGTTCTTTTAGCATTTACAATTGAAAACCTCTAGGTTGTAAGGTCAGTTTTCATTCCAGTCCCAAAAAAAGGCAATGACAAAGAATGTTCAAACTGCCTCACAGTTGCACTCATCTCACATGCTAGTAAAGTAATGCTCAAAATTCTCCAAGCCAGGCTTCAACAATATGTGAACCATGAACTTCCAGATGTTCAAGCTGGATTTAGAAAAGGCAGAGGAACCAGAGATCAAATTGCCAACATCCACTGGATCAAGGAAAAAGCAAGAGAGTTGCAGAGAAACATCTATGTCTGCTTTATTGACTATGCCAAAGCCTTTGACTGTGTGGATCACAATAAAGTGGGGAAAATTCTGAAAGAGATGGGAATATCACACCACCTGACCTGCCTCTTGAGAAATCTGTATGCAGGTCAGGAAGAAACAGTTAGAACTGGACATGGAACAACAGACTGGTTCCAAATAGGAAAAGGAGTACATCAAGGCTGTATATTGTCACCCTGCTTATTTAACTTATATACAGAGTACATCCTGAGAAACGCTGGGCTGGAAGAAGCACAAGCTGGAATCAAGATTGTGGGAGAAATATCAATAACCTCAGATATGCAGATGACACCACCCTTATGGCAGAAAGTGAAGAGGAACTAAAAAGCCTCTTGATGAAAGTGAAAGAGGAGAGTGAAAAAGTTGGCTTAAAGCTCAACATTCAGAAAACTAAGATCATGGCATCCGGTCCCACCACTTCACGGGAAATAGATGATGAAACAGTGGACACGGCGTCAGACTTTATTTTTCTGGGCTCCCAAATCACTGCAGATGGTGATTGCAGCCATGAAATTAAAAGACACTTAGTCCTTGGAAGGAAAGTTATGACCAACCTAGATAGCATATTCAAGAGCAGAGACATTACTTTGCCAACAAAGGTCCATCTAGTCAAGGCTATGGTTTTTCCAGTGGTCATGTATGGATGTGAGAGTTGGACTGTGAAGAAGGCTGAGTGCCAAAGAATTGATGCTTTTGAACTCTGGTGTTGGAAAAGACTCTTGAGAGTCCTTTGGACTGCAAGGAGATCCAACCAGTCCATTCTGAAGGAGATCAGCCCTGGGATTTCTTTGGAGGGAATGATGCTGAAGCTGAAACTCCAGTACTTTGGCCACCTCATGCGAAGAGTTGACTCATTGGAAAAGACTCTGATGCTGGAAGGGAATGGGGGTAGGAGGAGAAGGGGACGACAGAGGATGAGATGGCTGGATGGAATCACTGACTCAATGGACGTGAGTCTGAGTGAACTCCGGGAGTTGGTGATGGACGGGGAGGCCTGGCGTGCTGCGATTCATGGGGTTGCAAAGAGTCAGACACGACTGAGCGACTGAACTTAATGCATATTTTGATTACCTTTTTTATTTCTTCCATGATCTGTTGGTTATTCAGAAATGTGTTATTTAGCCTCTGTATGTTTGCATTTTTAATAGTTTCCTCCCGCCTGTGGTTGACATCTAATCTTACTGCATTGTGATCAGAAAAGATGCCTGATTCCAATAATTTTTTATTTGGTAAGGCTAGATTTATGACCCAGGATGTGATCTATCCTGGAGAGTGTTCTGTGTTCACTTGAGAAAAAGGTGAAATTCATTGATTTAGGGTGAAATGCCCTATAAATATCAATTAGGTCAAACTGGTCCATTGTATCATTTCAAGCTTGTATTTCCTTGTTAATTTTCTGTTTCACTGATCTATCCATAGGTGTGAGTGGGGTATTTAAGTCCCCCACTATTATTGTATTATTGTTAATTTCCCCTTTCATGTTTATTAGCATTTGCCTTACGTATTGAGGTGCTCCTATGTTGGGTGCATATATATTTATAATTATAATATCTTCTTGGATTGATTCTTTGATCATTATGTAATGTCCTTCTTTGTCTCATCTCACAGTCTTTATTTCAAAGTCTATTTTATCAGATATGAGAATTGTTCCTTCTGCTTTCTTTTGTTCTCCATTTGCATGAAGTACCATTTTCCAGCCCTGCACTTTCAGGTCTGTCCTTTGGTTTGAGGTGGGTATCTTGTAGACAGCATATATAGGGGGTTTGGTTCTGAATACATTTGGCCAGTTTTGTCTTTTGGTTGGGGCATTTAACCCATTTACATTAAGGTAATTATTGATAGGTATGATCCCATTACCATCTACTTTGTTGTTTTAGGTTCAGTTTTTATAAACTTTTTCTGTGTGCCATGTCTATAGAAGATCCTTTAGTATTTATTGAAGAGTTTGTTTGGTGGTGCTGAATTCTCTCAGCTTTTGCTTGTCTCTAAACCTTTTGATTTCTCCTTCATATCTGAAAGAGATCCTTGCTGGGTAGAAGGTTTTTATCTTTCACCACTTTAAGTATGCCCTGCCATTCCTTTCTGGCCTAAAGAGTTTATATTGAAAAATCAGCTGTTATCCTTATAGTAATTCCCTTGTGTGTTATTTGCTGTTTTTCCTTGCTTCTTTTAATATTTGTTCTTTGTGTTTGATCTGCATTAGTGTGATTAATATGTGACTTGGGGAGTTTAACTTTGGGTTTATCCTGTTTGGGACTCTGATTTTCTTCGACTTGAATGGCTCTTTCCTTCCCCATTTTAGGGATTTTTTTTTTTTTTTTTACTATTATCTCCTTAAATATTTTCTCAGGCTCTTTCCTTTGGTATTCTTCTTCTGGAACACTTATGATTTGAATGCTTGGGCACTGAACATTGTCCCAGAGGTCTCTGAGGTTGTCCTCATTTCTTTGAATTCTTTTGTTTCTTCCTCTATGTTTCATTTATTTCCACCATTCTATCTTCCACCTCACTTATCCTCTCTTCAGCCTCAGTTTTTCTACTGTTGGCTACCTCCAGAGTGCTTTTGATCTCAGCTATTGCATTATTCATTGTTGATTGATTCTTCTTTACAAGACCTTCTAGAACTAACACCCCAAAAAGATGTCCTTTTCATTATAAGGAACTGGAATGCAAAAGTAGAAAGTCAAGAAACACCTGGAATTACAGGCAAATTTGGCCTTGGAGTACAGAATGAAGCAGGGCAAAGGTTGGTAGAGTTCTGCCAAGAGAACACACTGGTCATAGCAAACTCCCTCTTCCAACAACACAAGAGAAGACTCTACACATGGTATCACCAGATGGTCGACAGCACAATCAGATTGATTATATTCTTTGCAGCCAAAGATGAAGAAGCTCTATACAATCAGTAAAAACAAGACTAGGAGCTGACTGTGGCTCAGATCATGAACTCCTTATTGCAAAATTCAGACTGAAATAGAAGAAAGTGGAGAAAACCACCATTCAGGTATGACCTAAATCAAATCCCTTATGACTATACAGTGGAAGTGAGAAATAGATTTAAGGAACTAGATCTGATGGACAGAGTGCCTGATGAACTATGGACAGAGGTTGATGACATTGTACAGGGGATAGGAATCAAGATCATCCCCAAGAAAAAGAAATGCAAAAAAAGCAAAATGGCTGTCTGAGGAGACCTTACAAATAGCTGTGAAAAAAAGAGAACCGAAAAGCAAAGGAGAAAAGGAAAGATATAAGTATCTGAATGCAGAGTTCCAAAGAATAGCAAGGAGAGATAAGAAAGCCTTCCTCAGCGATCAGTGCAAAGAAATGGAGGAAAACAACAGAATGGGAAAGACTAGAGATCTCTTCAAGAAAATTAGAGATACTAAGGGAACATTTCATACAAAGATGGGCTCGATAAAGGACAGAAACGGTATGGACCTAACAGAAGCAGAAGATATTAAGAAGAGATGGCAAGAATACACAGAAGAACTGTACAAAAAAGATCTTCACGACCCAGATAATCATGATGGTGTGGTCACTGACCTAGAGCCAGACATCCTGGATTGTGAAGTCAAGTGGGCCGTAGAAAGCATCACTACGAACAAAGCTAGTGGAGATGATGGAATTCCAGTTGAGCTATTTCAAATTCTGAAAGATGATGCTGTGAAAGTGCTGCACTCAATATGACAATCCAGGAACAGGATTTTCCCTAAGGCTCTGGTTGCCCCAGTAACCAGAGTTGGGTATTAACATGCTGCTGCCTTGTGGCCGTTTCCCATAACAACAACTTTGAAACCATTGCTCATGGGCACTTAATACTCCCAAGGCCTGTGAGCTGTAAGTAAAAAACACCTGCCCTCAAGAAACGTCCTAGAGGAGGTCCTCAGAAAAATATTAAAAACAGAGCAGGCATTCAAGAAGACAATTTGAATAAGTAAGTTTAATCCACACTTTTAAAAAATCACATGCAGCACTTGGGGCTGATCCATGTCGATGTATAGCAAAAACCACCACAATATTGTAAAGTAATTGGCCTCCAATTAAAATAAATAAATCAGATTTTAAAATCACATGCAAATATGTCAACATCACTAAATATGAGAAATATGTAAATCAAAACTTCAGTGAGGTATCACCTCACACCAGTCAGAATGGCCATAGATGGAAACTCTACAAACAATAAATGCTGGAGAGGGTGTAGAGAAAGGGAGCCCTCCTACAGTAATGCTGGCAATGGGAATCGGGAGCGGCCACTGTGGAGGACACCAGGCAGCTTCCTTAGCAATGAAATCAGAATGCTCCCTCACACCATACACAGAAACAAACTCCAAATAGGTTAAAGATCTGAATAAAAGGACAGGTACTGTGAAACTCTTAAGGAAACGAGAACATGCTTTGACATAAAATGCAGCACGTTCTTTTTTGATCCACCTCATAGAATCATGAAAAATACAACAAAAATAAACAAATGGGACCAAATAAATGTTTTTTAAAAAAAGTATTCATACAGCAAAGGAAACCATCAGTGAAAGAAAAAGACAACCATCAGAATGGGGGGAAAATCTTGCAAATGAAGATACCCACAAAGAATTTATGCCCAACACATACAAACAACTTGTACAGCTCAATATAAAAAAAATCCAATACAAAATTAGCCAATGATCTAACTGCACATTTCTCCAAAGATGCCATAGAGATGGCCATAACACAAGAAAAGATGCTGAGCATCACTAGTTCTCAGAGAAAGGGAAACCAAATGTACAACGGGGTATCACCTCACATTGACCAGAACAGCCATATCGAAAACCGAAATAAATCCTGCAGAAGGTGTGGAAAGAAGGGAACCCTCCTACAGTGTTGCTGCTGCTGCTGCTAAGTCGCTTCAGTCGTGTCCGACTCTGTGCACCCCCAGAGACGGCAGCCCACCAGGCTCCCCCGTCCCTGGAATTCTCCAGGCAAGAACACTGGAGTGGGCTGCCATTTCCTTCTCCAATGCAGGAAAGTGAAAAGTGAAAGTGAAGTCGCTCAGTCATATCTGACTCTTAGCGACCCCATGGACTGCAGCCTACCAGGCTCCTCTGTCCATGGGATTTTCCAGGCAAGAGTACTGGAGTGGGGTGCCATTGCCTACAGTGTTGGCAGGAATATAAGTCAGTACACCCACTAGGGACAACATTATGGAGGTTCTTTAAAAACTAAACATAAAAGAACCAAGTGACCAGCAATTTCATGCCTAGGCGTAGATCCAGAGAAAACCAAAATTTAAAAAGCCACCTGCACCCAAGATCATGGCAGCACTAGGTACAATAACCAAGACACAGAAGCAATTTAAGTATACGAGGACAGATGGATGGATACAGAAAAAATGGGGTACATATACACAATGCAATATTATCCAGACACAAAGAAGGGTGAAATAATGTCATTTCCAGTTACAGGGAAGAAACTGGAGATGATGGTACTAAGTGAGGTAAGTGAAAAAGATTGACAAGTATCATAGGTCATCACTTACAGTGGAGACTAAACATAGATACATATTAACTTCTTTACAAAAGAGAAACAGCCTCACAGACTTAGAAAAGAAACTCATGGATACCAAAAAAGAAAGGCAGAGGGACAGGGAGTAATGAGCTGGTTCAGATCAATATATACACTTTGAAGCAGGGACTGAAGGGCTCTTAACAGTCATAAGGCCAACAAGGCTGTAAATGATACCTGCCCTCAAGAAATGTCCTGGAATCATTGGAAAAGAATTCCAAACAGGGCCAACTTTCAAGAGGTAACTTGTAATCACAAAGTGTAAAGTACGAAAAGCACAAGGAAAGACGCTCCACATCAATGATTATTAAATCAACGCCAATCAAAACCTCAACAAGGCACCACCTCACACTGGTCACAATGGCCATCACTGAAAAGAGCTACAAAGAGTAAATACTGCAGAGGATGTACAGAAAGGGGGATCTTCCTACAAACTTGGTGGGAGTGTAAATGGTGAAACCACGATGGAAAACAGCACAGAGGGTCCTTGAAACACTAAACACAGAGGTATCACATGATCCCGCAATCCCATTCCTGGGCTTAGGTCCAGAGAAAATCACCATTCGAAATGACGCATGCACTTTGATTTTCAGGGTAGCACTATTACAGTAGCCAAGACACAGAATTCACCACTGACAGAAAAATGAAGACTATGTGGTACATCTATACACTGGAATACTACCCAGCCATAAAACAGAACCAACTACTCATACTGGCAGCAGAAGGATGTACCAAGAAATTATCATCCTAATGGGGTAAATCAGGGAGAAAAAGACAGATATCCTGCGGGAGCACATTCAGGTGGGACCTATAAATTCATCCCAATGAGCTGGTGACCAAAACAGAGACAGACTCACAGACGGAGAGAACCAAGCTATGATTATCAAAGGAAGTCAGAAGGGAGGGATAAATTAAAAGAGTTTGGGATGAAAATAAACAAACTAATAATATATATCAAGTTGATAATGAAAAAGGACCAACTGAGTAGAAGAGGGAACTCTACTAAACAAAATGTAATAACCTATATGAGGGAAAAAATGGAAAAAACAGTGTGATGGACCCTGAAATGCGCACTTCAACAGGGATTAAGATGGCAGATGTTATGCGTATGTGATCACAAATTTTTAAAACTTAAAAACAGAAAATAATCCTCGAATGAAATAAGATGTACAGCTGTCCTAATAATCTAGGGATTGAAACCATAAGAATAAGCTATGCATACACTTGGCAGACTGGCAGACAGGAAAGTCACAGTATCAGATACCAGCAGGACATGGAGCAATGAGAAGCCTGGTACCTGCAGGGGTGCAGCCCCTTCTGAAACTGTCCTCAGACCGCAGGGTCCAAGCGCACATGGCCCCACAATGATGCTCCGACTTGAACATAAGCCCACGAACACTGCGCCAGGATACACAGGCATGGACTCTGCACCCTCAGGAGCCAGACCCGAAACCAACCACGGACACATCGCTGAGACACCAGGGCACAGCCAGCATGCACAGCACACCACGCACAGAGCTGGGGCGAGGTGAGGCTGGGCTGCCTGCCAGGGGGAAGTGACACGGACAAGACCACGGGCTCAGAGTCAGACGACAGTAACCTCGGGGGAGGGAGGAGGCTGTGACCAGAGAAGGGCGCTCCTGGGTGTCCGCTCATCATGTTCTGTTTCTTGATCTTTATGATTATTGTATACGTGTACACAATGTAATCCTTACTATGTAATTAAAGCTTGTCATTTTTCTTTATTTAAAAGAGGGTCTCCCAAACAAAGTAGAAGGGGACCTTCTTCTCTCAGGAAAGAAATGAATGGTTTCAACCCATGAAATCTCAATACCCAGGCTGCTCCCACCACCAAGCTTGACGACAACTCCGTTGAGCAGGGAATGGGGGCCACGGCACTCAGAAAGAGCCCGGCACTGCAGTCACGGGTCACAGCTTCTGAGGAGCCCCAGCACCTGCTCACACTTCTCGGTTGTCCTGGGAGGATGCTCTTGGCCTGGTTGCTCTGGCACAGCTCCATTTCTGGGAGAGAAAGCAGAAGCGTGCAGAGAGGAAAGGTGGGTTCAGGCCAACCCACCTCCTTCTATGCAGATGATGCCAAGGGCCCTAAGAGAGGATGGTGAGGCGATGGAATCCAGCCTTCCCGCCTGAGGCCTTACCACACTAAGACCCACGTGTCTGGTGCCACCAAAAGCTTATGAACACCGAGGGAGTCTATCAACAGTCTGTAATAAACTATATAGGAAAGCAATCCAAAGCTGAACAGATACACGAATATGTATAGGTGAAAAACATTTTGTACACCTTCAGCCCACATCACCCACCTTGTAGAAAACGTTACTACAATAAGAAATACAAGTTAATTTAATTTAAAAAAATGAGACAAGTTTTTTGGTGTTTATTCTGTCAAATTACACTCTTATTTACAACCCCAAAACAAGATTTCCAGTAAAGTTCTAGTTCCAGGATAACCACAGCAGCTCAGAGTTTCCTTCCACCTTGTGGCCATTCCCCACAACAGCAGCAGCAAAATGAAAATCATGGTTTATGGGCACTTAATAATCACTTAATAATTGTTTATGGGCACTTAATAATCTTCCCTGGTGACTCAGACAGTAAAGACTCTGCCAGCAATGCAGGAGACCCAGGTTCAATCCCTGGGTCAGGAAGATCCCCTGGAGGAGGAAATAGCAACCCACTCCAGTATTCTTGCCTGGAAAATCCCATGGATGGAGGAGCCTGGAGGACCCCCATACATGGGGTCACAAAGAGTCGGACACGACTGAGCAACTAACACACAATATGCACGACTGTGGACTGTGATGATAGGTACCCTCAAAAACACTCAGGAGGAACTAATCACACAAAGATGAAAAAAAGTGCAAACTATCAGAAGAAAATATCAGTAGGTGAACACAATTTATAATGTTCAAAGAAAAAAAACTCATGAAAATTCGCACAATATGGTGAATTATTAGAGGCAAAGACATCAAATTGACAATGAGGTATCACCTCAGGAATGTCAGCAGAGGCCATCACCAAAAAAATGTGCAGACAAGAAATGCTAGAGTGGGGCTAGGGAAAGGGGATCCTCCCGTGGCGCTGGTGGGCTCTGACTGGTAACAGCCACTGTCAGGACCACCATGGAAGTGCCTTTAGGGCGTCCCTGGAGGCTCCAGTGGCAAAGGATCAGCCTGCAAAGTGGAAAACCTGGGTTCAACCCCTGGGTCAGGAAGAACCCCTGGATAAGGGTATGGCTACCCACTTCCGTATTCTTCTTTTTTCCCAATTAATTTATTTTAATTAGAGGATAATTACTTTACAATATTGTGATGGGTTTTGCCATATATCAACATGAATCAGCCACAGGTATACTTATGCCCCCCCCCAATCCTGAACGCCCTTCCCATCTCCCTCCCCACCCCTTCCTTCTGGGTTGTTGCAGATCACCAGCTTTGGGTGCCCTGCTTCATGTACTGAATTTGTACTGGTCATCTACTTTGCATATGGAAATATACATGTTTCAATGCTATTCTCTCAAATCATCCCACTCTTGCCTTCTCCCACATAGTCTAAAAGTCTGTTCTTTATATCTGTGTCTCCTTTGCTGCCTTGCATGTAGGATCTTGGTACCGTCTTTCTAAATTCCATGTATATGCATAAATATACAGTATTTGCCTTTCTCTTTCTGACTTACTTCACTCTGTATAATAGGTGCTAGGTTCATCCACCTCATTAGAACTGACTCAAATGTGTTCCTTTTTATAGCTGAGTAATATTCCATTGTGCATGTATACCACAACTTCTTTATCCATTCATCTGTCGGTGGACATCTAGCTTGCTTCCATGTCCTAGCTGTTGTGAATAGTACTGCAGTGAAACTTGGGTACCTGTGTCTCTTTCATTTCTGGTTTCCTCAGGGTGTATGTCCAGCAGTGGGATTGCTGAGTCATATGGCATTTCTATTCCCAGTTTTTTAAGGAAGCTGCACACTGTTCTCCATAGTGCCTGTACCAGTTTGCATTTCCACCAACAGTGTAAAAGGATTCCCTTTTCTCCACACTCTCTCCAGCAATTATTGTTTGTAGACTTTTTGATGATGGCCATTCTGACTGGTGTGAGATGTTACCACATTGTGGTTTTGATTTGCATGTCTCTAACAATGAGTGAAGCTGAGCATCTTTTCATGTGTTTATTAGCCATCTATATGTCTTCTTTGGAGAAATGTCTGTCTAGGCCTTTTGCTCAAGTTTTGATTGGGTTGTCCACTTTTATAGTATTGAGCTGCCTGAGCCACTTCTATATTTTGGAGATTAATTCTTTGTCAGTTGTTTTGTTTGCTATTATTTTCTCCCATTCTGAGGGCTGTCTTTTCACCTTATTTACAATTTCCTTTGTTTTACAAAAGCTCTTAAATTTAATTAGGCACCATTTGTTTATTTTTTTATTCATTTCCCTTACTCTGGGAGGTGGGTCATAGAGGATCTTGCTGTTATTTGTGTTGGAAAGGGTTCTGCCAATGTTTTCCTCTAAGAGTTTTATAGTTTCTGGTCTTACACTTAAGTCTTTAATCCATTTTGAGTTTATTTCTGTGTATGGTGTTAGAAAGTGTTCTAGTTTCATTCTTTTACACGTTTTTTTTCAGTCTCTCAGTTGTGTCTGACTCTCTGCAACCCCATGGACTGCAGCATCCAGGCTTCCCTGTCCTTCACCATCTCCTGGAGTTTTTGAAAACTCACATCCATTTAGTCAGTGATGCCACCCAACCATCTGGTCCTCTGTCGTCCCCAACTCCTCCTGCCTTCAGTCTCTCCCAGCATCAGGGTCTTTTCTAATGAGTTGGCTCTTCACATCAGGTGGCCAAAGCTTTGGAGCTTCAGTTTCAGCATCAGTCCTTCCAATGAATAGTCAGGATTGATTTCCTTTAGGATGGACTGGCTGGATCTTCTTGCACCCCAAAGGACTCTCAAGAGTCTTGTCCAATACCACAGTTCAAAAGCATCAATTCTTCGACGCTCAGCTTTATGTTTCAACTCTCATATCCATGCATGACTACTGGAAAAACCATAACTTTGACTGTACAGACCTTTGTCTTCTCTCCATTGTCTAAGATAAGGTGTCCATAAATGCATGGATTTATCTCTGGACTGTCTATTTTGTTCCAGTGATCTGTATTTCTGTCTTTGTGCCAGTACCATACTGTCTTGATGACTGTAGCTTTGTAGCATAGTCTGAAGTCAGGAAGATTGATTCCTCCAGTTCCATTCTTCTTTCTTAAAATTGCTTTGGCTATTTGGGGTCTTTTGTGTTTCCATACAAATTGTGAAATTAGTTGTTCTATTTCTGTGAAAAATACTGTTGGTAACTTGAGAGGGATTCCCTTCTAGGCATGCTCTTCTCATGGGGCCATTCAAAATTGCCCAGGATTCAACAGCCACTCAGACCAAGAACGGATACTTCCTTCTGTGGAAGTTCAGGGGAAATCATCTGGCTAGGCTCTTGTTGAATTGGATACAGTGAAACCAGCAGAGCCGCCCACCAGAGACGGATGAGGAAATTCTGGTAGTTAGTAAGTCTGCACAGCAAACAGGGAGCCCTGGCTGTGCTTGGCAGCCCTCCTTCTGTTTTGATCCCCTTCCCAACATGTGAATACCTTTGACCTCTGAGCGCAGCCCTCTGATCTATCTATTACAGGGGCCTTGTCAGGCTTTACAAATAGACAGGCAATAAAATGAATTTAACCCTGAAGCAAGCAGCTCAGCGAGGGAGATGAAAACATCAGAAGCCAAGCTGATGTTGTGGGGTGGGGGAGAGTGGCGGTTAGGAGGCTGAGTCCCACTGCGGCAGGTCCATACGGACCCACACAGACCCGCACCCCCAGGAGGAGCCGGCGCCCCCACCTCCGCCCCGCCCCCCCCCCCCCCCCCCACACACACACTCCCCCCGGGGCCGCGCTCGCTGGGCAGAGGGAGGGCCCTGGTGAGCAGCGACCCTCCCTCGCTGTGCTCTTCAGCGCCCCGCCACAGGGGAGGGGGCCCGCAGCACAAGGGACGTGTCTGCAGCGCTTACTCGGCACGCGCGCACCAGAGGGCGGTCGGGGCTTGGACGGGGCGCCCCGGAGCGGGGTTCTGGGTGGGCACGGCCTCCCGGGGAGGGGCGGAGGGGCTGTTTGCCCCGCCCTCCCCTCCGGCACCTGCCATGCTAATTCGGGCCCTTATCTTTTGGTCCAAACAAGGATAAAAGGAGGGTGGCACCCCACTCCCTCCAAAGTCCTGCCCTTCCTGGGAGTTGAGTGCACACACAGTTTGTACGGTGGGTCCAGGTGTGAAGGCTCAGTTGCCCCCTTGGTTCCTGCCTGCTCTGTGTAGGGAATGCCCTCCACTCGGGAGAGCAGCTCCAGGCGAGTGGAAAGAAGGAAGAACTGGTGTAGGTTGGGGCTGGCGCTCCCGGTGAGGATGACTGGGGTAAACAACTGCCAGGGCCGCCAGTATCAGGGAACAAGCCGAGGATGTAGGGAGCCCAGGCTGCAGATCCGGGTCCACGTCACCCCCAGGTGGCTCTGGGTGGAGCTGAGAGGTCGCGGCCCTGGACTGCCAGCTGCCTGTCCGGAAACTGCCTCCTGGAGGGGTAGTGGGCTGGAGCTGAACTCGGCTGTCACCCACGCAAGCGGGGGCTGGAAACGTCATGCAGTTGCCTCCTGGGAGTGGCCGGACCCAAGGGACCCGTGGGAAATATCCCCTGGCACTGCCATCCTGCTTAGGACAAGGCTCCGCGGCTGGAACCAAGGCCCCACAGCTGAGAGGCAGATGGAAGTTGGCACCCCTCACGCTGGGTCCGGAGGCGGACAGTCCAGGGCAGGTCCAGGAGGCTCCTGTCCCTGACACCCTTTCCTCCAAAGGCGGTGCCTCGTCCCCACGCGCAGGACAGAGAGAGAAGGAGGAGGATCTGCTTCTCTCTCCTAGGGCGGATTCTAGCGCTTGTGCAAACCACTCCCTTCCTGTCTGGAGGGAGAGCTTGGTCCCACAACCAGCCTCGCTAGGAGGTGGGAGCTCTGTAGTCCTGGGAGGGCACATGACCTGCTAAAGGTCGGCCTGAGCTCTGGAAAGTGCACGAGGCTGCTGGAGCCGCCTGGACGCCTTGGCCCCATCGCTTCCAATGTTCCTTCACAACCGCCTCACTCTGTACCTACAGGTCATGTTTTATGAGAGAGAAAGTTGCATGAAGTGAACCCTAATTCAGTTGAAAATCATGGGCTGCCGGGTGCCTTTCATGGGTTTTGCTTGCAGATTACTGGCGGGGTTGCCTTACTGAAGCTGGAACCTGGAGGCTTCCCTCAGCCCCCACAGAGCTCATGGGCATCGGCAGCCGGAGGCGTCCTGTCCAGTGGAAGGCGCCTGTGTTCATTCCCTGCTCCTGGCTTCTCTGCTCCCTCAGTCAACATGAGGTTGACCTGAGGCAGCCATGGCCCAGCCAGCCCGGCCCAAGGCTCATAGAGGAGCAGCCAGCCTCTTGAGCCCAGTGTCCGTCATGGGAGCCGACTGCCTTCCAGCCCTGAACTGAGGGGTGTTTCAGTTTGGAGACACGGAACACAAAGCACCAGCCGGGGTGGCCTGGAAGAGAGGGGGCCAGCCCAGCGCCCACTCCCCAGCCTCAGTCCTGTGTGCACCGGACACTCCAGCTTCGTCCTGCCCGGATGCCTATTCTCCAGTCCCTGTGGTCAAACCCGTACATGGGGACCCACTTCCTTCAAGCAGCTGCCCTGACCCCACCCCTGCAGGGAGCATGTACTGTGTGTCCTCCTCGGTCCCTGGACCGGTGACTGCACTGTCACTGGGTCCGTCTCATCTTCCCAGCTGGACTGGGACCTGCACAGTGGGCCTGCAGGGGGCGGCCACAGAGGACCCCAAAACCCCCGTGAGGAACTGGGACTCACGGGGAGGGGATGAGAGCTGCGGACAGACTTCAAGGAGTGCAGCACTGGTTAACCGCACACTGGGCTGCTTGGTGCAAAGAAAGCCAGAACTGGGAAGATAAAAGGTTACAGCAGGGCCCCTACCCCGTCCCAGACCTCTTGCTTCCCAGCCTGCTCTCTGGACCTGGAGGACGGTCCTCTCTGACTGGTCTGGCGTGGACCCATGGGCAGCGTCACTGCATGGTGACAGCCGAGCACACAGGGCCCCCGGGCCACATGCAGCCGCCCAGGGCTTCCAGGGGGAAGCCCCGGACACAGACACACAGCCTCACCACCTAAAGTGGAAACACCTGGTTCCCGGGACTCTGGAACTTAGTATTTTAAAGGCCCTTTCCTTGGCCCTCGCCCTTCTGGGTTGCTGTGTCTCCTCCTGACTCCTCCCCCTGGGACGTGTGGCTCACAGGAGCATCCCCAGGATGGGGCTGCTCCACCGCCTATTGTAAACAGGGGAACTCGCCATGGAAAGGCCCCCTGAGCGACAGTCAGGAGACAGCTGCGCAGGGACGGCCATGCCCACCCCGCCTTCTCTGCCTGCCCATGCCGCCTGGTTCACAGACTCTGTTCTCCTAGTAAGGACCTCGGAGATCCCCTCGGTCCTTCTGAAGTGTTCTGGAACACAAGTGCAGGAAGCTAGCACACACTTTCCATATTCCGGTCCTGCAGTGCGGCTCAAGTCTTTCCCCTTCACAACCACACTGGCAGTGTCGGGAGTCACTGTGATAATTTTCTTAGATCGTTTTTCTGTTTAGTTGCTCTGATTAACTCCAAGGACCACATGCCTACACGCGTCTCTAATTGGAGCATGCACGGCCCCAGTTCCAGGCACGGGGGACGCAAAACAGAGTGTGTGTGATACAGCTTCCCGGGGCATCATGTTTATTCCCGGTGCTTTAGAAGGACCGTCCCCTCCTCTACTCACTTGGAAGAAAGGACAGGGAAGAGGTGGGGAGGGGAGAAGTGCTGCAGGGAAGGCCGTCCAGCCTCCCACAGTCCAGCCCCGACCCAGATGGGACCAAGGGGTGGGCTTGCATCAGGGTGGCCTTTCCTCTTGTCCCCAGGCAGTGCCAGGCCGACGTCGGAGCTGGCCAGGTATTTTGAATACGATGCTTCTGAAGGCCGTGGTGGTGTGGGACATCCTCCTGATTTGAATCTGGGGCAGAGAACACCCCCGTGTTCTCCTGGACCGTGTTCTCTCTCCCCAGGCATCAGGGTACACACAGCAGGCACTGCCTACACCGCCCCCAGGGTGCACCCAGCCCTGGCCTCCAGGGGCCCAGGGTTCAGCATCTTCCTGCCCTCCACTTCAATGCAGGGGGTGTGGCCTGACCTTCCTCCCTCGCTGGCCATGGGGAATTACCCTGGGCTCACTTTGTGATGAGGATTATGGCTGGGCAGTCTACAACATAAGTGCTTTAAAGTACAGTTCTAGAATCTCCCAGCCACCCCTACTGTCTCTGGCTGTGGCTGGAGCGGTGCTGGGACACTTGGGCTGCCCAACATTGGGGGAGCTTCTGGAGGGCGACACACCCAGGGCAGCCGGTTCCTCTGGGGCCCCAGGCCTGCTGGTAGAGGAGGAGCCCCAGGTTCTCACCAGGGCTGGGGGTGTGGGCCTCTGACCCCCCAGGTTGGTCCCCTTCCCCCTCACAAAACTGCGCGGGGATAAGCCGTTCATCCTGGGCACCCACCTCAGGGCCCAAGAGGCTCAACCTGTGCTGAGGTCAGCAGAAGGGGAGGGCCTCAGGGTGACAGGATGACCCCCACCTGGGCTCCTATCCCCCTGTATATCCTGCATGCAGGACACATGCAGAGTCCCTTGTATGGCCCCACCCCAAGCCCATAGTCATCACCTGTCACCCGGGGAGTCCTCGTCACACGGCAGCTCACTGGATGGCCTGAGTGGCTCCTCCTGGCCCATGTTCACTCACAGATGCCTCACGGGTCACTTCAAGTGACCCCTTCATTGTTGGGGTCAATTATTATCATTGTTTCAGAGAGATTTTTCTATCTCAAGAGAGGGATAAAGTGGGAACATGGTGTTGCCCATGCAGGATCCGCTGCTGCAGCTCCCAGAAGTCCAGTCCCATGAAGGGCAGGGACCCAGGCCCCATGAGTACAGAACCACTCCCAGGCTCCACGCGTCTAGGTGAGTGGCCATCACAGAAGGTGCTGAGTGGGAAAGTCTGTGATTCTTATACTCAGCTCAGCATCAAGAAGTAGGGTCTCTGGCGTCAGGTCTCTTCTGCAGGCGACACCTTCTGGTGGCAGCACTGCCCAGCAGGCACCAGCTCCTGGGACAGGCTTTGGCCGCCTCATCTACCCGGTGGCCACCATGCAGTAAACAGTCAATCATGTCTTGTCCACTCACATACTCCGTGACAAGGAGTAACATTTATTCAGTGTCAAACACCTGGAGGAGCTTTCAAGACCCTGATGCTCTGGACTTTGCAAGAAAAGTCTCTGGAGGCTGAAGGAGTTCTGCTGACTCTTGTTAGTGGCCTTCCTGAAAAGAAGACCACCCTCATCATATTTACCTCAATAAGGTCATCAGCAAGTTCATCATTAGAAAGCTTGGGAGACCAGGAGACAGTGGGTTGACTTATTCAAAGCACTGAAGGAAAAAATAGTCAACCAAGAATCCTGTGGCTGGCAAAATAAGAGAGTTCTTTAGCACTAGGCCTGTTTTGCATGAAGGACACTGGACAGTAACTCAAAAACAAGTGTATATAAGGGGAAAATAGGAAGTAACCACCCAAGCCAAAAGAAAGATTGAGAAAAGATGTGAGATCTGAAGTTTACATCTCAGGCTGGTCCTCAGCTCGGAGACTGCCCACAACAATTAGAAGCACAAAAATAGTATCAGTAACTTTCACAAACAGCAAACCCTGGGGAAGAGGGGGAAACTTATTTCCAGATTTACCACATTATTGCACTCAAAAGTCTAGTTTTCATCAAAAACTATCACAAGGAAGAGGAGCAACATCAAAATGGTGGAACAGGAGATTTCTACTACCTTCCCCCAAAGAAAACCAATTTGGACGGCCACCCACAGACGAGACAGCCTTTGTGGGAAGCCCAGAGTCCAGGAGTGGGTGCCAGCACAAGGCTGGACGAAAACAATCAGATACTGGCTGCATTCAGCAGGGTGAGAGAAACAGCCTGAGTTTTCCATGTTGCCCCTCCCCCAAGGGGACAATTCAGGACTAAACTAGACCTTCCTGGTCTGAAGAGCCTGCATGGTAAGCACCCACCTGATGCCTCCCCCCGCACCCTTCCCTGTGGATGCGCTCACAGCCATGAGAATGCACTCAGGCAGTCAGGGAGCCTGAGCAGAAAACTGGGTCGGCAGGCCTAGGAGAAACCACAGAATGGACCACCGAGCAGGGCCCTAGGGAAAGCAAAGGGATACTGTCAGCCAGGCTCTGCAGGATCCAGAGAGGGCACCTGAGCTTCAGCGTTCGCCACAAGATGTGTGGGGCAGGCATCCCCACAGTAACGATGTGAGAATTCCTAGCACAGCCCACAGAGGGTGTTTCTCTCCTGAAGTCAGCCAATAAGGGCTGGAATAGGTCACTTCTCTTCAGATGTGAAGACAGCAACACAAGGCTTCAAGGAATATGAAATATCAAGATCAAGATGTAAAATAAATAAGTCACAGGGAGGTAGCATACAGCATAGGGAATACAGTCCATAAAATTGCCGTAACTTTTAGTGCTGACAAAAGGCTCCTGGACTTACCATCGTGATCAATTCATAATACATAAAAATGTTGACTCACTATGCTGTACACCCCAAACCAATATTGTATGTCAACTACACTTCCGTAAAAAATCTTTAAAGAAATAAAATTTAAGGAAACATGACACCCTCAGTGGAACACAGTAACTGTCTAACAACTGACCGCAAAGAAATGGAAATCTGCAATTTACCCAATAAATAATTCAAAATAACTTTTAAGGAATCTCAGTGAGCTAAAAACCAGAGGATAATCACTAGAATTCAGCAAACAATACATGAACAAATGAGAAGTTCTGCAGGAAGAAAGAAATCATTTTAAAAAAGAATTATGTAGACATTCTCAGACTGAAGAATACAATGGATGAAATTAAAAATGCAATGGACAACATCAACAGCACAATGGATCGAGAGAAAGAACTCGTGAAGTAGTAGATAGGACCTTGAAATTATTCAACCAAAGGAGAAGAAAGATAAAAGAATGAAGAGTGAAAAAAAAAAATCCTGTGAATCCTGTGAACAATCTAAGAAGTATCAGAGTCTCAGAAGAAGAGAGAGACAAGAGGTCAGAAAGTATATTTAAAGAAATAATGGCTGAAAACTTGCCAAGTCTGGGGAGAAATTTTGATATCTGAGTTTACAGAGCTAATAGGTCATCTGAAAATTTCAATACACAACAATCTTGTCCCTATTTTTTAACAATACTGTCTAAAATAAAAGATAGACTTTTAAAGCAACAACACAGAAAAAAAGTCTATCTCATACAAGGGAACCCCTAGAACGTTATTAGCAGAGTTCTCAGCAGGAAGTTTTCAGGCCAAGAGAGTGGGATGATATAATATTAATAAACATTCTAAAAGAAGAAAAACTGCCAACAAAGAATATTTTACTGTTGGGGGCCAGAGTGAGGTACTCCGCCCGTGGCAAAGGTCATGAGGAAGGAGGCTCGACATACGCAAAGGCGGGATCGAGCCTCAGGAGTCCCCCTGGAACTCCTCAAGCATCTACCCCCATAACCAGAGCCTGCCTACTTTACTACTTTGTGCTCTCACCTACACCTCTGACTTTACAGGGGGCTGTCCCCCACCACCTCTTTCGGAGAAGGAGTTAACTTAGAGCTCCAGTTAATAAAAACTCCCGGGTGTGACAAGAGTGTTTTAACCTACAAACTCCTCTGAAGGTTCTCTGGCCTGCCTGACAGGCTTGTCCAGCCACATATGATCGCTCACAGCCTCCCAACCATGAGAGGCACGAGATGCTTTAAACCTTCTAAAAACAGGTTCCTTAGAAAAGTTAGAAAACTACTAGTTTAAGTATAATGGGCTGATTAGAAATTGTATTGGTGAAGGGTTTTTTCATTTGTTGAGCCAATGTTTGTTGCTAAGTCTCCATATCCCCTGCCTGCCGGGAGCCGGCGAGAGACATTCCGCTCGTGACAAAGGTCATGAGGAAGGAGGCTCGGCATACGCAAAGGCGGGATCGAGCCTCGGGAGTCTCCCCGGATATTCTCGAGTATCTTCCCCCAAAAAACCAGAATCTGCCTACTTTACTGCTTTGTGCTCTCACCTCTGACTTTACTGGGGGCTGTCCCCTACCACCATCTCGCTCTCTCTGTCAAAGAGTTCACTTACAGCTCCAATTAATAAAGTTCCTGGGCAATTAGGAGTGTTTAAATCCAAACCCCTCAGATGGCTCTCTAACTCGCCTGACAAGTTTACCTGGACTCCTGCAGCTATGCATATGATTGTTTACAGTCTCCCAGCCTCCAGAGGCACGAGAAGCTTAAGATATTCAAATAGCTTAGAGCCTCTCAGAGAGTTAGAAACTGTCAGAATAAGACTAGTAAAGGATTTCATTGATGAGCCAATGTTTGTTGCCAAGTTTTCACATCCCCTGAATTGTATCCTTGAATATGTATTAATAGTTGGTATGTAGAAAAAATAAGTAGTGGCCTTGGTGTTAGTAACTTTAGACCCTTAAGGTAATAAATTCTTGCCTTTGTTGTAAACCAATTACACATCCACCCTATAGGGATGCAATTTTATCTTTGGAAGATGGCGCCAAACCTTAAAATAATTACTCTTAGAGAAAATAAGTCTTTGTTGATAAGTCCTTGTCAAGAGTCATAAAATGTTAGTAAGCCTTCTGGCCAGAAGATGATGTAAATCACCTAAACCATTTGTATACGATAAATTTGCAGGAAAGAAACCTTGGTTTTTGATAAGAATCAAAGACTGCTGACTTTGCATCCCCTATAATCCTCTATGTGTAACTTAGGGTATATAAGCCCCTGTTGAAAATAAAGCTACGGGCCTTGCTCACCAGCGCTTGGTCTCCCCATGTCATTCTTTTCACATTCTGGCTGAAGTCTCCATCTGGAGCGCGGAACCCACCACGCTTACTAATTATGCCTGGGCTTCTAAGACCCACTCGAGAAGGTGTCTAGGGTGAGGCACCTTCCGCTATTCAAGAGGGCGCCTGCGGCCTACGTAAGTGGTGCAAACTTCTTGTCTTAAAGTTTTATTGGTCTCCCGCATAAACCAAGCTACTCAGCCTCTTTTCTCCACTGAATTTTCCTACTGGGCTATCCTCATTCTATTATTCTTTATATCTCTAATTAGCATATAAATAGTCACCTAGGCCGTCTCTCCTTCGAATACCCTGGATCAGCTGGGGCTGGTCCCTGGCACCTGCCCTTACACACATTAATGAATATATAGAAGAAATAAGTATTAACCTTTGATATAAATCACGTTAGACCTTAGGCTAAGTAAATTCTTTCCTTAACTAAAACCCACTATATCCTCACCCTATAGGAATGTAACTTTATTTGGGTAGTGTCTGTTTTAAGAATAATCATCCCTGGAGAAATAAGTGTCCTGGTTGACTGACCGCTGTCACAAGGAGAGGGTCATAAATTGTCAGCAGGCCCCCCTGGCCAGAAGATGATGTAACACCCCTAAGACCTCTGTATACATTTGTATGAAGCACCTGACTTTGATAAAAGTCAGGACTGCTGACCCCGCATGACTTTTGCATAACATCTCAGTGTATAAAAGTAGACCACGGAAAATAAAGAATTGGGATCAGTTTCTCGAAATACTGGTCTCCCCATGTCGCTCTCTCTCTCACTCTGGCTGAGTCTCCATCTGGAGCGCGGAACCTGCCATGCTTACTAATTATGCCTGGGCTTCTAAGATCCTACCAGGGAGGCCTCAGTGTCTCCTCTCCTTCGGGAGAACGGAAGGACGCCTGCGGCCTACGTAAGTGGTGCAAACTTCTTGTCTTGAAGTTTTATTGGTCTCCCACGTAAACCAAGCTACTCAGCCTCTTTTCTCCACTGAATTTTCCTACTGAGCTATCCTCATCCTATTACTCTTTATATCTTTGATAAAATATTTAAATAAATAGGTCGCCGACGCCGTCCCCGCTTCGAATACCCTGGATAAGCCGGGGCAGGACCCCGGCACTTTACCTGGTAAAGTGTTCTCTCATAAATGAGGTAGAGGCTTTTCCAAACAAACAAAAGCAGAGGGAGTTCATTACCACTAAAAGCTGAAAGGAGTTCTTCAAGTTGCCTTGAAAGGGCATGATACTCATATGAAAACAGAGGATGCAAGTAGATAAAGATAAGCATGTAGTCAAATTCAGCATATGATGTTGAAGCTGAAACTCCAATACTTTGGCCACCTGATGCAAAGAGCTGACTCATTTGAAAAGACCCTGATGCTGGGGAAGATTGGGGGCAGGAGGAGAAGGGGACGACAGAGGATGAGATGGTTGGATGGCATCACCAACTCAATGGGCATGAGTTTGGGTAAATTCTGGGAGTTATTGATGGACAGGGAGGCCTGGCGTGCTGCAGTTCATGGGGGTCACAAAAAGTCGGACGCAACTGAGCAACTGAACTGAACTGAATGCTGAATATGGTTGTGTGTTAATCATTTAACTCTAATATAAATATTAAAGGACAAAGGTAGTAAAAGTAACTATAGCTATAAAATTTGTTAATGAATACATGATATAAATAGAGGTAAATTGTGGCATCCAAAACATGAGGGGGGAGGTAGAGGTTTAATATACAATCAAAATTAAGTTATCAGCATAAAATAGATATATCTGTAAGATGATTTATGTAAGCCTGGTGGCTCAGTGGTAAATAACCTGCCTGTCAAAGCGGGAGACATGGATTCAATCCCTGATCCAGGAAGATCCCCTGGAGAAAGGAATGGCACTTCTCAGTAAAAACCCACTCCAGTATCCTTGCCTAGGAAATCCCATGGACAGAGGAACCTGGAAGGCTACCGTCCATGGGGTTACAAAGAAGTCAGATGACCTGGAGATATACTGGGCTATGGCTAATGGAAGTTCTTGACTTACATTCTTACTTATGACCTTACTAATAACTGATAGCTATATTTTCTATGTCACTTGCTTCAGAAAATTGTTTCTGATATTACCAAATACGTAACTGAGCCTCTGATAAAATGATGCGTGCATGCTAAGTCACTTCAGTTGTGTCCGAGTCTTTGTGACCCCATGGACCACGACCCGCCAGGCTCCTCTGTCCATGGGATTCTCCAGGTAAGAATTCTGCAGTGGGTTGCCAGACCCTTCTCCAGGGGATCTTTCAAACCCAGGGATCTAACCTGCACCTCTTATGTCTCCTGCATTGGCAGGTGGGTTCTTTACCACTAGCACCACCTGAGAAGTCCCATAAATTATCATATGATCCAATAATCCCACTACTGGACATATACCCTGAGAAAGCCATAATTGAAAAAGACAAATGTACCCCAATGTTAATTGCAGCATTATTTACAATAGCCAAGACACAGAAGCAACCTAGATATTCATCAACAGATGAATGGATAAAGAAGTTGTGGTACTATACACAATGGAATATTACTCAGCCATAAAAAAGAACACATGGGAGTCAGTTCTAATGAGGTAGATGAACCTAGAGCCTATTACACAGAATGAAGTCAGAAAGAGAAAAACAAATATCATAAATTAATGCATATATATGGAATCTAGAAAGATGGTTCTGATGAACCTATTGGCAGGGCAACAATGGAGATGCACACAGAGAGAACAGACTTGTGGACACCAGGAGGGAAAGCGAGGGAGGGATAATTCAGAGAGTAACACTGAAACACACAGCACCATATGTAAAATAGACAGCCAATGGGAATTTGCTGTAAGACTCAGTAAGCTCTAACTTGGTGCTCTGAGACAACCCCAGGATGGGATGGGATTGGAGGTGGGAGGTTAAAGGGAGGGGACATGTGTATGCCTAGGGTTGATTCATGTTGATGTATGGCAGAAACCATCTCAGTATTGTAAAGCAATTACCTCCAATTAGAAATAAATTAAAATAAAAAGCATCTCTATTAACTCAATGTCCTCCAAAAAAAGGGCATCCCTGGTAGCTCAGACAGCAAAGAATCTGCCTGCAATGCAACGGACCCAGGTTCAATCCCTGGGTCAGGAAGATCCCCTGGAGAAGGAAATGGCAACCCACTCCAGTACTCTGGCCTGGAGAATTCCATACACACAGGAGCCTGGGTTCGTGAGGTCGCAAAGAGTCAGACATTCCAGAGACAATGAACCAGTAGGTTACACATAGATGGCTAGAAAGAGATTTTTTAGGTGGGATTGGCTCACATGATGATGGAAGCTGAGAAGTCCCAGAAGCTGCCATGCCATCTGCAAGCTGGAGGCATGGAAAAGCCAGTGGTGTGGTTTCTCTCCAAACCTGGAGGCAGGAGAACGAGGGCAGTAGCAGCACAAGTCCCATTCTGAGCCTGAAGGCCTGAGAACCAGAACCAAAGGCAATTTTAGGAGACAGAAGTCCAGGCTCAGAAAACAAGCTCCATCCTCCACCCTGTCACCCCCCTAATCCTTCAATGCTCCTTCCCCCCACCCTGCCTTTTTGCTGTCTCCAGGCCCTCAGAGGACTGGGCAAAACCCTCACTGATGACCATGACCCTTTCCAGAGTCTCTGAATTCAAATGCTAATCTCTTATGGAAACAACCCCACAGACACACCCAGAATAGTTTTACCAGCCTTCTGGGCATCCCTTAGCCCAGTCAAGTAACCATCTCAGCACTGAACTCTGCAGTCTAGGTCCACTCCCTGCTGCCCACACTGCCCTGCTGGCCCAGCCCCCCCCCAACACTGCCCGCCTTCCTCCCTCTGGGGAGCCCCTTTTGGTCCATTTTCCTTTCTTCCTGGGCCTTTTCCTGACACCAGCATCCACCCCACTCTCCTCCATCTCCCTCCTTCTGTTACTGAATAACACAAGTCCCTGTGCCTAAACACAGTTCAGTTCAACTCAGTTGCTCAGTCGTGTCTGACTCTCTGCAACCCCATGGACTGCAGCACGCCAGGCTTCCCTCTTCATCACCAACTCCTGGAGCTTACTCAAACTCACGTCCATCGAGTCGGTGATGCCATCTAACCATCTCATCCTCTGTTGTCCCCTTCTCCTCCCACCTGCAGTCTTTCCCAGCATCAGGGTCTTTTCCAATGGGTCAGTTCTTCGCATCAGGTGGCCAAAGTGTTTGGAGTTTCAGCTTCAGTATCAATCCTTCCAATGAATATTCAGGACTGATTTCCTTTCGGATGGACTGGTTGAATCTCCTTGCTGTTCAAGGTACTCTCAAGAGTCTTCTCCAACACCATAGTTCAAAAGCATCAATTCTTTGATGCTCAGCTTTCTTTATAGTCCAATTCTCACATCCATACATGACTACTGAAAAAACCATAGCTTTGACTAGATGGACCTTTGCCAGCAAAGTAATGTCTCTGCTTCTTATATGCTGTCTAGGTTAGTCATAGCTTTTCTTCCAAGAAGCAAGCGTCTTTTAATTTCATGGCTACAGTTACCATCTGCAGTGATTTTGGAGCCCAAAAAAATAAAGTCTGACACTGTTTCCACTATTTCCCCATCTATTTGCTATGAAGTGATGGGACCAGATGCCATGATCTTAGTTTTCTGAATGTTGAGTTTTAAGCCAGCTTTTTCACTCTCCTCTTTCACTTTCATCAAGAGGCTTTTTAGTTCTTCACTTTCTGCCATAAGAGTGGTGTCATCTGCATATCTGAAGTTATTGATATTTCTCCTGGCAATCTTGATTTCAGCTTGTGCTTCATCCAGTCCAGCATTTCTCATGATGTACTCTGCATGTAAGTTAAATAAGCAGAGTGACAATATACAGCCTTGATGTACTCCTTTCCCAATTTAGAACTAGTCTGTTGTTCCATGTCCAGTTGTGTTTCTTCTTGATCTGCATACAGATTTCTCAGGAGGCAGGTGAGGTGGTCTGGTATTCCCATCTCTTTAAGAATTTTCCACAATTTGTTGTGATCCACACAAAGGCTTTGGCATAGTCAGTAAAGCAGAAGTAGATGTTTTTCTGGAACTCTCTTGCTTTTTCTATGATCCAGAGGATGTTGGCAACTTGATCTCTGGTTCCTCTGCCTTTTCTAAAACCAGCTTGAACATCTGGAAGTTCATAGTTCATGTACTTTTGAAGCCTGGCTGGGAGGATTTTGAGCATAATTTTGCTAGTGTGTGAGATGAGTGCAACTGTGCAGTAGTTTGAACATTCTTTGGCATTGCCTTCCTTTGGGATTGGAATGAAGACTGACCTTTTCCAGTCCTGTGGCCACTGCTGAGTTTTCCAGATTTGCTGGTATATTGAGTGCAGCACTTTCACAGCATCATCTTACTGTAAAGCTTAGTAAGGCCAAACAATACTAAAACATTGGAGTCAGGGGCAGAGAAAGGTTTGTTACAGGGCCATGCGAGCAGAGGGGTAGCTCATGCCCATAACCCCAAAGTTACTAAAAGTTTTCAGCAAGCCTCTTTAAAAACAAAAGGTGAGGGAGGGGAGTGGTTAGTTGTTGAAGATTTCTTGCTGTCAGATCCTTT
This sequence comes from Bos javanicus, assembly GCF_032452875.1. NCBI lineage: Eukaryota > Metazoa > Chordata > Mammalia > Artiodactyla > Bovidae > Bos > Bos javanicus. The sequence continues at coordinate 64,928,519 of NC_083886.1, read as the reverse complement.
GTTCCTGAGGTCAGATCATGGTCTGGTAATGATGCTCCTGTAAATTGCTACCAAACGATGTTATTCTCTGTTCTGACAAGAAAGGGCAAGGTCCCAGGGCACAGCTGTCACCCTCCAGGGTCCTGGCCCTGGCTAAGAAGAGGCAGAGCTCAGCTCACAGCTCCCTCAGAGCCAGTCCCCATAGCCTGCCCAGCTATCATCACTGAGGCAGCCAGGCACCCAGCCCAGCTGGCCCTCAGCCACCCAAAGGGGGATAGACCAGGTCTCTCAGACTGCGACCCAGGCAGATGGCCACTGCTACCAGCATGGAGGCAAGGTTTAGCACTCAAGGCCTCAGCCTCGGCTAGCGGGTGGTCTTAGCGAGGGCTCTGGAGTCCTGCAGGACACAATCCCCAGCCTGTTCTCTGGGGCCTGCAAGGCCAGGTGAGCTGGAGGGCTTCGGGGAGAAGGCCAGGATCCACCTCTTACCTCACTCTCCTCTACCTCAGGACCGCCACTCGTCTGACTCCTCTAACTGTCACTCCTTAACCGACGGTTGCTTGTGGGCGGGGCTCACTGCTGCACTGCCCAATGACTGAGCAGGACTCTAATGGCAGCTCACTGACAGTTGGTTGCCAGTGGGCGCCATCCCCCAGGCATCAACCAATGGCTGAGCAGGACCTGCCCTAACGGTGCAGAGCCATGATACACAGCAATGGCTGCTCTGCTAAGGGCGGAGCTCACTGAGCTCTGCTACACTTCCCCCTCTCTTTTCTCCTCAGCTCCCCACCCCCAATCTGGACATTCAGGGAATGGAATGAGGACGCCATCACCCAGAAAAGCACACTTGCCAGTGGGAATTCAAACACCAACGGGGTGTCACAGGAGAGGGGCCGGTCTGGAGGTGCAGGGGCCTCTCTGAGGGGTGACGTGCAGGGGACACTGGAGAGGGGCAGGGCCTGGCTGTGGGAGGAAGAGGGGTTTCTCAGGAGAGGACTGGGGTCCAGGGAGGGCCCGGAGGGGAGAGGCTAGGAGGCGGGGAGAAAGCCCACCCCCCAGAGGGGACCTGACATGTGTGGGCTCAATCAGGAGACCCAGGTGGCAGGCTGTCCACACGGGCCAGAGTGCCAAAGGGCCGGTTGGGGATTTAACAGAAACGGCCTGGTACCTGGGGCGGGGCAACCCTCACCTGCCCTTCTGGAGACTGCCCTCAGCCTGCACAGGCCAGTCAGTGTGTGGTTTCCTGGATGATGCAGCTCCTGTGGAGCCTGTGAGATGATACTGAGCTGGGAGGGAGGGGAGATGCCACCCAGGACCTGCAGGGAGCGTCCAGCTCTGCAGGAACACCTTGATAGCTCTGGCAGATGGAGGCTCCCACCCTGACTCCACCCCCACGCTTCCTGCCCTACTCGAGCCCTACTCCCCCGCTGCTGGGCCCCCCAGAACTAGTCACCCTCCCACTGCCTGCACCCCGGACCAACTCTCATTCCACAATAAGGAAAGCCCAACCATATGATTTGGGGCATTGGGCATTATATCAATTTTCCAGTAGAGTCTATGCCACAGTAGAGGACCTGGTTTCCCTGAGGGCCAGCTGTCAGGAGGGGTCCCATGGAACTTTCTGTGTTTGGGGAAACATCATTGTTACACCGAGGATGACCCACAGTCTGGCTCTGCTGGAGCCCCTTACGGAGATGAAAGCCAGCCACTCATCTCGGCATAGTAAGTGAAGTCAGTCAGAGAGAGAAAGACAAATATCATGACATATCACTGAAAACGGGTTTATAAATTCATACAAATGAACTCATTTACACAGCAGAAACAGACACACAAAGTTAGAAAATCAACTTAGGTTTATTCAAAAAAGTATTATGTGTGTGTAACTTGCTCACTCCTGTCCAACTCTTTGCAACACCATGGACTGTAGCCCGTCAGGCCCCTCTGTCCATGGAATTTTCCAGGCAAGAATTCTGGAGTGATTGCCATTTCCATCTGCAGGTGATCTTCCTGACCCAGGGATTGAACCTGGGTCTCCTGCATTGCAGGCAGACTCTTTACCATCTGAGTATTAAGGAGGAGGGATACATGAGGACTTTGAAATTAATATATACACATTAATATATATCCAAAAGATAATGAAAAAAAACCTACTGAGTAGCACAGGGAAGTCTACTGAATACACTGTAAAAACCTCTATGGGAAAAAGAAACTGAAAAAGAATAGATATATATCTATGGATAAATGAAGGGGGTCCCTGTACACCCGCCTCCAAAAAAACACAAGGAAATCAAGTCTAATATAAAATGACAATGAAATTACCAAAAAAAAAAAAAAAAAACCATGGGACATGAGAGTTGGACTGTGAAGAAGGCTGAGCGCCGAAGAATTGATGCTTCTGAACTGTGGTGTTGGAGAAGACTCTTGAGAGTCCCTTGGACTGCAAGGAGATCCAACCAGTCCATTCTGAAGGAGATCAGCCCTGGGATTTCTTTGGAAGGAATGATGCTAAAGCTGAAACTCCACTACTTTGGCCACCTGATGTGAAGAGTTGACTCATTGGAAAAGACTCTGATGCTGGGAGGCATTGGGGGCAGGAGGAGAAGGGGACGACAGAGGATGAGATGGCTGGATGGCATCACTGACTCGATGGACGTGAGTCTGAATGAACTCTGGGAGTTAGTGATGGACAGGGAGGCCTGGCGTGCTGCGATTCATGGGGTCGCAAGGAGTCGGACAGGACTGAGCGACTGAACTGAACTGAACTGAACTGATGGGACATAAAGAAATGCTGACACCTTGTGGCCATTTCCCATAACAACAACTTTAAAAGCTGTGCTGATGGGCACTGAAGAGTCACAAGGCCTGTGGGGCTCTAAGTAAAAAACACCTGCCCTCAAATAATGTCATAGGCGGAGTCACCAAAAAAGAATTGAAAATTAGGCAATCCTTCAAGAAGCCAAGGTCAAAAGGTACGTTTAACTTACACCCTTTGAAGAAAAAGCACATGAATAGAGGCCAACAGCACTAAATATTAGAGAAATGCAAATCAAAGCTACAAAGAGCGACAAGCATTAAGTGCTACAGAGGGTGTTGAGAAAAGGGAACCCTCCTGCATGGATACAGGGGATGTTAACTGTTCACAACCACTATGGAGGATAAGGTGGAGGCTCCCTAAACAATGAAAACCTGCATGAAATTAGAATACTCCTACCACCATACCTAAAATAAACTCCAAATAGTATAAATATCTAAACATCAGGATGGATACTATGAAATACTTGAGGGAAATACAGGCAGAACATGCTTTGATGTAAATCACAGCGAGTTCTTTTGGATCCACATCTTAGAATACTGCAAAGTAAACCTAACATAAACTGAGATTGAATTAACCTGAAAAGCATTTGAACAGCTAGGAAACCCTGAAGGAAAAAGGCAAGACTCAGAATGGGAAATTACAATCTTTGAAAACGAAGATACCCACAAAGAATCCATCTCCAAAACATACAAATACACGTAGCTAAATATTAAACAACAAAAAAATCCAACCACACACACACAAATGGGCCACAGTTCAAAATGGACATTTTCATGTAGAAAACATACAAATGGCCATGAAGCACATGAAAAGATACTCAGCATCACTGCTTATTACAAAATTGCAAATTAGATGTCCAATGAGGTATCACCTCACACCTGTTAGAATGGCCATCTCAAAAATTCTCCAACAATAAAGCTGGAGCTGCTGTGGGGAGAAGGGAATCCTCCTACAGTCCTTGGGACTGTAAATTGGTAATTGGCTGGAAAGAACAGTATGGAGGTTTTTTTTTAAAAAATTTAAAAAACAAACCTTAAACTACAATAGTGTCCAGGACCAGAGAAGACAATGGCAACCGAGTCAGTACTAAGTTAGTACTCTTGCAACTAAGTTAGTACTCTTGCCTGGAAAATCCCATGGATGGTGCCTGGTGGGCTGCAGTCCATGGGGTCACGAAGAGTCGGACACGACTGAGCGACTTCACTTTCACTCTTCACTTTCATGCATTGGAGAAGGAAATGGCAACCCACTCCAGTGTTCTTGCCTGGAGAATCCCAGGGACGGAGAACCCTGGTGGGCTGCCGTCTAAGGGGTCGCACAGAGTCGGACGCGACTGAAGCGACTTAGCAGCAGCAGCAGTATCCAGGACTCCCATGCCTAGGCATAAATCCAAAGAAAAGCAACATTTTAAAAGACACTGGCACCTTTGGGATCCCAGCTGCACCAGGGACCAAAGCCAAGACACAGAAACAACCTAAGTGAAGAAGGACAGAGAAAAGGATAAAGAAGACAGACGCGTGTGTCGTCGTTGTTCAGTCCTAAGTCCTGTCTGGCTCTTTGTGGCCCCATGGACTGCAGCACTCCAGGCTTCCCTGTCCTTCACTATCTCGTGGAGTTTGCTCAAACTCATGTCCATTGAGTCACTGATGCCATCCAACCATCTCATCCTCCGTTGCCCACTTCTCCTGCCCTCAGTCTTTCTCAGCATCAGGGTTTTTTCCAATGAGTTGGCTCTTCGAATCAGGGGGCCAAAATTTGGAACTTCGAATGAATATTCAGGGTTTATTTCCTTTAGGATTGACTTATTTGATCTCCTTGCTGTCCGGGGGGCTCCCAAGAGTCTTCTCCAACACCACAATTCAAAAACCATCCCAAAGAAACAGAAATGCAAGAAGGCAAATTGGTTGTCTCTGGAGGCCTTACAAATAGCTGAGTAAAGAAGAGAAGCAAAAGGCAAAGGAGAAAGGGAAACAGATACACAGTGCAATATGACTGAGCCATTAAGAAGGAGGAAATAATGCCACGTCCAGCCACATGGACATGGATGAAAGTACAGGTGATCGTACTAAGTGTATTAAGGGAGTCAAGGAGAGATTACTATTATATGACCTCACTGCTAGATGAAATCTAAACATGTAACAAATTAACTTCTTATCCAGGGTAATAGCCTCACCTAGCTTAGCAAATAAACATAATGTTACTGAAGGAGGAAACAGAACAGGCTCTGTCTTAAAAGCAGGACTCCATCTTGGGCCAGACTGCGGACTTGGAGCTATGTGCCCAGTGTCTATGGAAACGACATACCAACTGGAAAACCAGGCCCCGGAAGGAGGAGCCCCAGGGCTCATACCTAGACTCTCTTGCCTAAAAGAATACCCTAATTATCTGTGTAACCCAATAGAATCATACATTCTATTATGCTTATTGGGGTATGACCATAAGTCTATTGATAATTGTCCACTGTTAACTACCTAGGCTTAAGACTTATGAATCATGGGTTAACTTTGATTGTAACTTTCTTTTTCCTTTGTTCAGACTAGTTTCAGGGAATTTAGGGGAGATGGGTTTAGGCAGGTACACGTAGGGTATATAAAGTTTTCACAAAAACTGGTCGGGGTCCTTGGCTAATAGGAGACTCGGCCTTGGGCCCGCTGGTGTAATAAACTTCACTCCACTATCTTCACTGTCCTTCTGAGTGAGTTTGTTTCCCAAAACGCGTGGCTACAACGTTACCAGTAAAGACAAAGTGTGGCAGGGAGAAAGGAGCCTGTTCAAACTGGCCTATGCAGACTACTATTTACAAAAGCAATCCACAGGGACATATGCACACTACTATTTATGAAAACAATCCACAGGGACATATGCACACTACTATTTACAAAAACAATCCACAGGGACATATGCACACTACTCTTTACAAAAACAACCCACAGGGGTTACAAGAAACCTTATTTGCCTGGAAAACCCCATGGACGGAGGAGCCTGGTGGGCTGCAGTCCATGGGGTCACGAAGAGTCGGACATGACTGAGCAACTTCACTTTCACATTTCACTTTCACGCATTGGAAAAGGAAATGGCAACCCACTCCAGTGTTCTTGCCTGGAGAATCCGAGGGATGGCGGAGCCTGGTGGGCTGCTGTCTATGGGGTCGCAAAGAGTCGGACACGACTGAAGCAACTTAGCAGCAGCAGCAGCAGCAGCAGCAATAACCTATATTGGAAAAGAACATGAAGAAGGAATTCATAGGGCCTGGACTCCATCTTAGGCCTGTTCATGCTGATCATGCTCGGCCACCTTTCCAATGGACTCTGAACTCTGTGTTTAGTGCCTATGAAAACAACAACAGAAGGATAAGACCCCTGCCGGACAGGGGAACCTTGAAGATCGTATCTAGGTTACTCATCGCCTAAGAGAAAACATACACTAATCACCCCTTCCTCCAGACAGGCCATAAGTTTTTCTTTATCTATTGGAGTGTAACCTTGGGTTTATTGATTATTGGCTGATTGTTTGACTGTTTGAGCACATGAGCACATAGCATGTGAATAAGGGGTTATAGGGATTGTATTTTCCTCGGTTTATGTAAGTCTCAAGGAATTTGGACTGGTGGGTTCAGACACGTACACATGGGGTGTGAAAGATTTTCACAAATGCTGGTCGGGGTCCTTACTAAGAGGAAACTCTGCCTTGGGCCCGCCGGTGTAATAAACTGCACTCCACTATCTGCATTGTCCTTCTGAGTGAGTTTGTTTCCCAGAACACATGGCTACAACAAACCCAAAAAAGGACATATATACCTATGTATTATTGAATCATGTTGTTGTATATCAAAAAGGAAAAAAACAACCTCAAAACACTGAACTTCATCCATATAGGACAATGCAGGTTATATAATAAGGAGAAAATGAAGAGAAAAAACGCTGACTCTATTCCTCTCTTGCCATGATGACCTAGGCTTTGCCACATCCCTGGAACCTAAGCAGGCTTGCATCCTGAGGCTAGATTGTCGTCTCACTAAAAAAGCTGGGAATCAGTTCTAATGAGGTGGATGAACCTAGAGCCTATTATACAGAATGAAGTAAGTCGGAAAAAGAAAGATAAATATCGTATACTAATGCATATATATGCAATCTAGAAAGATAGTACCGATGAATTTATTTGCAAGGCAGCAATGGAGAAACATAGAGAACAGACTTATGGACAAGGAGAGGGGAGGAGAGAGTAACATGGAAATTTATTACCATATGTAAAATGGAAATTTGCTGTATGTCTCAGGGAACTCGAACAGGGGCTCTGTATCAACCTAAAGGGGTGGGATGGGGAGGGAGATGGGTGGGACGTTCAAGAGCAAGGGGACGTATGCACACCTATGTCTGATTCATGTTGATGTTTGACAGGAAACAAAATTATGTAAAGCAATTATCCTTCAATTAAAACATAAATAAACTTTTAAAAGATTTTTTTAAAAACTTGGGAGATGTGTGCCAGGCAGGTGGCTCCGATGTACCTGGAGCAACTGTTGCCCTCTTCCTGAGCCTGCTTTCTTTAGACAGCGGCAGGCCTTACTGCAGAGAAACCAAGCCTGCTGCACCCAAAGTACAGCAGAGCCTCTGGGCTGGAAGAGCTTTGAAAAGTTCCCTGGGCTCCAAGTCTCCTGCTGGGGGGCGGTTCCCACTCCCAGCCTGCAGCCTCAGGGTCACCACAAATGCAGATGACTGCACCCTCCACACAGTCAGTTCAGTTCAGTCGCTCAGTCGTGTCCGACTCTTTGAGACCCCATGAATCGCAGCACGCCAGGCCTCGCTGTCCATCACCAACTCCCGGAGTTCACCTAGACTCACATTCATCGAGTCGGTGATGCCATCCAGCCATCTCATCCTCTGTCGTCCCCTTCTCCTCCTGCCCCCAATCCCTTCCAGCATCAGAGTCTTTTCCAATGAGTCAACTCTTCGCTTGAGGTGGCCAAAGTACTGGAGTTTCAGCTTTAGCATCATTCTTTCCAAAGAACACCCAGGACTGATCTCCTTTAGAATGGACTGGTTGGACCTCCTTGCAGTCCAAGGGACTCACAAGAGTCTTCTCCAACACCGCAGTTCAAAAGCATCAATTCTTCGGTGCTCAGCTTTCTTCACAGTCCAACTCTCACATCCATACATGACCACAGGAAAAACCATAGCCTTGACTAGACAGACCTTTGTTGGCAAAGTAATGTCTCTGCTTTTGAATATGCTATCTAGGTTGGTCATAACTTTCCTTCCAGCCATTTCATGGCTGCAGTCACCATCTGCAGTGATTTGGGAGCCCCAAAAAATAAAGTCTGCCACTGTTTCCCCATCTATTTCCCATGAAGTGATGGGACCAGATGCCATGAGCTTAGTTTTCTGAATGTTGAGCTTTAAGCCCACTTTTTCACTCTCCTCTTTCACTTTCATCAAGAGGCTTTTTAGCTCCTTTTCACTTTCTGCCATAAGGGTGGTGTCATCTGCATATCTGAGGTTATTGATATTTCTCCCACAATCTTGATTCCAGCTTGTGCTTCTTCCAGCCCAGCGTTTCTCATGATGTACTCTGCATAGAAGTTAAATAAGCAGGGTGACAATATACAGCCTTGACGTACTCCTTTTCCTATTTGGAACCAGTCTGGTGTTCCATGTCCAGTTCTAACTGTTGCTTCCTGACCTGCATATAGTGTGTGTGTGAAGTCGCTCAGTCGTGTCCGACTCTTTGCAACCCCATGGGGTGTAGCCCGCCAGTCTCCTCTGTCCATGGGATTCTCCAGGCAAGAATACTGGAGTGGGTTGCCATTTCCTTCTCCAGGGGATCTTCCCAACCCAGGGATCAAACCCGGGTCTCCTGCATTGCAGGCAGACGCTTTATCCTCTGAGCCACCAGGGAAGCTAAGCCTTGCAGAAATCGGGATGTGTCCTGGGGATAAAGGGGAAGGGGGAAGAAGTTCCTTAACACCAGCCTTGGGTGTTTCTTCTGGCACATTCCACTTTTAACTGACAATGCAGAACAGGGTTTGCCTAAGGCTCTGGTTGCCCAAGCAACAAGGCGGAAAGAAATGCTGTCTCCTTGTAACTGCTTCCCTTAACTTTAAAATCGGTGCTGATGGGCTTCTGACATTCACAGGAACTTTGGGGCTCTAAATGACACGTGCCCTCAAGTAACATCCTGGGGTAAATCATCAGAATGGAATTCAAAATAGGGCAGACTTTCAAGAAGCCGATTTCAAGAGATAAATCGCACTTACACGGTATAAGATCAAAAACACCTGGAAAAATACTCCAACTCACTAAATAGTAAATCAATGGAAATCAAAACTACAATGAGACATTAACTCATACTGGTCAGAATGGCAATCATCAAAAACATCTACCGAGAATAAGTGCTGAAGAGGGCATAGGGAAAAGGGAATCCTCCTACACTCTAGGTGGGGATGTAAATGGCTGCAGGAACTATGGAAAACTGCATGGAGGTTCCTTACAAAACAAAAGGAGAGGAACCATATGACCCAGCAACCCCACTTCTGGGCTTAGATCTGGAAATAATCATAATTCAAAATGAAGCATACACCTCTTGACTTAAAAAATAGTTACAACCTAGAATTTGTGTTTATGTTTTATCTGGTGGGAAATTTTAGGACCTCAAGTAACCCTGGAGAACTGACCCTCAGCTTCTAGGTTGTGACTATGTTTTTAAGTTGACAACCTGCTTTCAGGGCAGCACAATTTACAATAGCCAATACATAGGATCAACCAAATTGTCCATCCACAGAAAAATAAGACCAAGTGGTACACCTCTACACAGGAGTACTACTCATCCATAAAACAACAAAATAGTGCCATTGGCAGCAGCATGCATAGAGCGAGTGATTATCATACTAAGTGAAAGAAACCAGAGACAGAAGGACAAATATCATGACATATCACTGACATGTGGAATCTATAAATTTATACAAATGAACTCATTTACAGAAGAAAAATAGACTCACTAACTTAGAAAACCTACTTATGATTATCCAGAAAAAAGTGTTAGAGCAGAGGGACACATGAAGAATTTGCAATTAACATATACACATTAATATGTATCCTATGGATAAGCAAAAAACCTACTAAAAAGCACATAGAAGTCTACTGAACACACTGTAAAAAAACTTCATGGGGAAAAGAACGCTGAAAAGAATAGATATACATATATGTATACTGAATTGTTTCTCTATACGCACACAGAGAAAAAACCCACAACATCAGAAATCAACTCTAATATAAAATAAAAATGAAATTCCGGTGTGTCGCATGAAGAAATGCTGCCACCTGTGGCCATTGCCTATAACAACAACTTTAAAAGCTGTGCTGAGGGGCGCGACAAGTCCTGTACGGCTGTAAGTAAAAAACACCCGCCCTCAAGAAAGATCTTAGGGGATACGTGTCTCTTTCAATGTAAGTAAAAAACACCCGTCCTCAAGACATATCTTAGGGTACACATGTCTTTCAATTCTAGTTTCCTCAGTGTGTATGTCCAGCAGTGGGATTGCTGGGTCATAAGGCAGTTCTATTTCCAGTTTTTTAAGGAATCTCCGCACTGTTCTCCAAAGTGGCTGTACTAGTTTGCATTCCCACCAAGAGTGTAAGAGGGTTCCCTTTTCTCCACACCCACTCCAGCATTTATTGCTTGTAGACTTTTGGATAGCAGCCATTCTGACTGGTGTGAAATGGTACCTCATTGTGGTTCTGATTTGCATTTCTCTGATAATGAGTGATGTTGAGCATCTTTTCATGTGTTTGTTAGCCATCTGTATGTCTTCTTTGGAGAAATGTCTGTTTAGTTCTTTGGCCCATTTTTTGATGGGCTCGTTTATTTTTCTGGGATTGAGCTGCAGGAGTTGCTTGTATATTTTTTTGATTAGTTCTTTGTTAGTTGCTTCATTTGCTATTATTTTATCCCATTCTGAAGGCTGTCTTTTCACCTTGCTTATAGTTTCCTTTGTTGTGCAGAAGCTTTTAATTTTAATTAGGTCCCATTTGCTTATTTTTGCTTTTATTTCCAATATTCTGGAAACCAGAATTGAAAGAGACACGTGTACCCCAATGTTTATCACAGCACTGTTTATAATAGCCAGGACATGGAAGCAACCTAGATGTCCATCAGCAGATGAATGGATAAGAAAGCTGTGGTACATATACACAATGGAGTATTACTCAGCCATTAAAAAGAATACATTTGAATCAGTTCTAATGAGGTGGATGAAACTGGAGCCTATTATACAGAGTGAAGTAAGCCAGAAAGAAAAACACCAATACAGTATACTAACACATATATATGGAATTTAGAAAGATGGTAACGATAACCCTGTATGCAAGACAGCAAAATAGACACAGATGTATAGAACAGTCTTTTGGACTCTGTGGGAGAGGGAGAGGGTGGGATGATTTGGGAGAATGGCATTGAAACCTGTATAATATCATATATGAAATGAATCACCAGTCCAGGTTCGATGCATGATACAGGATGCTTGGGGCTGGTGCACTGGGATGACCCAGAGGGATGGTACAGGGAGGGAGGTGGAAGAGGGGTTCAGGATGGGGAATACTTGTATACCCGTGGCAGATTCATTTTGATGAATGGCAAAACCAATACAATATTGTAAAGTAATTAGCCTCCAATTAAAATAAATTTATAATAAAAAATAAAATAAATCTCATCGTGGAACAGAAAAAAAAAAAGAAATACCTTAGGTGTGGTCATCGAAAAAAAATTCAAAACTGGGCAGTCATTCAAGAGGCTAATTTCAAGAAGTAAGGTTAACTCACATCCTAAAAAAAAAAATCACATGTAAAGATGCCAACAGCCCTAAATAATATTTAGGAATGCAAATGAAAACTACAACAAGGTACCACCTCACTCTGGTTGGAATGGCCATTGTCAAAACTCTGAAAACAATAAATGCTGGAGAGGGTGTGGAGTAAAGGGAACCGATGCTGGGAATGTAAATTGGTTGCAGCCGCTATGGAGGAAGTGCAGAGGTTCCTTAAACAATGACAACCAGCATGAAATCAGAAGACACCCTAAGCCAGGAAATTAGAAGACTCTTGCTCCTTGGAAGAAAAGTTATGACCAACCTAGACAGTATACTAAAAAGCAGAGACATTACTTTGCCGACAAAGGCCTGTCTAGTCAAACTATGGTTTTTCTCGTAGTCATGTATGGATGTGAGAGTTGGATAATAAAGAAAGTTGAGCGTCAAAGAATTGATGCTTTTGAACTGTGGTGTTGGAGAAGACTCTTGAGAGTCCCTTGGACTGCAAGGAGATCCAAGCAGTCCATTCTGAAGATCAGTCCTGAATATTCATTGGAAGGACTGATGCTGAAGCTGAAACTCCAATACTTTGGCCACCTGATGTGAAGAGCTGACTCATTGGGAAAGACCTTGATGCTGGGAAAGATTGAAGGTGGGAGGAGAAGGGGATAAAGAGGATGAGATGGTTGGATGGCATCACCGACTCAATGGACATGAGTTTGAGTAAGCTCTGGGAGTTGGTGATAGACAGGGAGGCCTGGTGTGATGCAGTCCATGGGGTCGAAAACAGTCGGACACAACTGAGCAACTGAACTGGACTGAACTGAACACCATACACCAGAATAAACTCCAAATAGTGTAAAGATCTAAATGATAACATTAGATGCTGCTGCTGCTGCTAAGTCACTTCAGTCGTGTCAGAGTCTGTGCGACCCCATAGACGGCAGCCCACCAGGCTCCCCCGTCCCTGATACTATTAGAGTTTTGAGGAAAATATAGACTGAACATGCTTTGGTGAATTTCAAGAGAAAAAAGCAGATTGGTAGTTACCAGTGACAAGAACAAGGAGAGAATGAAAATAACTGTTTAATGTATATATGGGGGTTTATTTTGGGGTGATAAAATGTTATGGAACTAGACTGATGTGATGTTTGTACAACATTGTGAATGTATTATTTTCCACTGAATTTTTTACTTTAAAATGGTTAATTTTATGTGAATTTCACCTTAGGTTTTTTGGGGTTTTTTTAATAAGAAGATAGGATCACAACTCCTGTGAACATAAAATACACACATCCAGGACAGGTATTATTTGCATCACTACTGGGCAGAAATATGTATTAATCTCCACACCAACCGAATTTCAAAATAGCACAAAATCAGGATCAGTACTGCCCAGAAAGAAAACTCAACAATCTCTTTTACCTATTTCCAAGTTTTAAATACTTTTCCTATGCTTAAAAGTTGTTTAAATGGTACATTTTATGTTATTAGATTTTACTCTAATGAGAAATCAAATGAGAAATAACACATACACACATACATACAATGCTTTCTCTGATACTGTATATGTCTGCCTACCAGGAGAGGAAGGGCTAATCGAGTGGATAACAGGTAATGTCTCATTAGCAATGAGCAAACGGTCCTTCTGGTGTCATACTCCAGTATTGCAATGGATACAGCGAGCAGCTACAGGCTGATGCTGCCTCTTCCTCCTGGTAGTGCCTTCTCCTCCTTTTGAGCCTCCCTGCCCTGGTCCCTCACTCCTGCCCCCTGAAATCCTACTCCCTAACACACTGGTAGCACAAAGCTTCTGCCTCAGGTTGTGTTTTCTAGAGAATCCAGGTTAAGACAATTGGTACTTTCCACATGATTACACTCATTTTAAGCCATTAGTAAATCTTCCTAGTGATCAACATATTTTATTTTTAATAAAATACAGAGTTCTCGGGATTGTACAGGATGGTAGATAGCAAATGCAGACCCCTCCTTACTTTTTAGGATATGAGAGGTATGAGGATGAGGGGGTCTTCCTAGGTGGCGCTAGTGGTAAAGAATCTGCCCACCAATGTAGGAGACACAAGAGACACAGGTTCCATCACTGGGTCTGGAAGATCTCCTGGAGTAGGAAATGACACCCCACTCCAGTGTTCTTGCCTGGAAAATTCCAGGGGCAGAGGAGTCAAAGAGTCAGATGCAACTGAGCGACTGAACAACAAGAGGATGAAGGGTCTAGGAAGTGGCCAAGACTTGGACACAAACATTTCCTCTAGTCTTGTTCACTGTGTCTGCTTCTCCTCTCTTTTCTCTCCTGTGTGCCCTGTGACCTGTCCTTCATCTCTGCCAGTTTCCAAAGGGGCCTTTTGGAGGACATCCGTGCCGTCTAGCATGTCATATCCAATGGCCAGATGTCCTGCTCCCATCTTACTTGGTTTCTCAGGAGCATTTGTCCCAGCTGCCTTGAAGCCTCTTCTTGGCTTCTCTGCCAGAGTCACCATCACACTCTACCTCAGTGGCTGTTTCTCCAGCAACATCATCAGACCAGTGGCTCTGAGTGGAGGGTCCGGGTCTCTCCACAGCCGTCTCCACTTCTCCACCCAGGCTCTCTCCCTAGAGGCTCTCATCCAATCCCATGGCGTTAGACATATGTCTAGGTTGATGACTTTCAAGTCACTATGTTCTACCTTGCTTCAAAGTTGTTCAAGGTTCTCTCTTGAGCCTCAGACTCCAGGCATCAACTCATTTCTACTTGAATATCTAGCTGGATATTTTCAACTGTCAACTCATTCCTCCTTGCACATCTCTAGCACATTGACTCCTCTGGGGTCGGCATCTCTCACGTGCTAATGTCTCTCTTCTGAGACTGTTCCCCAGATCTTGGCCCAGTGGGCTCTCTTGGGCTCTTTCTTCCCACTTGGGTCTCTGCGAATGCCATGTCTCAAAAGACTCCCCTGGCCTCTCTGGTTAAGCTGGTCCTGAGAGCCTCTCTGCCCCACTTCCTAGAGTTAGTCCAGTGGCATCATCTGTCACTGTCTGAAATGACTGCATGCCTCCTTCTTTATCTAAGTACCAACTGTCCCCTGTCCTTTGTCCTTACTGCTACTGCTCCCTACTATGTCCCTGGAGTTCAGAACAGTGCCTGGAAACACAATCGCATCTTTATTCTTTGGATACAAAATACGTATTTGTGGAATTAATGGGTGTGTGTGGTAGCATTCTGAGTTTGTTACTTCCCTTTGGCAGGCTGTTTTTTTGGTGGGTTTTTTTTTTTTTTTGGCAGGCTGTTTTAAATGACTTGAAACAAAGGAGATCAGAGGGTGGTTCGCAATCTTTGCAAATAACTGTCTTTTCTGCCAGAAAAATTTCTACCAGAGAAAAATTTCCCTGGCCTTCATTTCTTTACAATTATTATAATTTGGTCCAATGACCTAGGGTCACAGATTGCTTATTGGATTGTGGGGAGTAAAAACCACCCTGTGCCTCCCTCCATGTCTGATGGGTGTAGAAAATGTCAGAGTTTGGAGGAGGGACCCGAGACACAGATGAGGGAATACTGGTAAGCCCAGAGGACAGGAAGTCCTGAGAACCCTAAGTCTGACTGCTGGTTGGCTCAACAGAGGGGTTAACATGTGGTACTGTGCCCAAAACTTGGACAGGATCCCAATTTCAGACTCAACAGCTCGGCACCCCCAAGTAAGTCGGGTTACCTCTCCTCACTCCAGTTTCCTCATTTCTTTGGGGATGATGATTATGATAAAAATAAAAGTGTCTCTGTCTAGGTTTTATATCTGAATGCAGAGTTCCAAAGAATAGCAAGAAGAGATAAGAGAGCCTTCTTCAGCGAACAATGCAAAGAAATAGAGGAAAACAACAGAATGGGAAAGACTAGGGATCTCTTCAAGAAAATCAGAGATACCAAAGGAACATTTCATGCAAAGATGGGCTCGATAAAGGACAGAAATGGTATGGACCCAACAGAAGCAGAAGATATTCAGAAGAGATGGCAAGAATACACAGAAGAACTGTACAAAAAAGATCTTCATGACCAAGATAATCACGATGGTGTGATCACTCACCTAGAGCCAGACATCCTGGAATGTGAAGTCAAGTGGGCCTTAGAAAGCATCACTACGAACAAAGCTAGTGGGGGTGATGGAATTCCAGTTGAGCTATTCCAAATCCTGAAAGATGATGCTGTGAAAGTGCTGCACTCAATATGCCAGCAAATTTGGAAAACTCAGCAGTGGCCACAGGACTGGAAAAGGTCAGTTTTCATTCCAATCCCAAAGAAAGGCAATGCCAAAGAATGCTCAAACTACCACACAATTGTACTCATCTCACACGCTAGTAAAGTAATGCTCAAAATTCTCTAAGCCAGGCTTCAGCAATATGTGAACCATGAACTTCCTGATGTTCAAGCTGGATTTAGAAAAGGCAGAGGAAGCAGAGATCAAACTGCCAACATCCGCTGGATCATGGAAAAAGCAAGAGAGTTCCAGAAAAGCATCTAGTTCTGCTTTATTGACTATGCCAAAGCCTTTGACTGTGTGGATCACAATAAACTGTGAAAATTCTGAAAGAGATGAGAATACCAGACCACCTGATCTGCCTCTTGAGAAATTTGTATGCAGGTCAGGAAGCACCAGTTAGAACTGGACATGGAACAACAGACTGGTTCCAAATAGGAAAAGGAGTACATCAAGGCTGTATATTGTCACCCTGTGTATTTAACTTATATGCAGAGTACATCATGAGAAACGCTGGGCTGGAAGAAGCACAAGCTGGAATCAAGATTGCCAGGAGAAATATCAATAACCTCAGATATGCAGATGACACCACCCTTATGGCAGAAAGTGAAGAGGAACTCAAAAGCCTCTTGATGAAAGTGAAAGTGGAGAGTGAAAAAGTGGGCTTAAAGCTCAACATTCAGAAAACGAAGACCATGGCATCTGGTCCCATCACTTCATGGGAAATAGATGGGGAAACAGTGGCAGACTTTATTTTTCTGGGCTCTAAAATCACTACAGATGGTGACTGCAGCCATGAAATTAAAAGACGCTTACTCCTTGGAAGGAAAGTTATGACCAACCTAGATAGCATATTCAAAAGCAGAGACATTACTTTGCCAACAAAAGTCCATCTAGTCAAGGCTATGGTTTTTCCTGTGGTCATATATGGTTGTGAGAGTTGGACTGTGAAGAAAGCTGAGTGCCGAAAAATTGATGCTTTTGAACTGTGGTATTGGAGAAGACTCTTGAGAGTCCCTTGGACTGCAAGGAGATCCAACCAGTCCATTCTGAAGGAGATCAGCCCTGGGATTTCTTAGGAAGGAACGATGCTAAAGCTGAAACTCCAGTACTTTGGCCACCTCATGCGAAGAGTTGACTCATTGGAAAAGACTCTGATGCTGGGAGGGATTGGGGGCTGGAGGAGAAGGGGACGACAGAGGATGAGATGGCTGGATGGCATCACCGACTCGATGGACGTGAGTCTCAGTGAACTCCCGGAGATGGTGATGGACAGGGAGGCCTGGCGTGCTGCGATTCATGGGATCGCAAAGAGTCGGACACGATTAAGTGACTGATCTAATCTGATCTGAGGTTTTATATAAGAATTAAATAAAATAACCTATCCCAGTAAAATAATACTTGATACAGTTACCCAGCTGAATTTCTAGCTGGTTTACTAAAAGGTGCCCAACTTGAAGCGTCGCAGAACAAATAAACTCGTGGTCCTTTTACGGGAATGCTAACTGGGCCTTTGTTTACCATGGAGTATACCCGCCCATCTTGTTTCTCTGCTCTCCTGTCTCCTTCCTCTATTCTTCAGCAGTATAGGGGCAAAGAGGAAGAAAAGGGAGAAATATTCTCTCCAATAGTTAATTTTTTAAGTTTTTGTTTATTTTTTAAGGAACTCTTAAGACATTACTTGGGCTTCCCAGGTGAAGCTAGTGGTAAAGAATGCACTCACCAATGCAGAACATGCAGATGTGGGTTTGATCCCTGGGTTGGGAAGATCCCCTGCAGGAGGGCTTGGCAATCCACGCCAGCATTCCTGCCTGGAAAATCTCATGGATAGAGGCGTCTGGCAGTCTACAGTCCATAGGATCACAAAGAGTCAGACATGACTGCGGGGACTTAGTACCCACGCACACAAGACATGACTTCCTGGAGAAGCCGGCCTGGCCCTGAGGAGCCACTAGAGGGCAGCTCTGCGCTCTGGTCTCAGCTAGCTCTCTTATCACCTTCGCTGTAAGAAAGATCAAATCCGTTCTCCCAAGGAAAAGGGCTTCCCAAGTGGCGCAGTGGTCAAGAATCCGCCTGCCACTGCGGGAGATGCAAGAGACGTGGGTTCAATCCCTGGGTTGGGAAGATGCCCTGGAATAGAAAGTGGCAACCCATTCCAGTATTCTTGCCTGGAAAACCCCATGGACAGAGGAGTCTGGCAGGCTACAGTCCACGGAATCACGAAGAGTCGGATACGACTGAGGGACTGAGCAAAAAGGCTAGGAAAAGCAGGATGGGCGCTGAGCAAGCTCTCTGGTCCCTCTCACAGCTACAGGAAACCACTGTTTTCTCCTTCTGTAGCCGCTGGGGCCGAGCGCAGAGGGATTGAGTTGCCCAGAGCTTTGGGGCCAGTCCCTTTTGTTAGGGCAGCCCCAGGAATGAAGCAGGGTCCCCAGAGGGGCAGGGCTGGGCCCTGGGGAATTTCCCTTTGTGACCTGGAGGGACAACGGGAGGGAACCAGGTGGAGAACAGGAGGAAAGGAGGCAGAAGGACAGACCCACAAGGTCCGCTCAGCTTCAAGGTGGGCCCCAGACCAGGTTTGGGGTGGATGTCCCCATTCCCAGCAGGAAGTCGGAGGGCTCAACTCGCTGTCTGGATGTCTCATGGACGGTGGACAGGAGGGTACTGCTTCCACAGTTTGTTCATCAGCCCCTCCACCTCAGCAGACAACCTCTTGCCCACCCAATGTGTGTGTATGTACGTGTGTGCACATGTGTATATGTTGCCCCAAGATGAAGTCCAGAGGCCCCTAGGCCCAGTGAGGACTGTGGGACTATGTACTAGTTTGCTCAGGGTGCAATCAGAAAATACCAGACTCAGTGGTATTCCAACAGAAATCCATCTTCTCACAGGTCTGGAGGCTGGAAGTCCAAGGTCACGGTGACTGCAGGTTCAGTTTCCTCTGAGGCCTCTTGCTGCCGCTTCAACAGTTATGCCTCTGACCCAGGAGGCCCTCCCTCTCTTTGAAAGACACCAGGTGTGTTGGATTAGGACTTCATTTAAACTAACCACCTCTTTACCGACTTCATCTCCAAATAGGCTACACTCTGAGGTACTGGGGGTTGGGCTTCATTGAACCTGGGAACACAATTCAGCCCGTTAATAGACTGACTCAGGGGCTCACTTCTCTTCAATGTCAAGAACAGTTCAAAGGTCCACCAGAAAGTTCACATCCTCTGACTGAGATGACAGAGACAAGGAGGGGAGGCGGGGGTGGGGAACTCCGATTGAGGATAAGGGTGACTTGGGCAGGTGGGAAGGCCGAAAGGGATTGTGAAGGTGCTGGTGTGGGGGTGGGGGTGGGCTGAGGGGTAGGCAGTGGGAAGGCCATGGAGGATTGTGAAGGTGCTAGTGGGGGGAGGGGGCAGAGGATGCTGTGAACTGTGCCAACCTCATGTGGTCAGTGCCCTGCTGTTGGTGGGCAGAGCTGGGGCTGTCCTTCCTGCACTGTGACAAGAGTCAGGCCCTGCAGAGAGACCCAGGACATGACGCAAGAAGGCACCTCCTGCAGTGGCTACCTGGTCCCTTGGGGGGGATTCTGATCTTCTTAGTCTTACCTTCCCAGGATGAAGCCCTGTGTGTCAGAGGAAGAACAGAGAGCAAAAAACATACTCAGGGTCCCATTCAGGCCAAGGGGGCTCACCAGAAGCCCAGGAAGAATGTTAAAGGGCCCATACCTGATAGGCAGGGGAAAACCAGGACCTTCCTTGACATTTAAGCCCTCCTCCTGCCCTCTTTCCTTCATTCCCATTCCTGGAGTAACACCTCGAGAGATCATAGCCGGAGACACGATGATCTGAAGATGCCCCCTCCTCCCATCTGCAGTAGTGTGTGTATGTGTGCACGCGCGCGCATTTGTGCACCTGTGTGTGTGAGATCAGGCCACCGAGACAGCCATTTTCCTGCTCTCTGTCCATTCCTGCTCGACCATTCCCTGGCTCATGTGTGCCCTCCTCACCTGGCTGACCACCCCTCTTAATTGAAGAGCCTAATCAATAAATGCCTACATCTTTGCCCCTGCTGCATCTAGTGACCATCCAGATCTTCAGATCAGAACCACCTCCACCGTGGCAGCCCATCAGAGGGCCAATGGGGTGGGGCGGGGGGCCTCCTTTGCTGTTTTCTCTGGTAACTGCTGAGCCAACCTGACATCAGTCCCCTCTAACTGGTCACTGCCCTCTCTCCCAAGTAGCAAAGGCTGCTCCCATGTCCCACCTGCCGTCTGCAGCCCACGGTAGGGTGTTCTCCAGGACCCCTGAGTAAGATCCGTTAAGCCACTGATACCTCTGTCGCTGACTGCAGACTCTTTGAGTTTGGGCAAGTACTGGGCGTGCAGGCCTTCAGGGGACAGCCCACCCGTGGGTGTGGGTGCGTGTCACCCCTGGAGGTGCTGCCCCTGCAGCAGACGCAGCTCGGTCTCCCCGCACACACTTGTCTGCTGGGTTTCAGTCTCACCAGCATCTCCTCCCAGGATTCTCTGCTATTAGACCATCCTCCAGAGCAACTGCAACTCTCTCAGTGTCACATTCTGGGGTTCCCTCCAGCCCACCCACGGACCCCCACCATGAGGTGAGAGTTCTGAGGAAGCAACTCGAAACTAAGCTGTGAAGAGGCCAGGACTCCTCTGTTCAGCATAGTGTTTACGTGAAGAAAATTAATTCTTTAGGCAATTAGGGGCTACAGAGAAGTGTCTCATGATAGATGCTGCCTTCCCTGGCGGTCCAGGGCTTGAGACTTCGCCGTCCCATGCAGGGAATGTGGGTTCCATCCCTGGTCAGGGAGCTAAAAACCCACATGCCTTGGAACCAAAAAGCCAAAACACAAAACAGAAACAATATTGTAACAAATTCAATAAAAACTTCAAAAATGGTCCAAAAGTTTTTTGTTTAAAGTCTTAATAATAATTTAAAAAGCCAAGAATTGGATTTCTGTGGAACCTAGAGATGGCTGTACTAGCCCCAGCTCTGCCCTGTTTCTTGGGAGGAGCTCCGTTTTTCCTAAGGAACTTGCCGAGCGTCTCCCAAGGACAACCTGTCTTGGCCGTTTTCCACAGCGGTGGCTGGCGTGAGCAACACGGTGCACAGGCCACACAGCTGAGGCGGCAGGAGGGACGGTTTAAGCGGAAGCAGAACACGGAGGCTCCACCCCACCCGCAGCGTGGGCCGCAGGCTGAAGCGCTCAGACGGTGTCTGGCGGGGCGCCCGGAAGGCGTCTGTGGAAAGGCTCCGGAGTCCCGCGCTGGCGTTCTTCTGCGGAAAAACCGTCTGCAGCTGTGGTTCTCGCTGTGTGGGCGCGCGATCAGGGAGAGCGGAGGGCCTGCGAGAGAAGCCGTGAGGCCGCAACGCCTTCCCGACGTTGCCCTTCCGCTCGGCGGCCGGCTTTCTCCGCCGCCCGACAGGCCCGGCGAGCCCGCCGAGGGCGACGGCGCGGGGGGCGTCCGCACGCGTCCACGAGTGCTGAGTACCCGCTGTGGTTGCAGGAGACGTTAACACCACAGGGGAAAACGTGAAGGGAGACGAACAATTGCCTGCTGTCCATCTGCGCAGGCTCCGGCAGACGGTGAAGGGCAGGGAGGCCTGGCGTGCTGCGGCCCCGGGGCGCCAAGGGTCGGGGACTGAGCGCCTGAACGTCGGCGGAGCCAACCAGCCGGAGAACGTCTCTGACACGACTGTCGTGTGTCTCTGCCCGGCCTTGTTCGTTGGTTTAAGACACTTGTGATACACATATATATATTTATATATATATTTACCTTGACTTCTCCTTGACATACACCATGAGCCTTTTTCCACAGGCGCCCTTTGAGAGACCCCGCAGACGCTGCGGAGCCCACCGCGCAGAGCCTGCGGGCCGGCTGCGCCTTTCGCCCGCCGGAGGGAGCGCGGCGCGGCCCGGACGACGCCCAGGCCTGGACCGCAGCCACGCGGCGCTCGCGTCCAGCGTCGGTCAGAGCGCTTCGCCGCTCATGCCAAGTTTCCTCCCCTGGGACCTTCTGAAGCTTTCACAACTTCCGTATCAACGACACTTTTGTCTGCGCCCTAAGGGGAGAGGGCTGGACAGTCTGTTTTTTGTGTCCTTTTGGGATCCAGCCCAAGGTCGATGGACCCCTGGACTTGCTCAGTTTCTCCTGATGGCCCCGCTTCAAGCACAGCGCTGAAGACAAGGAAATCAAAATCCCTGCCTCTGCAGCCCAAATGGACAGGCTGTTTCCTAACCCTCCGTGTGTTGTGTGTGTGTGTGCGCCTGCGTGTGTGTCCACGTGTGTGTGCATGTGTGGGTGCGTGCCTGCGTGTGTGTGCGGCCCCAAACTGTGATTTTATGTCATAGTATGAAGCTGTTTAATGCAGTTTTCCCCCTGCTTTCATTCAAATAGATCATCTACCCTTCCCCAGCTGACTCAGTTGTGAAGAATAAATGACTGTGAATGAAAAGTTTTGCAAGTGAATCCAACCAAAGACTGAGCCAGGGCTTTGTTGATGATGAAAATAATGTGTTTTAGTAGATGTATAGGTGCTCCCTCATGTGTGACTATATTACAGGTAATTTGTTTCTTCTAATAAAATACCTGCGTTTGTCAATAGCTTAGTTTTTAACTTGTGATAAAAGACTTGCGTTGTGACCAAGTGTACAGTTCTGCGGCATCAAGTCCATTCACATTGTTGTACAACCGTCACCACATATCCATCTCCAGAGTTTTTTCATTTTTCCCAATTAAATTCTATATCGAATAAGGTATAACTCCCCCTTACCCCTTACCCCAGCCTCCAGCAACCATTCTTATACTTTCTGGAAAATGACTCATTTTCACATCAGTTAGAGTATATTCTAGAGTATCCTTATATCATCACTAACACTCATTCACTCGTGTATTCATTTTACAAATATTTATTGAATGCCTGTGCTGGTAAATAGAACAAAACACCTGCCCATGTGAAGTTTACATTCTTAAACAGCAAACTGATCTAAAAAATAAAAATAAGTGTAGGACGGTAATAAATGCTATGTAAGGAAACAGTTATCAGGTGGTTCAAGAGGGTTTCTCGGTGGATATGAAATTGTTGCTGGAGCCTTAAGTGAAGTGAGAGGGAGTCAAGCAAGGACCTAATGGAGGAGAATGTGGAGGAGGTTCTGGGGTGGTGGAGGCCTGGAAGGAACAGATGCATCAACCCTGAGGAGGTATTATCAATTACAGGATTTTCACTCCAGGTAGTAAACCCAATCAAGAAGGGTTTATGGGAATTTCAGTGGTCAGGATTCTGCACTTCCACTTCTGGGTTTGACCCCTGATCAGGGAACTAAGATCCTGCAAGTCCCTGGTACAGCCAAAAAGAACTGCTTAGACCACCACTGCTCAAAGTGAGATTGGGGGAATTCCCAAGGATTCCTACGACACTTTTAAGGCATCCATGAAGCTAAAGCATTTTCGCGGTAAGACTAAGACCCCTTCATTCTTCCACCAGCCTAAAGTGGAGGTGTTCCAACGGCTATGTGATATGTGACAGCACAGAGATCAAGTGCAGGGCAGTTATTGTTAGAATCCAGCCATCTCCTGTTCCCTCAGACATTAAAGGGATTTGCAGAAAGGTAGAATAACCACTCTTCTTACTAGTTCTTTTTCTTTTAGAAAATATCATCATGTTTTCATAAATCCATGTTGTTTATATGAACATCAAATGAGTTTATCTTTGCCTATAAATATACAAACTTTGTTTCAGTTTCTAATATAGTAAATGCTGATCCATAGCACACTCAGACAGAAGCTCTTTGGGGTCCTTGGTAATTTTCAAGACCCGAAAGGGGCCCTGAATCCACTAGCATAGCCAAGAAGGATATTTATTATCTCACATGATCAAAGGGTCAAAGGGTCAGTGGTGGGCCCTCGGGTAGAGGCAATGGTTCAACCACAACTCTGAGAACAAGGGTGCTTTCCAATTTCTGACTTTCCATTTGTCCACTCTCAGCTTGTCAGCAGCATCCCTTCCTTGTGGTCAGAAGACAAAGTTGAGCATTTATAAACACTGCAGGTACTCACACATCTAGCCAAGAAAGGAATTTCCTCTCTTGAATCTGCAGGAGGGGAAAAATTATGCCTAAATGCTTTCCCAGAGAAACTTTTGGCCGGGATCAAGCCACATGCCCATACTCCAGCCCTACAGAGTCTGAGAGGCGAGCTTTGGCATTTTTAGCTTCTATGACAAGAAAGGTGGGAGAAGGTACTGTGGAACCGGGCCATTGGAACAGCTTGGCCTGTTGGAGAAGCAGCAAACCATCAGACCGGGAGCATGGGAATACTGTTGGTGACACATGCAAAGAAAAGTGGGGAGAAAGGTGAGATCTACTACTCTAGCTTAGAAAATGTTATTATACCTGGGTCTGAAGTTGAAGTTGACATGCGTTCTAGGTACTTTTTAACAAGGTTCAGTCAACAGCAAGAATGAGGTCCAGCTGATTTGCTGGATGAAAACTTGATACGAAGTTAGAATCCACTATCCTAAATTCCTCAGGGGCTTCCCAGGTGTCTCAGTGGTTAAAAAAAAAAAAAAAAAATCCACCTGCAATGCAGGAGATGCGGGTTCAATCCCTGGGTCAGGAAGATCCCCTGGAGGCGGAAATGGCAATCCACTCCAATATTCTTGCTGGAGAATCCCATGAACAGAGGAGCATGGTTGGCCCCAGCCCATGGGGTCACAAAGAGACAGACACGACTTAGTGACTAAACAACCACAACAATCCTAAATTCCTTAATGCATTGGACATTTTCTGGTATATTTTAATTTCTTCACTTGACTTTTAAATTACTATTTAATTTAACTATTAAATGAAATAACTATTTAATTAAAGTTATTTAAGTAACTATTAAATTACTAAAGTAACTGTTAAATTACTAATTTAAATTACTATTAAAAGGTAATCTGATTTACAATAGCCAAGATATGGAAACAACCTAAGTATCCATCAACAGATGAATGGATAAAGATGTGGCATACACAACAAAAAGATTCCACATGCTGTAACTAAGACTCAGTGCAACCAAATAAATAAATATTTTCTTAAAAAATTTAAGAAAGAAGATGTGGCGTGCGTGTGTGTGTGTGTGTGTGTGTGTGTGTGTTCAGTCGCTCAGTCGTGTTTGACTCTTTGAGGCCCCATGGACTATAGCCCACCAGGTTCCTCTGCCCTGGAAATTTGGAATTTTCCAGGCAAGAATACTGGAGCGGGGTGCTATTTTCTACTCCAGGGGATCTTCCTGACCCAGGGGTTGAAACTGCGTCTCTTGTGTCTCCTGTATTGGCAGGTGGATTCTCGACCACCAGTGCCACCTGGGAAGCCATATGTGTGTGTGGCTATATATACATAGTTGTCAGCCATACAAAAGAATGAAATTTTCTGATTTGCAGAAACATGGATTGACTTGGAGGGCATTATGCTAAATTAAACAAGTCAGAGAAAAACAAAAGACAAATACTATATGACATCACTTATACATGGAATCTAAAATACACAACAAACTTGTGAATATAATAACCCTAGGGGAAGCACTCTGACTGAAACTGCCGACCCTGGCCAGGCACCATAGCAACCATTTGCATGAGTTGTTTTACGACAGGAGGTCCTGGTAAGGAACATGGAACTAATAAGCCACCACCAACCAGAAGAGTTCGGGAAAGGTCAAAAGGAGACACCACGTGTCTGACCACCTCCCAGAATCCTTCTCTCTGGCATCCATCTTGGCTGA
The DNA here is from genome assembly GCF_032452875.1 of Bos javanicus. Lineage (NCBI taxonomy): Eukaryota > Metazoa > Chordata > Mammalia > Artiodactyla > Bovidae > Bos > Bos javanicus. The sequence continues at coordinate 64,902,906 of NC_083886.1, read as the reverse complement.
ACAAGGCACCACCAGGAAGGACTCTTGAGTCAGAATGATTGGCTAAAGACAACCCTGAGACTGCAAGCCATGTGACAGAGCTGTTCTCCTGGGTTCCCTTACCCTGCTGCTCTCCCCCGGGGGCCCTTTCCAATAGAATCTCTTGCTCTGTCAGCACATGTGTCTCCTCGGACAGTTCATTTCCGAGTGTTAGACAAGAGGCCGGTTTCAGGCCCTGGAAAGGGTCCTCCTTCCTGCATCAATAACAACCACCAAAAAAACAGACTCACAGATACACAGAGCAAACTAGCAGTTACCAGTGGGGAGGGGCAAGGTAGGACGAAGGGATTAAGAGATACAAACTACGTATAAGATAAATAAGCTATAAGGATATATCATACAGCACAGGGAATATAGATGAAATCTTATTAAATAACTATGAAGGGAATATAATATTTGAAGTCGTGAAGCACTGTGTTGTACACCTGAAACCTACGTAATATTGTACTGTGTTGTTGTTCAGTCACCAAGTCATCTCTGACTCTGCGACCCCATGGACTGCAGCACGCCAGGCCTCCCTGTCCCTCACTCCCTCTCTTGGAGTTTGCCCAAGGAATATTGTACTATACCTCAATTAAAAAAAAAAAAAAAGTGATCTGATGAAGGGAGGTGGGGCAGGAAGGACTGCCAGAAGGGTTGGCAAGACATTTTGTAACTATGGCAGGAGTACCAGGCTTTTCACCTGGGAAGTCTGGGCTAGTGGGCTGTGCCTGCATCTTGGACTTGGCCTGCAACGTCCCCAGGCAAAGGGCAGAAATGTGTGACCCCTGAAGACAGTTTTCCTCTGTGCTCTTTGCTAATGAGACTTGTCAGCTAAAAATTACAGTCACAAGCTGCAAGTAGAGAGTGATTTTTTTTGGTGGGAACATTTAGGACTCTGACCCCAGGAGACAGCTTTTCAGTAGCTCTTAGAAAACAGCTCCAAGGAGGCAGGAGGGGGAGTCAGGCTATATACAAGTTTGCAACAAAGGGAACAGGCTGTCTGAACCTTCAAGATCAGATACCCAGTTAAGGAATTTAGCATTCTACCTATGAGAAGATGTAAGCCTCTGGGCTCATTGCATTCATTCCTTTCTTATGCACCTCAGCTATCTGGGGCCAATCCTGTTTCCTACTTCACCCTGCTTCTTGCATTTCCCCAGCTCCTCAGCAATCACCGTGGGGGTGGCAGCATCCTCTGGATCGCAGTTTGGGGAGCCCTTATTCACATTTGGAGGCCAGAAATAGCTGATGGCTGTAACATTTCTTGTTTATTAATATGGCAGTCATTCACAGACTGGACTCCAAAAAAATACCCAAATAAATCCGAGTCAGATGGATCACAATTGCTTGTCTTTTGTATTACCATTTCACATCTTTTTTTTAAAAAAAAAAAACACATTCAATCAAATGTTTATTGATAATCGTCTAAATCCTGGTTAATTGACCCTTGATACAAAAATAGACTTGATCAAGTGTCATATAAGCTCGAGAAATCTCCAAGTGGAAAAATTTCATGGCCTTAAAAAATTGGTTTTTAGATATAGTGTCGCTTGATTTCCTTTAGTCAAAATGGCTCTATATCTAAATAACTCTGTTAGAATGTACTTTACTTAATTTTACAAAAACCCTCAAAAGGGCAATCGTGGGGTTTTATGATGGGAATTCTGATTTTGAAATTGATGACCCTGACATGGGAATGTCAGGGTGTCAATAATATGTATGTATTTCAAAGGCAGAACACAGTAAAGTCTGTACGGTAAACCTGATTATCTGGCCTAACACAGATAATAAAATCAAGCCTAAAAAAGTACAGATTTGTTGTTGTTGTTGATGTTGTTTTGTAATCGACATTCCAGTTATTAGAGATTTATATTTAGGTCAGACATTTGCTGATTCAGTTTTTAAAGAATTTGCAAACACTGCTTCCTCGGGCTCCCCCAGCCAGAGGGGTGTAGAGCAGAGGCATGAATGCTAATTGCAGTTGTATTGAGGCTGAGAGCATCCCCCAGGCACCAGGCCTGTGGTCAGAGAGAAAGTTGCTTGTAATTTGCACTACCAGCACTGCCAGCTGAGGTAGGGTGCTTTGTCTTGCGTCGGAGGTCAAGGAAAATGCACAGGTTTAAGAAGTGCGGGTTTTAGCAGATTAGTTATGGGACCAGTCGGAGCTGTGTTAATAGAAGGAATGCAAATTTCCTATGGAGTCTAGAAAGGAGGGGCTTTGAGAAGAAAATTAATCCTGGTCAAGGCAAGAGATGCTTGGTTTTAAATAGGCAAAGAGAAACCAGCTGCTGTTCCATGTGGAACTCCCCCACCTTTGAAATCAGAGCTGACTCTTCCCCTCTCCCTGGGAAGCACTGAGTTCCTGCAGCACACTGGCCACGCTGCAGAGGCACCGGTAACCTGGCGGAGGAGAGAGGTTCAACCTCCTGTTGACACCAGAGGCTTGTGAAATTTGTAAGACAAGAGAAAGAGAAAGAGGGAATTGAGGCTTGATCGTTCCTGTAAAGGAGGGTGATGGATGGGGGAGAGAGTAGGGAGTCTGGGAAAAGGAGGGGGTTTACCGGCAAAAGCTGCCTGCAGAGAGGGAACAGAGAGATTTCGAAAAAAAAAAAAAAATTCTCTGATACAACACAGAATATGCTATTTCTAAATTAGCAGAAGAAAAAGGTTGAATTGTATTCAGGATTCCATAGATTTAGTATACTTTACAAGTAGCAAAGTAAAGTGTACTAAATCTATGTGTGGTGGCTGTGTGGTAAAGAATCTGCTTGCAATGCAGGAGACATGGGTTCAATTCTTGAGTCGGGAAGATCCCCTGGAAAAGGAGATGGCAGCCCACTCCAGTATTCTTGCTTGGGAAATTCCGGGGACTTAGGAGGCTGGTAGGCCTCAGTCCATGGGGTCGCAAAGAGTCAGACATGACTTACCGACTAAAAAACACCAACAACGTGTAGCAAATGGCTAGGTGTTTGTGGCTAGGGCTTGGAGATTCAATACAAACTCAAGACATTCCCTAAGAGAAATGGCAAAGAGAACTTTGAAGGATGAGTAGCTGAACCTGCCTCCATAACGATTTCAGCTTCTCCTGATGCCTGCTCCTCTTGGGTGTAAATGCTGGACACTGGTTGCCCTTAATTTATTTTTCGAAGATGAAGCAGAGATGTAACACTGGTGGTAACAGAGCCCATCCTCACGGCAAGAGAAGCGTAGTGGCAACTGTGGGGCAGATGAGGTCAGGGAAGTGGCTCCGGTTTCTACAAGGCACACTGCGAGACCGTGTCCCACTTCTCCCTGCAAACCTGGCCTTGGATTCCAGCCCAGGCCAGGAGCGCCGTCAATGCCAGGCTGGAGGGAGCGTGTGCTTGGTCAGCACTTACATGGCAATGGAACAAGAGTGAAACTGGTCCCAGGCAAGAGTGGGTCACACCTGGATTCTGCGTCACAGCGTCATGTGGAAACTGCTGTTGCATCTTGGGAAGGGGCCAAGAAGGAAATAAATTTGAAACCAGGATTTGAAGGAGTAGGTTGGTAGCCCTGAATTGGGAACAAGATGAGGCTGGGAGAATGACCTCTGAAAGATCCCAGAAGAAGATCTATGTAGGCAAGAAATATGGAGTGGAATGGATAGAACTGTTAAGAAGCAGCCTGAGGACTGTGGAAATTAGGACTTGCTCAGGCCCTTGGAAAACCCGAATGGCTGCCAAAAAGAAAGGGCAAATTGTCTGGGATCCTTCCCAGGGGAAGGCAGAGTCTGCTTGTGTTCAGGGAGCCTTCTCTCCCAGCACTCCTCCCCAGGCCCCAGCCTTTTCGATCTACACAGTGTCTCTAGCGGTCCTTTGTGGAGCCAGTAATTGGACAGGTTTCCCTGATGTGCAGTCACTCAGGTCAGTGTTCTTTGCTGCCAGTGATCCATGAAGAGGGGGTTACTGATGCCTGCAGGGGATCTTGGACAAACAAGGTCCCCTCTGCCTGCTCTGCAGATCTTGAGTCGTGGCATCCTCCAGCATTGTATAAGCCACTTCCTTAGACTGTCTCTCTCTCACACATACACACACACACAGAGGAGATAAGGGAATCTGTATATTCTGTACATCTATATCTTCCTGGTCCTGTTTCTCTGCAGAACCCTCACTGATACCCTCTCTACCTCACCCCTTCGTTCGTTTTAATTTTTTTTTAATTGTATTTATTTATTTATGGCTGATCTGGGTCTTCATTGTTCTGGGCAAGCTTTCTCTAGTTGCAGGGAGCGGGGGCTTCTTTCAAGTTGTGGTGTGCAGGCTTCTCATGGCCATGGCTTATCGTGTTTCAGAGCACAGGCTCTAGAGCATGCAGGCTTTAGTAGCTGGGGTGTGCAGGCTGAGTTGTTGCAAGGCACATGGGATCTTCCACATGGACCAGGGATCAAACCCGTGCCTCCTGCATTGGCCAGTGGATTCTTAACATTTGACCACCAGGCAAGTCCCTCCCCTTCATTCTTACTGCTTCTCCTGAGTGACCTCTTTTCCTTCCAGTGTCCCTCCCCTCCCCTGCTCTTTCTTCTTCCCTATGCCAACAAAGGTCCATCTAGTCAAAGCTATGGTTTTTCCAGTAGTCATGGATGTGAAAGTTGGACTATAAAGAAAGCTGAACGCTGAAGAATTGATGCTTTTGAACTGTGGTGCTGGAGAAGACTCTTGAGAGTCCCTTGGACTGCAAGGAGATTAAACCAGTCAATCCTAAAGTAAATCAGTCCTGAATATTCATTGGAAGGACTGATGCTGAAATTGAAATTCCAATACTTTGGCCACCTGATGCAAAGAGCTGACTCATTGGAAAAGACCCTGATGCTGGGAAAGATTGAAGGTGGGAGGAGAAGGGGACAACAGAGGATGAAATGGTTGGATGGCATCACCGACTCAGTGGACATGAGTGTAAGTTCTGGGAGTTGGTGATGGACAGGGAAGCCTAGCATACTACAGTCCATGGGGTCACAAAGAGTCAGACACAACTGAGCAAATGAAGTGAACTGAATCATTCTTTCTTACAGAAATAATGAAGTTTCAGTCCTTTTTATTCTCTTTCAGCTGTGCCTCTGAAGCTGGTGTAGAAGGGAAAAGTTGCAGATGTGAGTAAAGGCACCAAATTTTTAATCCTGGCTTTTTCATCTATTAGCTGTGTTGACTGGACACATGCCTATGAATTGGGGCTGGATGTTGATCACCACTGTGGTTAAGCTGAACAGAGACGTCACCATGCCAGGACCCGTGTCAACCCCGGAAGTGCTCTCAGCCAGCTGTCCCCTCAGCCTCCTGAGAACAGACTCTTGTCTCGCGCTGTGGTGGCCCCTTCAACTCCACAGATGTGTGGGATACAGACTAGGTGTTCAGCATCTGAATGCCTTGTGTCAGTAGCACAATGTTATAAGCACCAAATTTGAGACCAGCTGTGCCTTGAACCCACCTGTGAGACACAGAAAGAGTGTTTTGAGAATGCCTGGACTTTCTAAAAGGCTGGACAGTGGGAAAAATACCCATTTGTCTCTAAATCCAACTATAAGGTTACCTAGGCTCCCAATCATAATGTTGTCTCTGGTTTCTCTCATGTTTTATTACCCTCCCGGTTTTAATGTCTCTGTTTTATCCTGCCTTCCTAAGTCCTGACACTGGGTTCCTGATACATCTCTCCATCCAGTATTCCTGCCTGGAGAGTCCCACGGACAAGAGGAGCCTGGTAGGCTTTGGTCCATGTGGCCACAAAGAGTCAGACACGACTTAGCGTATCTCTCTATTTCACTGCGGTTTTGGCCCACCTATCTCTTTGGCCTGAAGTCCCTGCTCCAAACTCCTTGCCTTGGAATCCACAGATAATTCCCCCCATTCTTAGGCCCTTGCTGGATCCTGACAAACTGCATCACCAGGGAGAGTGCAGGGGCTCCCACTGTGCATTAGGCATACTTTTACAAGTCAATGAGTACAGATGAAACCTCATTTGAGTGAATGCCCACATCTTAATTGCTCTGAGCTGTCACCCTTCCAATCTTTTATAGTAGCCTTTCCTACTTTTTTTGCTAGCGTGTGAAATGAGTGCAGTTGTGCGGTAGTTTGAATATTCTTTGTCATTGCCTTTGTTTGGGATTGGAATGAAAACTCACCTTTTCCAGTCCTGTGGCCACTGCTGAGTTTTCCAAATTTGCTGGCATATTGAGTGCAGCACTTTCACAGCATCATCTTTTAGGATTTGAAATCGCTCAGCTGGAATTCCAGCACCTCCACTAGCTTTGTTCTTAGTGATGCTTCCTAAGGCCTAGTTGATTTAGCACTCCAGGATGTCTGGCTCTAGGTGAGTGATCACACCATCGTGATTATCTGGGTCATGAAGATCTTTTTTGTATAGTTCTTCTGTGTATTCTTGCCACCTCTTCTTAATATCTTCTGCTTCTGTTAAGTCCATACAGTTTCTGTCTTTTATTGTGCCCATCTTTGTACAAAATGTTCCCTTGGTATCTCTTGATTGGTTCTTGAAGAGAACTCTAGTCTTTCCCATTCTATTGTCTTCCTCTATTTCTCTGCATTGATCAATTAGGAAGGTTTTCTTATCTCTCCTTGCTATTCTTTGGACCTTTGCATTTAGAAGGATATAGCTTTCCTTTTCTCCTTTGCCTTTTGCTTCTCTTCTTTTCTCAGCTATTTGTAAGCTCTCCTCAGACAACCATTTTGCCTGTTTGCATTTCTTTTTCTTGGGAATGATTTTGATCACTGCCTCATTTCACACACTAGCAAAGTAATGCTCAAAATTCTCCAAGCCAGGTTTCAACAGTATGTGAACCAAGAGCTTCCAGATGTTCAAGCTGGATTTAGAAAAGGCAGGGGAACCAGAGATCAAATTGCCTACATCCACTGGATCACAGAAAAAGTGAGAGAATTCCACGAAAACATCTGCTTCATTGACTACACTAAAGCCTTTGACTGTTTGGATCACAACAAATTGTGGAAAATTCTTAAAGAGATGGGAATCCTAGACCACATTATCTGCCTCCTGAGAAACCTGTATGCAGGTCAAGAAACAACAGTTAGAACCGAAAATGGAACAATGGACTGGTTCCAAATAGGGAAAGGAGTTCGTCAAGGCTGTATATTGTCACCCTGCTTATTTAACTTATATGCAGAGTACATCGTGTGAAATGTCCAGCTGGATGAAGCACAAGCTGGAATCAAAACTGCAGGGAGAAATATCAATAACTTCAGATATACAGATGATACCACCCTTATAAAAGAAAGCAAAGAGGAACTAAAGAGCCTCTTGATGAAGGTGAAAGAGCAGAGTGAAAAATCTGGGTTAAAACTCAGTGTTCAAAAAATGAAGATCGTGGCATCCGGTCCCGTCACTTCATGGCAAACAGATGGGGATACAATGGAAACAGTGACAGACTGTATTTTTTGGGGCTCCAAATCACTGCAGATGGTGACTGCAGCCACGAAATTAAGATGCTTGCTCATTGGAAGAAAAGCTGTGACCAACCTAGACAGTGTATTAAAAAGCAGAGACATTACTTTGTCAACAAAGGTCCCTATAGTCAAAGCTATGGTTTTTCCAGTATCATGCATGGATGTGAGTTCAACCATAAAGAAGGCTGAGTACCAAATAATTGATGCTTTTGAACTGTGGTGTTGGAGAAGACTCTTGAGAGTCCCTTGGACTACAAGGAGATCCAACCAGTCAATCCTAAAGGAAATCAACTCTGCATCTTCATTGGAAGAACTAATGCTGAAGCTGAAGCTCCAATAGTCTGGTCACCTGATGCAGAGGCAACTCATTGGAAAAGACCCTGATGCTGGGAGAGATTGAGGGCAGGAGGAGAGGGCGGTGACAAAGGATAAGATGGTGACAAAGGATGAGATGGACAAAGGATTGGATGGCACCACCAACTCAATGGACGTGAGTTTGAGCAAGATCCAGGAGATAGTGAAGGACAGGGAAGCCTGCTGTGCTGTAGTTCATGGGGCTGCAAAGAGTTGGACAGGACCTAGCGACTGGACAACAACAGCAAGCTCTCAGAACTATTGTAAAATTCAGGTGCTTAGACAAGTCAATGAGGGAAAAAGTAGTTTTTTCAACAAATGTTGCTGGGACAACTGAATATCCACATTTAAAAGAGTTAAGTTGAGGGACTTCCTTGGTAGTTCAGCAGCTACACTCTGTGCTCCCCATGCAGTGGGCCTGGTTCCCATCCCTGGTGGGGGTACTGGATCCCACATCCTGCAGCAAAGATTCCATGCGCTGCAACTAAGCTTTAGTGTAGTCAAATAAATAAACAAATAAATATTTTTAAAATTTTATTTAAAAAGAATTAAATGGAATTCATATCTTCTATACAAACATTAACTCAAAATGGCAAATAGACTTATATGTGAGAGTTAAAGTTATAAAAGTCTTAGAGGAAAAGGGGAATAAATATGATCTAGGGTTAAGCAACAATTTCTTAGATATGACATCAAATGCACAATGATAAAAGGAAAAATTCACAAATTGGACTTTATCAAAATTAAAAACTTTTACACTTCAAATGACACCATCCAGAAAGTGAAAAGATAACTCACAGAACAGAAAAAGCTAGCATATTATATAACTGATAAGGGACTTTTATCCAGAATATATAAAGAAAGAACTCTTACAGCCTAAGAAGAAAACAAATATTTCCATTTTTAAAAATGTGCAAAGGATTTGAAGAAACAGTTCTCAGTGAAGACATACAAATGGTCAGTAATCACCTGAAAAGATGTTCAACATCATCAGTCATTAGGGAAATGCAAATAAAACCCAAATGAGATACCACTTTATACCTCCTAGGAGGACTAGAATAGAAAAGACAATAGCAAGTGTTGGTGAGGACGTAGAGAAATGGAACCCCTCACTCATTGCTGGAATGTCAAATGGTGCAACCCCTGGCATTTTGGCAACTTCTCATAATGTTCCCACATGACACAGCGATTTCACTCTTAAAGAAAAAAAAATAAATGTCCATACAAAGACTTGCGCAAAATGTTCATAGCAGTGTTGTTCACAGTAGCCAAAAACTGGGCACAACCCAATTGCCTGTCAACTGGTGAATGGATAGATTAACTGTGCTATTTCCACACAGTCTGATGCACTGATGGCAGTGAAGAGGGATGAAGCTCTGACACAGGCTGCTGCAGGGAGGAACCCGAAGAGCATTAGGTGGAGCTGAAAGAAGACAGCCATAAAAGACCACGCATTGCATGTTTGCCATTTACATGAAATGTCCACAAGAGGCAAATCTAGAGACAAAAAGTAGTTTGGTAGTTTCCAGGGGCCAGGGGAAGGGTGGGGAGTGACTTTAAGTGGCTACAAGGTTTCTTTCTGCAGTGATGAAATGCTCTAAAATTAGACAGTGGTGTTGGTTACACAACTCTGTGAATGTACTGAAGGCCACTGAATCGTATACTTTAAATGGATGAATTTTATGGTATGTAAACTATATCTCGATAAAGGTTTTTTGAAAAGGAGTTTGAATAATTCAGAGATATTTGTCTCCGAGACAAATAAAACTTCTTTCAACTTAAAAATAATTCACCAGTTACTTCAGATGCAGTTCCTAGGGCCTAGGAGCTTTGTGAGAACCTACAAAAAGATTTTTTTGAGACCTAAAAAAAAGTATTGGCTTTAAACTGTAAAGATTTGAAATAAATCAAAAGCTGACAAAGTATAATATTATGTCAACGAGACAATGAAAACCAACTCATCTGAAACTAACATGCATACACACCAACTGATGGAATATGGGAATGTGGGTGTATTCACGTTTGACATAAAAAGAGCTGAGACCCCCACGAGGAGGCGGCTAGGACTACGAGGGTCTTAGGACAGGGAGGCCGCTTCACGTAGCTGGTTCTTCCTTTCCTGCGGCTCCCATAATTCTCTGCGGTAGTCTCGCCCTGTCTGCGCTCCCACGTTCGTCAGTCAAAACTGTGATAGAGTTCGATGCACGATACTGGATGCTTGGGGCTAGTGCACTGGGACGACCCAGAGGGATGGTATGGGGAGGGAGGAGGGAGGAGGGTTCAGGATGGGGAACACATGTATACCTGTGGCGGATTCATTTTGATATTTGGCAAAACTAATACAATTATGTAAAGTTTAAAAATAAAATAAAATTAAAAAAAAAAAAAACTGTGATAGACAGGGCTGAAGTTTTTGCCTTCCAGAGAGTTTGTTATTCTACAGAAAAATCAGTGTGTGCATGTGGCTTTATGACAGCAAATCAAGTGCTCTCATTCCACTCCAAGATCCTCAGGAGGAACCCAGCCCTGCCACACAAGGTACCTACTTCTACAGCTGCAACGGCCCTCGCTGCGCTGCAGAAAATACAGGCTCACGTTTCTGCCCCTACGCCGAAAACAGCGTGCTCCCTGAGGATCCGGGTGCGTCTCGTTTACTTTTGAATCCATGGCCCGGCATGGCGCCACACACATGCTCTGGGCCCCCAGAGATTTCTTAATAGTAAGTTATTTTTTTTCCGGAGAAGGCAATGGCACCCCATTCCAGTACTCTTGCCGGGAAAATGCCATGGATGGAGGAGCCTGGTAGGCTGCAGTCCATGGGGTCGCTAAGAATCAGACACGACTGAGCGACTTCACTTTCACTTTTCACTTTCATGCATTGGAGAAGGAAATGGCAACCCACTGCAGTGTTCTTGCCTGGAGAATCCCAGGGATGGGGGAGCCTGGTGGGCTGCCATCCATGGGGTCGCACAGAGTCGGACACGACTGAAGCGACTTAGCAGCAGCAGCAGCAGCAGCAGCAGTTATTTTTATTTAGTGTCGACTGTGACAGTGACCTGGGTTCTTGCTTTCATCTTATAAATTTCAACCCTCACATGCCGGTAAAGCAGCTCCTGCTAAGTTGTTTCAGTCGTGTCCAGCTCTTTGCGACCCCGTGGACTATAGCCCTCCATGTTCCTCTGTCCATGGGATTCTCCAGACAAGAATACTGGAGTAGGTTGCCATGCCTTCTTCAGAGGATCCTCGTGACCCAGGAATCGAACCCATGTTAAATAAACTAAAAACTTAAATAATTTCAATCCTCTTTGGGAAAGAATATGAGAGAAAAAGTGTTATCATATCACTATTGGGCAGCCATTAAAGTAATATTTTCTTCATGCAAGGAATGGAAGCTTGGAAGCTCAAGTTAGTGGGTGAAAGTTGAAGAATTAGCGGGATATCTACCCAATTTCGGGTTTCCCAGGTGGCTCAATGTCAAGGAATCCACCTGCAGGGCAGGAGACACAGATTTAACCCTGGGCCAGGAAGGTCCCCTGGTGAAGGGAATGGAAACCCACTCCAGTATTCTAGTCTGGAGAATTCCACAGACAGGAGCTTGGCAAGCTACAGTCCATGGGGTCACAGAGTCGGACATGACTTAGTGAGTAAACAACAACTACACAGTCTCAAAGTGTCTTTCCACAAGATTGTGACATCATGATTTAAAAGAGATAAGTATTTGATCATTCGGATCACTAAAATATTTATTTCTCATATATTTGGACTTCATCTACAGTTCTGGCTCCCCACTCCCCAAATGTTTGGGATTTCTTGAGCTATAAGAGCAGTGGGATGATGTTTGGTCTTTCCTGAGCTCCTGAAAACACTCTGGGGAAAGTGACTTTTGGATCCCACCCAAGAGTGGGCATCAGTTGCCAGGAAAACCAGCCATGATATTAGAGGGTTAGAACTTCAGTATCACCCCTGTCTCAGTGGTAGGGGGCTGCAGGTGGAATGAATCACCAATGGCCAATGATTTAATCAATCATGTCTAAGGAAGCCTCCAAAAAAACCCCGCAGGAGAGGGTTTGGGGAGCTTCTGGGCTGGTGAACACGAGATGTGTGAGAATGGAGGGACCCCTTCCCATACCTCATGCTGTGTATCTCATCTCGTGGCTGGTTCATATCCTTTAATACCCTTTTTGTAGTCTGGTGAGCAAACAAGTTTTCCTGAGTTCTGTGAGCCATTCTAAAAACTTAATGAAACCCAAGGAGGGGGTGTGGGAGCCTCTGATTTGTGATCAGTTGGTCAGAAGCACAGGTGAAAACAACCTGGGCTTGTGACTGGCATCTGAAGCAGAGGCCCGTCTTGTGGGATGAGCCTGACTCTATTTCCAAAGTGTCAGAGTGGAGTTGAGTTCCTGCACACCCCACTGGTGTCTAAGAATTGCCTGTTGGTGTACAGTATGTCACACAGACACACTGGAATTGGGTCCAAGGGCCCTTCTTCAAAGGTGCTTATTAATTTTACAAAGACAGTAACTTTTCAGAGCAGACACCATTCCAACCCACAATCAGCATCAACATCCCCAGGAATGGGACAGTGGCCTCCATATGTGCCTCGTGAGACGACACGCTGAGACACACAGCAGTACTTCTGGAAGATTCTGGTGCAGAAATACAAAAAACGAATCTAATTGTGAGAAAATCATCAGAAGTACCCAAATGGAAGGACGTTTCATAAAATAACTGACTCCTCAAAAACGTCAAGGCTCGGAAAAACAGGGCAAGACAGAAATTTCTGCAGGTTGAAAAGGACTAGGAAGACACTAGAACTGATCGCAACATATAATTTGGGGTTCTCTCTTGTCTTTTGGGGTTTTAAAGGACATTATTGGGCCAATTGGTAAAATCTGAAGAAAGCCTATAGGTTACCTAATAGTATTGTATGAGGGTGAATTTTTTTATTTTGCTTGTCTTCCTGTGGTTGCTTTGCACATAAGCCCTTGTTTTTAGGAAATACCCACTTAAAGTCTTCATGGGTAGAAGGGCAGTGTCTCTGCAACTCATTCTCAAACGTTTCAGACGAGAATTGACATACAAACAATGACAACGTGGATGTGCTAGTGTTACCGTTTGGGGAACGCGGGTGAAGGTTGGATGGAACTCCTTGTACTACGTTTGCAATTTGCTGTAAGTCTGTAATTACCAGCCTCCCCACTCCCTCAAAAAAGATTAGGAAAGTTAAAATATCTTCTGTCTTTCATCATTAAAGCCATTATTGGATGTCATTTGTGACACCAAAGGAGTCTAGTAAAGATGAAAACTTGTCAAAATGACTTGGAGTCATTAGAATTTCTTACCTTTCTACTTGTTCTCTTGGCAAGGCCCGTCCTCTGCTGTGTACAGATAAATGTGACATGTGCAATATGAATTTATAAATTCCGTATGTTAGAATGTACCTCTGGATATGTATCTTTAAAAAATAATAGTGGTCAAATGTGATAGAAGTTTAGTTTCTCCCTCGGGTAACAGAACTGGGCAGGTCTGGAGGGAGGTTCAGACCGTGTCTTGCTACACCCCTCGCATGTGTGCAGCCTGGGCTCTCATGATCCAAGCTGGGGACTCAAGCTCCACGCAGCACATCTCCATTCTAATCAACAGAAACTGGAAAGGAACAAAGAAGGCATCCACGACCCCCATTTAAGGACACTTTCTGTACACTGCACAACAGTTTCAGTAACATCCTTTGTTCCAAGGCAACTTCTAGCTTCAGGAGAGGCTGTGCATTGCAGTCTGGGCCGTCAAGTTCCATCCAAAAATTAGAGAGGAAGAGAATGGTAATCGGGACATGTAAGAAGCCTGTGTTCTCAGGTGAGATATGTCCTCTATGAGGAAAGTCCTGCAACCATGACTTCAGAGACAGCGCTGGTGCCGCCAGGTGGCACAAAGGACAGGCCGCTGGGTAGGTGGCCAAGGACGGTGAAGTGGAGACAAGCCCTGCTGGCAAAGAGAAGGAGAAAATGAAAACGACCACACGGACGCCAGGACGCGAGAGGAAACTCAGCTACGGCCTCTGCTTAACTGAGTACCACTCCATCTGAATAGGGAGAAAAGGAAGAGACGGGAAACAGGGAAAAGGGAAAGATGGGAAGAAAGCACAAGAGGGCTTGAACAAGGGCGGGGGGTGGGCAAAGAGCAGGAGGGTGATGTCCAGCTGTTGGAGCCACTGGCGGCTGGCTCTGCGGTCCCTGGGGCTGAGGCCTCTTCCTCATCTATAAGCAGAGTTTCGGGAAGCAGAGCTGGGTCTGGGGTCAGGAACCATCGTCCGCCTCCAGTGGTCATCTGTCGTGCTGGATGCGCTCCTGACGTCACGGAAGCCTTTATACAACTAAGCTGTGTGAGCGAGCACAGCACAAGGGCCAGAAAAATAAAACAGGCTACACTGAAAGGAAATCCAACTCTGTGCAAGTAGGAATTTTAATAACTCCTGATAACTTGATCCATGGCTGTGCTACCGTCTTCAGGGACATCACAATGACTGGAAGGCTTCTTCCTTGTGAGGAGAATCAGCGGGGATATTGACCTTTCAACCAAGCCTATGGGGCAAAAAGATGAACTGAGGTCAAATTATGCACTTGAAGTTTCCGAAGGTATAGGCAAGCTGGTTCACAAAGCACTTCATTTAGAGAAAAATGATTCTATTACCGCATCCGAGAGCTGGAAGGGACTCTTCTTTGGGTACAAATGTTTTCACAGAAGGCTGGGGAGACTGGAGTTTGCTTTATGGAAGTCTGCTCCACCCAACTCCGGAGAATTTCACGATGGAGGACCTTGCCTGTGCTGATAATTCCCAAATCTAAAACTGGTGCGCGTTTGCAGGTTTTGCAGAACACCAATTAGACCCGAACTCGAAGCCCTTTGAAGAGTTTAAGCCGCCGTCGAGGGCCTCGCCTGCTCCCAGGACGTCACACCCATGTGGCCTCATCTGTTCTCTAGAAACACAGCCTTGGGGTGAGGTGGGGGGTGGGCAAGATACCAATCAAAGAGGTGACAAGGCAGCGGGAGTGTCTCGGGGTCTCTGAGTCTAGACCCAAGCACTGCAGACTGCCTGTCCAATTCAAACACACTGAGAGCAACACATGCTTGGTTCGTAACATATGACAGGGCAGGAGGCCAAGCCCTTGGTCATGAGCGTGGAACCCATTTCAGCCCTGCGCGTGCCACCGTCCTCATGCTGCACCAGCCCCGCAGTGTCAGAAGTGGTACCAGGGATCCATGCGAGTCCCTTTAAAGTGACCCCTTCTCTCTTGGCAGCGACCTTCGGTAAAATCCAGGGAGTCCCTTCTGGTATGTAAACTGGCCTGTAGGTGGAAAGTGTGAGAAACCTCCCCCAAGCCCTTCAACTGAAGAGCTATCTGCTGGGGAGAAAGATTAAAGTTAAACCAAACAGAACATAAAATGCCTAAGGGTCGTTTTTTCCCTGAAAGTGAAATTCGACTTGTAATTAAAAAACACACTTAAAAAAAAAAGGACCTTAAGGGCCTATTTTTCCCCCTGGCTGGTTCTTAGCCCAAACCCTCATGACTCCTTTTTATTTTGGGGGGGTGACATTGCTGCTGCTGTTAAGTCACGTCAGTTGTGTCCGACTCTATGTGACCCCATAGACGGTACCCAACAGGCTCCTCTGTCCCTGGGATTCTCCAGGCAAGAATACTAGAGTAGGTTGCCATTTCCTTCTCCAATGCATGAAAGTGAAGTCGCTCAGTCATGTCCAACTCTTAGCGACTCCATGGACTGCAGCCTACCATGCTCCTCCATTCATGGGATTCTCCAGGCAAGAGTACTGGAGTGGGTTTCCATTGCCTTTTCCGGAGGTGACATTAGGAATCCTTAATTATTGAACTGAAGGAACTTTAAACACCATTTAATCTAATGTGCCTATCTAACACGCAGGAAAGCCCAGGAAAGCGAAGTAATCAGCCCAGGGACTCATCCAAACTGAAGCCTGGGTCACCCACCTTTGAGTTCAAGCTTTTCCAGTACACCCTAACGCTTCTAAAGACCAGGCTGCCACATGAGAATTCATCACTAAACTGGGTACTTCCTGCTGTGCATATGAAAAAACTCCACTTTGAACCTTCAATGACTAAAATAGGGGAGTTAGACTTGCGAGCCCTAAATACAATTGCCAGTTACAATCAGGTCTAGGAAGCAAATGTCCTTAAACACATTATCCTATTTAAGTGCCACTTTCCCGTGAAAGAAATCTTGGTTCAACTGCAAAATGCCAAAATATAGGTTACTAGGGTGTTTCAGGTTTGTTTTGTTTGCTCTTTTGATATCAGTTCTTAACCGGATCATGGAGAGGAAAAGCAGGAAGAAAATAGATGGGTATTTTTTAACTCTCCACTTAGAAATTTTTGAAAGGAGTTAGCGCTAGCCCTTGTGCAGACTTTTTCTATCCAGGCCATGGCTGTTGATGCCTGAGATCCTTACACAGCCATTCCCACTTTATATCTGGGCAAATGACTGCAGAGAGAGGCAGAAGACTTGCTCAGGGTTGGCTGACCCAGGAGCCAGTGTTTCAGGAGCCGTGTTCTGGAATCAGAGGACTGGACTCTCTTCCAGACCTACAGAGAAGTGTCAGTTCTGCCTGTAGGGTGGCAGCTTCCTCTCTGACTGCTCTGTGGCCTTCATTTCCTTTCCACTCTGCTGACTCAGGACCCAGGAAGCCTAGCTTCCTGTCAAGATCATTGTGAGGACCGCCAGCAGAGATGCAGACTCAGCAAAGCAGCGACTGCCCTCCGGGAGAGGCTGCAGGAGGTCAGAAAGCCAGAGGCAAAGGCACACCCGTGGAGGTGCCTGTGCACGGCTCATATGCATACCTGGCCAGCGGAGACGGGAAGGGCAGATGTGAGAAAGGGCTGAAAGGCAAGACAACACGGATGCACGCAGAGGACAGGATGCGAAGAGAAACTAGCTGGACACAGAAAGACAACCACGCTGTGATCTCACTTACATGTGGAATCTAAAGAAGTCAAACTCCTAGAACCAGAGCGTGGAATGGTGGTTGTCGGGGGCTGGGGAGTGGGGGAAATGGGGAGAGGTTGGTCAAAGGGCACAAACTTTCAGTTATAAGAAGATGAAGTTGTAAAGATCTAACTACAGCATGTTAACTCCAGTTAACAACACTGCACTGAGCACGCAAAATCAGCTAAGAGAGTGGATCTTTAGTGTTCTCACTCCTCCCTCAAAAGGTTAGGAGATGAACGTATTTATTGTAATCATTTCACAATGTGTATGCACGTTAAGTCATCATGTGGTACACCTTAAAAAACTTGCTTTGTACAACCTAAAAAAAAACAACTGAGAAAAGCAAGTAGTCAAGTTTGAGGATGCCAGAAATTCTTTAAAAATCTATTTTTTAAGAAGGCATATATTTCCTTTGTTAGGAAGGAGAAAAATATAGTCTTTTGTTTGTTAAATCTATCCAATGAGTTTTATTTGTTTTTAAATTGGGATGAAACTCACATAAAATTAATCAAATTTAGTACGCCTTCGTGATGTGCAGCCCCCAAGTCTGGTTTCAAACATTCCTGGCACTCCAAAAGAAAAGGCCACACCTCCCAGTCACTGCCCCTTCCTTCCTGCCCCAGCCCCTGCCCACACAGCTGCTTCACGAGCTGAGGGGCCGCACCCACAGACAGCTGGGAAGAGTGGCAGGACTGTTGCAGGAAGGGGGACCCCTTCCAGGGCCCGAAACCGGGCTCTTGTCTAACACTCGGAAATGAATAGTCCGAGGAGACATGTGCTGACAGAGCAAGAGATTCTATTGGAAAGGGCCCCCGGGGGAGAGCAGCAGGGTAAGGGAACCCAGGAGAACAGCTCTGTCACATGGCTTGCAGTCTAGGGTTTTATGGTGATGGGATTAGTTTCCGGGTTGTCTTCTGCCAATCATTCTGACCCAAGAGTCCTTCCTGGTGGTGCACGCCTTGTTCAGCCAAGATGGATGCCAAACAGGATTCTGGGAGGTGGTCAGACACGTGGTATCTCCTTTTGACCTTTCCCTAACTCTTCTGGTTGGTGGTGGCTTATTAGGTCTGTGTTCCTTACCAGGACCTCCTGCCGTAAAACAACGCATGCAAATGGTTACTATGGTGCCTGGCCAGGGTGGGCGGTTTCAATCATTGTGCTTCCCCTAACAGAACCATGAAACTAGAGTAAAGGATCGCGCCTTCCATCTGCCTTCACTGGGGCTGGAAGGAAAAGCCCAGAGCTGCTTGTGTTACACGGCTGCTTCTGCTGCCCCACGGCAGACTGGCACCTTGTGCCCAGTCTCCACTGTCTCTTGTCCCCCAGGTTATTGTCCTTGATACCAGTCTGGCCAGGGACCAGCGGGTAAATGTTAGGACCCTTCACAGAGTATCGTGTGCGTGCGCTAAGTTGCCTCAGTCGTGCCTGACTCTTTGCAACCCTATGGACTGTAGCCCACCAGGCTCCTCTGTCCATGGGATTCTACACGTAAGAATACTGGAGTGGGCTGTTATTTCCTCCGCCAAGGGAATCTTCCTGACCCAGGGATCGAACCTGCATCTTTTATGTCTCCTCCATTGGCAGGCAGGTTCTTTACCACTAGCGCCACCATCACTGAGGCTTGAAAAAAACTAAGACAACAGTGCATATTATAGATCCATGTCATAAACGTCACCTCAGGCCACTCAGAACGCTCACATGTGCTTTTTACCTCCCTGTGAAGGTGATCTCAACCCTGAATTTTATCGCAATCGTCGCCTTGCTAAATGTGTATGTTTCAACACTATAGCTTAATTTTACTTGCATTTTGAACTTTGTATAAATAGATTTACAAGGCACGGACTCTTTTGTAATAAAGTGTGTTAGGCTTAGCATCCTTTGTAAGATTTGTTCATGCTGTTGAATGTAACAGTTGTTCATTCTTTTTCATGGCTGCATAGCATGCCATTGTGTAACTTACAGTAGTTTATTTATTTTTGTATGGATACTCTTTTATGTAGCTTTTCCCCAGCTTATATAGTTATAATTGACAGATAAAACTGTATATATTTAAGTTGTACAATATGATGATTTGATTATTTTTCTGCTGTGGCTAACAGGTTCTACCCAACTCCTGGTTGTTACAAATAATGCTACTATGAGCACTCTCATACATGTCTTTTGGTGTACAAGTTCACATGTTTCTGTTAGGCATATTCCTAATGTGAAATGGTGGATTATGTGCAGGTCCATTTAGCAGATGCTGCCAAACAGATTTTCAAAGTGGTCATACCAATTTAAACTCTCCCTAACTCCATTTGAGAGATTCTCTTGTTCCAGTCTTATCACTAGCCTTGTCAATTTTTTATTGGACTTTAGCAATTCTGCTGGGTGTGCTGTAATAATTCATTATGATTTCAGTTTGTCTATCCCTGATTATTGATGAGGTTGAACACTTTTAAACATGTTAATTGGTCGTTTGGATATTCTCTTTGATGTACTGCTTGTTGAAATCTTTTACCTACTTTTCTTCAGGGTTTTTTCCTTCTTGACCTGAGAGTTGTTCGAATACTCCAGAGATGAGCCCTTTGCCTGCCAAACTCTCTTCCTACTGTAACGTGCCTTTGTGCCTCTAAATGCATAGAAATTCTTAACTTTAATGCAGTTTTTTTGTTTTTGTTTTTTTCTTTTTGGTTAGTGGTTTTTGTATCCCATTGAAGAAGTCTTTCATATCCTCAGGTCATGAAGACAGTCTTCAATATTATCTTCTAATTCTGAACTGTTGGCAGCCACTTGGGGCTATTTAAGTGAAAATTAATTAAAATGAAATAAAATTCACTCCTTTAGTTACCTGTATTGGACAGTACAGGTCATAGAATGTTTCCATTTTCTCTTCATCTGCACTGTTCTAGAAGCTTTTAGTGTTTTGTCTTTCAGAGTTAGATCTAAAACCACCTGATGCTAATTTTTGTTTATGGTGTGGGGTGGTCAGGTTCCATTTTCTGTAAGGATATCCAACTGTCCTAGCACCATATAATGACAAAGACGCCCTCCACAGGTCTAGAGTTCCACCTTTCAAGGAAATCAAGCACTCAAAAAGGAACTGTGTCTGTGTTCTCTATTCTTTTTATGTATTTGTATCCAAACCACATTGTCTTCATTTCCGTAGCTTTACACTGTTTTCATATCTGGTAGAGCACGCCCACCTACCTCCTGTTTCTTCAAGAGTGTCTTGATAATTTCTCACCCTCAGCATTTCCTAATAAATTCAGAATTGCTTTACCATTCTATGGTGTTTGTATCTTTTTGTCTATTTTACTTTTTTAAATAATGTTTGCATTTGTCCTGAATATATATATATATATATATATATATATACACACACACATACACACACACACACACACACACACACATATCGCATAGTATATAAAGCATTTCTCTTCCAAATCTGTCAATCCTTAAATACAGCCCCACAGAACATTTGTTAACTTCCTACTTTCAAAAACTTACTATGGGAAATACTCTTTGGAAATAAATGTGTTATAGTGCAAAAAATATTGCATAAAGATCAATATTTGGAGATTTTGATATGGTTGCATATAATCTATAGAGCATTTAGCAGTGAACTGGCCTCTTGAACATTCCGAGTCTTTAAAAACCAGGAGTATGGTGCGCAGGTCATGGTGCCGAAACAGACGCTTAGTGGGATTTGGATGGCAAAAGTTTACGAGGGAAAAGGCAAGACCCAGAATTGGGCAGAGGAAGCAATCTGACCCAGAACAGACAGAGCACTGGCTGCCCTAGTGCGTTGCTCTGGGGCATTTACTGTTGTCAGAGTGTCCTCTGTTGGGCTGCATGTCCATGTTGAGTTACAGTGCAGGTTGCCTGGGCAGGGCGGGCAGAGTATGACCCCAGGCAAAGCAGCACCCGGCAGCCCAGCCAGGCCCCAAGGTGCTGCCAGCTCGAAGCAGTCACTCCCCACGGCTGGGTAGCGTGTCTCTCCCCAAAAGAGGTGGGATGTATCTGGTTATTTCCAGGTCTGCACAGTTCATCCTAAAGCCTTTTGCTTCCCCACCTCCTATCCTGGTGATCCATGAACTTCCACTTTTCTAATAGTGAGTATGACCCGGGATCCTTAAGATGTTAGATCCTGCATGTCAAGAGAGCCCTCCCAAGCCAACAGACTTTTCTTCACCCAGTTTTATATTCTGGCCCCTTGATCAACTGAGCTTAGAGTTCAGTTCCTGGGTGCTGGTGAGGGCCTGCAGGTCCTGTGGGATGTAATCCCTTAGCGTCCCTAACCCTATGTACTGCGAGTTCAGCCAGTGATAGGCCTAGTGACCCAGGAGGGAACCCATGCTCTTCTCAGGGGCAGGCTTCTGTGTTGTGTTCCAGAAGGTTGGGAGTGTTGGCTCTTCCAGCGGGTTTGGGGATGGGCCACTTCTGTAGGCTCGGAAGGTCCACAGGAAGCTGGGGAGTCAAAATCTTCATCATCGCCCATCTGTCTCCATCCCATCCAGGGCCTGACCTTGGCAAGAGACCTGCCTTTGCTGGGTGCTTAATCCTCATGGTCTAGGTCCTCAGCTTTCTCTGCCTTGTGGCTGTAGATGAGAGCTTCATGCAACCAGGAAGGCCTCTAGCTTTCACACCTGGCTTTCAGTTGCTCATTACTTTCAGCTTTTTGGCGTCTTTCCGTAGAACACTGACAATGCACACCAATGGCCATCCAAACCAATCATTTCTACAGCAACTACTTCCTCCACTACATCTGCCAGTGCCTTCACTTTGACCAGCACACCCCCTCACGTACCAACAGAGTGTGAACAACTGAAGCAGCACCTTGTGCAGAGCGCTGCCTGAGACCCACCTGCCTCCACCAGGGTGGGGGGCCTCCTCTGAACCCATCTCATCACTTGCTCTCTGAGACCTCTCCTGAGTCAGCTATCACAGGTTAGTCTTCAGAGGCTGAGTTGAGGTGCACGATGTTTATGAGGGATCAACACTTGTGGGAGGAAGCGAAGGCAGCAAGATAAGGCTTAGGAAGGGGCCAGACAGTAATGCCGGCCCCAGAGAACTCCAGTCAAGGCAGCAGGGAGTTGCTCAGGATTTTGGGGTGTCCTGTATTTGGTAGAAATGGCCCTAAGTATGTCCCTGCCTCGCTTCTCACTGGTTGTATGCAGCTCTGGGACCTATGTCACCTCAGGGAAGGGAGCTCTCTGCAGCTGGAGGCTTCGGGCAGGCCACACCTGCACAGCTGAATGGAAATTTCCTTCCTGAAGGGCAACTAGAAGACGGTTCCCGTCTGCCACGCATGGCGCCCTCTCATTTATTCAGGCTTTCCTTCATTCCCTCCCAGAATGCTTAGTTTTGCATGGAATTCTGGTATGTGTTTCAACTCATATATTCTTATGTAGCCAATATTTTGCCACTGTGTAGGCTATCTTTTTTTGTGTGATCACCTTTAAATTAAAAAAATCGAACTATAGATGATTTATAATGATCGTGTTTTAGGTGTACAGCAAAGTGATGCATGCATATATATGTGTGTGTGTATATACACACACACACACTTTTTCAGACTCTTTTCCACTACAGGTTATTACAAGATATTAAATACAGTTCCCTGTACTATACAGTAAATACCTGTTTATCTGTTTTACATATAGAGGTGTGTATCTATTAATCCCATACCACTAATTTATCCCTCCCCACTTTCCCCTTTGGTAACCGTAAGTTTGTTTTCTATGACTGAGAGGCTATTTCTGTTTGTAAATAAGTTCGTTTGTGTTATTTCTTAGACGCCACCTGTAAGTCGTGTCATACACTAACCTCCTTTACCTGACGTCCCTCGCATGGCACGAGATGCCACCTGTTAAGTCGAGTCATACACTAACCTCCTTTACCTGACGTCCCTCGCATGGCATGAGATGCCACCTGTAAGTCGAGTCATACACTAACCTCCTTTACCTGACGTCCCTCGCATGGCATGAGATGCCACCTGTAAGTCGCGTCATACACTAACCTCCTTTACCTGACGTCCCTCGCATGGCATGAGATGCCACCTGTAAGTCGCGTCATACACTAACCTCCTTTACCTGACGTCCCTCGCATGGCATGAGATGCCACCTGTAAGTCGCGTCATACACTAACCTCCTTTACCTGATGTCCCTCGCATGGCGTGGTCCCCTCGAGGCCCACCCACGTTGCTGCAAAGGGCAGCATGTCACTGTGTTTCGCGGCTGAGTCACCTTCCATGCCTTGGTCATTGAAACAGCGCTGCTATAGACATTGCTGTACTTGTGTAAATCTCTTTTTAAACTTTTTGTATTCTGACTATTGCTTTATACAGGATATACTAGCATGTAGAAATACATTTGAATATTAACAACCTTGCCAACCTCACTTGTTAATTCTCATTGTGCATTTGTGGGTTTTTAAACACACGTATCAGGTTATCTTGTAAACACCTTTTCTTCCATTTCAGACCTACACCTTTCAGGGTTTTTTTGTTGTTTTTTGTTTTTGGATTATTTATTGCACAGGCTTGGTGCTCCATTGTGATAGTGAATGGAAGTGGTCAGGGTAGGCATCCTTGCTGTCAACCCAAAGTGACAGCATTTAGCATTTCAGTACTTGGTAAGATACTTACACGTCTGTACACTACTTAGTGTGTTTGTTGAAGAGTGTGTATGCCGTTTATCAAGTTCAGAAAATTCCTCTTTATTCCTACTTTGCTAGTACTTACATCAAGAAAAATCATAAGTAGTGCTGAACTTTATTCAACATCTTTTTCTGATTTTTGAATGTCAAACCAAAGTAACATTCATCAAAAACTCCACCTTGGTTGTGAGGTACATCAGCTTTACACATTGCTGGATTCATTCTGCTGATCATTTGTTTAGTTTTAAAGTTTATGAGTGAGATTAGGTTGTTATATTTTTGTAATGTCTTTGCTAGGTTTTAGTATCAAGGCAGTGTGGCCATCATAGAATGGTTAGGGACTATTTCCTTTTTCTATTCTTTGAAAAGAAGATTGGTGCTATATTTTCTTTAAACACAACTCACTGAACTCACTGATGAAGCTGTCTGGGCCTGGAGTTCTCTTTGTAGGAAGATTTAAAATTATAGACTTAATTTAAAATAGAGGATTTAAGACCAGTCAGATGTAGGACTGATTGTGCCAGTTTGGAAAAACTGTATTTTCAAGAAACTTGTTTATTTCAATCACATTTTCATACTTATTGTCATAAAGCTGTTCATAATATTCTCATTATCTTTTTAATGATTGAAAAATCTGTACAAATGTTTTCATTTTTTTGCTATTTGTGCTTTAATTAGTCCCCCATGAGGGGTTTATCATTTTATCACTTTTCAATTAACTTTTGACTATTTCCATTTATTTGCACGTTCTTTGTGCTTAATTAGCTGTTTTTCTAACTTCTCATGAAAAGTACTTTATTTGTATTTCAAGCTTATTTTTTAATATATGCTTTAAAAAACTTTCCAAGTTAGCATGGCCCTAATGACATCTTGATTACAGGATGTAAGTTTCAAAACTTTCAGCATATTTTCTAGTTCCCACTGCGATTTTCCAAATCCATCAGTTATTCAGGAGTATATATAGACTTCAAATATGTAGATATTTTCTACTTACTTTTTCTCTTGTTTTCTGGCTTAATTGCATCACTGTCTGAGAATGTACTCTATATGACTTAGAGCATCTGAAATTCGTTGAGACTTGCTATATGGCCCAGCATATTCATAAACATTCCATGCCTACTTGGGAAAACTCTGTGATCTGTGATTCTGTATCTATCTATCTATAATATGCATCTTTTAGGTCAAGTCTGCTTCTTACCATCTCCATCTGCTCCTCGGAACAGTTACTGATACGCACATCTCGCACGATACTTGTAGGTTTGTCTCCACCTCTTCGTGACTCTGCCCATGCTCCTTCCTTCGTCTCGTATGTGGTGAGGCCATGTGTGCTAGGCACACACAAATGCGAAACTGCTACGTCTTCTTGGTGATGAATACCTTTCTCATAGTGTGTCCCTCCTCACTTCTAGCAATGCTTTTTTTTGCCATAAAGCCTACTTTCTTTTGGTAGTTTTTGCATGGTTTGTCTTTTTACATTTTTGTTTTTCTTTTAAAAATTGTGGTAAAACGCACAATTTACCATCTTAACCATCAAAAATTTTAAAAGTTGTGCTAAACACTACGTAACAAATTTACCATTTTACAGTTGTACAGTTCAGTAATGTTAAGTACATTTACCTTGTTCTGTAATCTCCAGAAGTCTTTTCGTCTCACTAAACTGAAAACTCTACTGTATATCCAGTTAACAAATCCCCACTCTTCTTTCCCCTTACCCCTTGGCAATCACCCTTTCTGCTTTCTGTTTAAGAATCTGACTACTATAGGTTGTTGTTGTTCAGTCACTAAGTTGTGTCCAGCTCTTTGTGACCCCCTAGACTGCAGCACATCAGGCTTCTCTGTCCTCCACTATCTCCTGGAGTTTGCTCAAACTCATGCCATACAGCTATCTCATCTTGTGTCATCATCCCCTTCTCCTCCTGCCTTCAATCTTTCCCAGCACACATACAGACTGAAAGTGAGGGGCTGGAAAAAATATTCCATGGAATGGAAATCAAAAGAAAGCTGGAGTAGCAGTACTCACATCAGACAAAACAGACTTTAAAATAAAGATTATTATAAGTGAAAATAAATTAAAAGACCCTTGCTCCTTGGAAGAAAAGCTATGGCAAATCTGTGCTGTGCTTTAGTCATTCAGTCGTGTCTGACTCTTTGCAACCCCATGGACTGTAGCCTGCCAGACTCCTCGGTCCATGGGGATTCTCCTGGCAAGAATATTGGAGTGGGTTGCTATACCCTCCTCCAAGGGTTTGGCAAATCTAGACAGTGTATTAAAAAGCTGAGACATCACTTTACTGACAAAGGTCTGTCTACTCAAATGCACGGTTTCTCCAGTAGTCATGTATGGATGTGAAAGCTGGACCATAAAGAAGGCTGATTAAAGATGGAGTTTGAAAGACAGGAGTGACTGTGGCCTGAACAATTAAAGGACGGAGTTAGAATAGTGGAGCTGGGGAAGACCATGGTGGAGCACTTTTGTCGGGGGAGGTCAAGAATGCCCCTCTGGACATGTAAGTGTGAGTCTATCAGAGATTTAAGTAGGGATGCTAAGAAGTTGTCGGCTAAGAGTCAGAAGCTCAGGAAAAAGCTTTGGACTTGAACTACAGGTTTAGAGTTCTTTCTCAGGGTAAAGATGGTATTTAAAGCCTCAAGCCTGGAAGAAGGGCTTTCCAGGTGGAGCTAATGGTAAAGAACCCACCTGCCAATGCAGGAGACATAAAAGACATGGGTTTGATCCCTGGGTCAGAACTGTTCTCTGGAGGAGGGCATGGCAACCTACTCCAGTATTCTTGCCTGGAGAATTCCATGGACAGAGGAGCTTCGGAGGTATAGTCCACAGAGTCAGACATGACTGAAGTGACTTCGCACAGCACAGGCTGGATGGGAAGGGGAGGCGGTGTAGCTGAGTAAGAGAGACCCAAGGGCTGAGCTGCAGGGCTGCAAGGAAGAAGACACATCCTTTGTGGGGCTGAAAACATGCAGGAAGCAAAGAGGGGTGACTGGGGAGTTATCTGAAGCTGTCGCTCATCAGATTAGAATCAGAATGGAGTCCCATTAATGGTGGTCAAGGAGTCTGTGTTCTTTAACTCCAATCCTGCCTGCCTGCCTCCAGCTGTGTATAATCCGAGTGTTCTGGTGCGCCCCACCTTCAGCTGCTCATTCCATGCTTCTGCACTCTCACCACCACCCCTCACTCTCATTAAGGTTTGGTCATTCATTCAACAAATGTTTGCTGAAATGTTTTTGTATGTTCCAGGCCCTGGTGGAGGCGCTGAGTGAGCAAGCCGGACAAAGCCTGTGCCCCTATGCAGCTCATTCTCCAAGGCCCTGGGCAGATCTAACAATCAATCAACCGACACACAGACAAGAACATTTCTAACTCCGCTCTGGTTAAGGGAATCATGAAAAGTCTCTTCCAGGAGGTGCCATCTGAGCTGCGCCCCGAGTGCTGAACAGATGATGATCGTCCCATCTGGGGGACAAGGATCCAGCTGGAGGGAGGCTTGCAGGGGACACAGAAGGACAGTGTGCTGTCATGGTGAGGGGGCAGTCCCAGGAGCTCATAGGCTAGTTAAAATTCTGATTTTATTCTAAGGTGTTGGGGACACCTTCCCTGCGGCTGAGGAGTCAGGTGATACAATTAACATTGCACAGACCTCGCTGGGTTGGTTGGTCAGATGGAGAAGAGACTGTCAGGGGCAAAGTAGAGGCAGGGAGAGGACTTTGTAGGGTTTTCTAGTTCAGGTCACAGTCTTGGAGGAGGACTGGCCGGATGCACCTTGGATTGGATGAATGGGTGCAAGTCGCCAACATCACTCTTCTCTGGGTCCAGGCCCACACAGGGCCAAGAAAAGTACCTACTGAAGAGATGCTGGTCCGGCCACAGTTGTTGTCCTCCGCTTACTGAGTGCTGAATTATAGGAAACTCAGACCACACATACAAACGTCCCGGGTAAACACAGGGCAAGCAATAAATCAGTGCACAGGAGTGGGTAGCCAGGTGCAGAAGTGGGACTGGAAACAGAGTGACTGGCTACCCTGTGGAGAGGAGTCTTTGGAGCCTTCTCTAGCCCAGAGAGACGGTCCATTTCCCAGCGGGCAAGGGCTAGAGGGTCGAGAGCAGCGCGGCCTCCGCGCCCCCCGGGTCAATGCCCCTCCCGGCAGCAGGGACGGTGGGGCTTGGATTGTCTAAGAACCTGGCTCCAGGCTCCAGTTTGCCAACTCGTTCGGAGCTCAGAGAAGCGGTGACTCAGGGGAGGCCGGCCTGGAGTGACTCATTACCTCGCTCCCTCCCTCACTGCTGACCCCGGGCCAATCTCTTAATGAGTCTACACCCCACTCTTCTCTTTTGGCCGGGACGATTGCCTGGTGGAGTTTTTAACTCCCCGGGGGCAGGGCTTATGTCAGCAAGCGTCCAGGTTCCTCGAGAGAGGCTTCTCCTAGGGTCTGGAGGAGCGGAAAAGTTGGGTGGACCCCAAGGCCCCAGGCCCTCCCCTTGCACTGAACGGGGCGTTTAATGCCTGTGCATTTTTCTAATTTCAGAGCCTTTCAACAGCATTCACAAAGAATACAATTTCGCAAGTCTCGATGTCCTGGAGGATTTTCCCTTGGACACCTTTTTGTAAAAATCTGCTTGGGGGTGGGGAGGAGCAATCTGAGTCCCCAAAGTCTGCAAAGCACAGCCCAGAGGCAGTGAGTGAGAGCTCCGCAGACTGACCTACGCTCCCCGGGGCAAGGGGCCCGCGGCGCGAGGGCGCCGGCCGGTGCTTGGCCCACCCCGCGCCAAGGAATGCGGGCGGAGGGCGTGGGGGACAGTCTCGCCGCCCCGCGGGGGGCCCTCGGGCAGCAGCCAGGGTGCGGGCGTGGGCGGCGGGGTCGCTCTCCTGGACGACTCAGAGCGCCCCCCACCCCCGGGACCCGGCAGGTGGACCGCGGGGCGCGCTCCCCCTCTCTCCCCGGCCCGGCGCCGGGACCCTCCCCCGAGCCCTTTGCGCCCCTGCGCCCCGGCCCGAGCGCGCAGGCGGCGCCCCCGTTACCTGCCCGGGGAAGTCCTAGAACGCGCGCGGCGCGGACTGCAGAAGGGCGGACTCGGCCGAGAGAGGCCACATTCCTAGGGGAGGGGTCTCCGTCAGAGGGTCGCGGATCGCGGTGCCGGCCCGGGAAGAGCCCGCGGAAGGGAGCCGCAAGCGGGTAAAAGTTGCTTTTCGCCTCGTGCCCCCTGCCCCCGCCGCGAAGCCGGCCTCCGCAGGGTCCCGGGCCGTTGGGCGGCTGGACACACCTTCCGTCCGCGTACGCGGCGGCCCAGCGCCGGCGCTCGGGCCCCGGCCCGGGGAGCAGAAGCCCGCCGGCGGGCGGCGAGGGTCTGGGGCCGAAACCGACGCAGCAGCGCGCACAGACGAATCTGAGCGGCTCCTCGCCGCCGGCGCGGGAAGCCCGCGGCCGATCAGACGCAGACTTGGGGTGTCCGTCCGCCCCGGGGGGCGCCGGGGCCCGCGTGGACGCGAGGGGTGGGGGAAGGGAGGCCGGGAGCGGCGGCGGCCGCAGAGACCCGGAGCCCCGTTTTAAAGATGGGGGCGGATTTTAAACGCAAACAGCCGGCGGAGGGGAGGGGCCGCGCGGCAGGCGGCGGGCAACTTTCCGCGCCGGAGGTGCGGCCGGAGGGGCGGCGCCGGCGGAGGCGGGAGTCGGGGGCCGAGGGGAGTCACTTTAAAGGCTCTTTCTTACCCACAATGCTTTGTGGGGACGTTGACAAGTGGATCCAAGATGGCGTAGAAAGTAATGACAGGTAAGTCCTGACTTCCCCTTTCGCCGCCGCCGGGACCGCTCCGCGAGCTGCCGGCGCCCTCCGGAGAGGCGCTGGGCTCCCCTCCGGCCCCTCGAGCCCCGGAAGGGGCGGCCCCGGCGCGAGCCGGGGGCCCGGGCGGCCCGCGGCGGGGCCTGGGAAGCGGGGCTCGTCGAGGCGAGGCCCGGACGCTGGGGCTGTTTACAGCGGCTTCCCCTCCCGATCCCCTTCCCCTCCGCCGGGGGCCGCGCCGCCCTCCGCCCAGGCCTCGGAGCAGGCCTCGCGGACCCCGCCGCGGGCCCGCGGCAGGCTCGTCCGCGCCGGGCTCCCGGGAGGCTCGCGCCCCTCTGCGGGGTCGCCGCTGGGGGCGGGGAGCGCGCGGGCCTCCCACGCCCCGCTCGATTGCCCCTCTGGGATCGGACTTCTGCCCGCGTGGGGGCGGGGGCCGGGAAAAGTGGGCCGGGGGCCCCTGCCTCCCCAGCCGGGGGTTGTTTCCTGAGCTTCACTTTCTTACCCCCCCCTTTCTCCGCCCCCTCCTCGGAAATTCTCATTGGCCCACGAGCACATCAACAAAAATAAAAACAGACGATCCTTTCCGGAGATTGCTCTAAGACTCCCCTTTTCTAGAGCTAAAGGACTGCAGTTTCATCTAAGGAACTTTGATTCCTCTCTCCCCAAATTATTTGAGCTTTCTGTACCCTCTCCTTTGCTGAGGATCCTCCAGCCCGGTTTGGAAATCAGGGTTTTAGGATTCTTCTTGGATTGAGATCCTCAGGTTTTGTCTGAAATTCAGAATTGTTGTTCCTTCACCCTCGCCACTTACACTTTTCAGGCAAATCATTAATATAATAATGTATAACTCCAGACATAGTGGATTTCTAGAGTTGGGTGTGGGGGAGGGGGTTGGGGAGTAGAGTTGTCCTGGCTCGCTTGTTCTGAATTTTGCACTTCCTTAAACTCATATGAAAGGATTTCGTCCCCTTCGTCTCTTCTTTTTAATTCTTTTTGAAAGTCCAGTCTGTAAGAGATGACTTTTTTATGTTTTGGATTTTAAGGGCGTTTTATAATTTTTTCTTTTTTATTTTAAAGTAAAACAGACTCATTAACAAAGCTGCATACTGTACCATTTTGGTAGCTTTTTCCATTTGAAATTTAGGTGCCCTTTCACTTCACGTTGATAGAACGTTTGCTACTACTTATCTTGTCTCTTATTGGTGTTGTACAGACACATTTTACTTTTCTGTTTGCCTCAGGAATTGGATGAAGTAATTGATCACTAAAGAACTACAGTGCTGGTGAGATGTGTAAGGTGAGACTGCAGTTAAAAATGATTTCCCTTTTTCCTTCTTTATTTTAATCAAGTCATAAGGGTAAGACTGAAGCTAAGTAATTGGATGGGACTATCTTTATTTCCAAATGAGTCCCTCTGTCAGATGGGTGTAGAGGCTGAGCTGGATTCGGAAAAGAAGACTGTGTCAAGTGTACAGACTTTTCAGGGACTCCAGCACACACAACGGTAGTGGAGCTTATCCAGAGCCAAATGTTATTTGGAGCCATCCTTGATGAGTGTCTTTTCCAGGGGTAATTATAGTTTGCCTATTTAAATTTCCTTGTGTAACTTTAATTGAATGTCTTAATTTTATCTGTGTCGTGGTGTTTATCACTTGCTGTACATCGCGTGTCAGTGATTGTGTATGTGGATTTTGTGTGTCTTGTGTCAAGTACACCCTTTCCATTGGAAAGAATTATTTTAGGCAAATCCTGCTTTTATTTTCTGAAAAATGGAATAATGCTGGTCTCTCTCGTAATTATTTTGAATTATAATAGTGTTGAGTTTTGGTTAACTTATTATGGAGAAGACTGGCTTTTCATTGTTTTCTGGTCACATGTAATATGTGAAGTCAGAGTGTTGCTTTACTTAAGCCAACTTGTGAGGCTTTGGATTTACAGAACAGCGCTGATACATGTCAATGAACAGCACTGGGGAGAAGGAGAGTGGTTTGCTAATTTTACATTCTTCACAAGCAGTTTTCTCAACTTGAAAAAAATATCTTTTTAAAAAAAATTTTAGGCATTGTAGATGTACTATACAGTGTGTGTAAGTGTGTATGTCTGTAAAAATACTTTACTATGGTTTATTGAGAACATGTAAGTTTTGGTAGATTGGTTACTGCAGTTTTTTTTTTTTTTTTCCTTTAATACATCTGGATAGCCTTTGTATTTTGAAATCCTCTCTATCACATGTCTAGAAGAATAAGCTGTGCTTTATTTTTTTCGAGATTGAGGCATACAATTGACATTTTTGTCTTAAAAAAAAAAACTTGGGAGAGGAAGGTGGACATAAACTAAGATCCTTTTCTAAATGCACATACCACGTTTGGTTGTGTTTTGAAACTCAATAGTGCTTGTGTGTATCACGTATATTTTTTATTTTTATTCTTAGAGCAAATATGGATTTAAAAATTTATTTTCAGCTTACTGATGGAGGCATATTCATGGCTTAGATCTCCCAATGTGTACCTTTGTTTTTTTTAATTTACATATTACTTTGTGGAAAGAATCACCTAATCTACTTTTTGGCCTATGGAGATGTTTGTTTATAATCCAAAAGGGAATATTTAGAAATAGATAATCTTATATGGCTAGTGTTGTTTGGCCTGAACTGTGTTAAGAAATTTTCCACAAAGACGTTTTCCACAATTTTCACACCTGTAGATCCTGTGAAGTGTTAATATTCACTTCAAAGTGAAGCTGGTGTTTGGCCACCAAGCAGGTTTTTACACAAAGCATTCTCAAATGGGAAGTGCCATAGTGTAGAAGTTTGGGTGAAGTGAGAGTCTGTGTCTTTGACGTGAATAAAGACACAGCTTTTTCAGTCTGTCCTTTTGGCTGGGGAGTAGGACACTATTTCGTGGAAGGCTGTAGTTTTGGGGAGTCAGTAAGTACCTCTCTATCAGCTGGTACACTTGGATTTTGCGATTATTACCAAGAAGTTTCATTTCTGATACCATAAATACTCAGACTGGATTGTTTCAAAGTCTGTACACAGTTTATGGACAGACCAGTGTTTCACTGGAAAAGGCAGTGATGCCAAAATAACAGTAGAAATCACTCCTACTTGCAAAGTGCCTTGTGGAATTGAAGAATATAGAGCATGCTCACGAAAGGCTAAGAATTTTGAGGAGGGCTCTACAAATAGGTAGACCAGACCTTACACATGCAGTTTTTTCTGTTTAAGAAGCAGGCACGGCATTGATATCAAATGCAAATAAGCCTCTCATTATCTGTCCGACTCTATTTTTAAGACTCCAGATACATGCCCAGCACAAGAAATAAGGTCCTTTGCCTATTGTTTTAAATGCATAGAAAATTTGGGGCCAAGTTTATCAACTTGGCAAACAAGAGAGGCAGAGGAGCTACTTAAAAATTATAAACAGATTGTTATGGTTGTTTATTTCCATCAACTTAGATAAGTATACATGCAAATATTTGATTTCCGAGTAATATTTTGAAATGTTTTCTAGGCGGGAACTATGATATGTGTGGAGAGTGTGGCTCCTCCAGCTTACGTTCATTTAAGTTACTGGCTGTAGTCAGGGTGATTTCTATAATGCTGGCTAGGAGCAGCATAAAACTTAGTGGTCTGTTACCTCTGAGGTGGCTGGGATAATACCTCTGAGTTAACCTGAATTTAACAGAGTTAATATTTTTCTTTCAGTAATAAATAGTAGATGTAACATGAAGATTTTTAATTTCTATATATATGTATACATATGTGTGCATATATCTTCTTTTTTTTGTAAAGCTACCACTTGTCTAAAGCACATTGAAAGCTTTCAACATACTACTAAACAATCACATTAACTGGTTTGCTCATGTAAGTGGTACTGGGTCAGTTTCTCCAAGAGCAGGAAGTTATCTGGTAAAACCAGAGTTGGTGTGTTCAACTTGTTTTGACCCCAGAAACCCCTGATTCATCATTAGGTTCTTCAACGAATGCATGGCATATTTTTTGACTGAACCATTTTGAAGTGTGAATGTTTGTGATTTTTGTCATTTCTATGTCATATTTTAGGTGTTCTCTGCACATCTGAATTTGCCTTTTTGCTTTCTTCTGTGGATCTTGTATGAAAATATTCCTGTGAGGCGAGCTTCCTATCAGTGAGCAATATGTGTAAATAATATAGGTTTACAAAATTACTTATTTTTATGTAAAACTGATGGCATGCCATGGTAAACAAACCTGAGCCATGGTTAAGTGTATAAAGTAAAAAAGATGAAGAAAAAAGCCTCTTCTCCTTCCTCCACCTGCGGTCCTGCTCCCCTGATCTGAGGCAGAAACAGTTGGTGTCATCGGCTTCTGGAGGAGCCCTTTGCTGAGGCGCCCTGGCAGCTGGAGGGTGGGGAAGGCATGGCCACTGAGCTCGCTTACATGCTGTGCAGGGACGAGTCCGCCCTTGTTTCCTGTGATGTTAAGTAATATTGATAATCTTAAACTTCCATCACTGTAAGATAACTGTGACTGAATTGTTAGTCAAACACTGAAACTGTTAATTGCATTGTTAGGTTGGTACAGTTTTGATTTGTTGACCTTCTAAGAAAATAAATATTTGGAAACTGAATTCATGTAGCGTTAGGGCTGGGAGTAATGTTGGTAAATTAGCATCTGTGGAATTTTATGGTGAGACGCACAGTATATTTACTATAGGCTTGTTATAACTCATTATCTTTCCTTTAGTTTTCAGAACAATTTCAAGATAGTTGTTATTTCTGCTTTGCAGAGGAAATTTAGGCTAAATGTGAATTTACTCACGTAAAGTCACAAGACTAGTAAGCAGCGGCGCTGCGTTGTGCCTTGGAAGGGGCGTGCTCTTCCCATGTGATGGGCTCTGCTGTTTGTGTCTAGTCTCTCTTATTTTCTGCGTGAGGAAATTGAGGCCTGGAGGAGGCAAGTGACTTGCCCAAGGTCACACAGCTAATCAGTAGCAACATTCAACCAAGCTTTTATCTCCGGACCCTTATCTCAGGACTTTTGGTCCTGGCTGGTTATGCTACATTTTACTGAAATACTATGGACCAAAAGACCATCTTCTGTGACTACTGGATACAAATGCTTCAGCACTGATATGTCAGCAATCCTGTTTTCTACTCTGTATTAAAAGATTCCTTCTCTCTCTTTCAGAAATTATAAAGAGCTCTGATGGGCTATTTGGGTAATACCCAGTGCAGTGAACTGCAGGTGAGTAAGGCTTGGGAGAACCTTGTTTAGAAAGAAAGAACTTGATGGTGCGTGAGAAGAGTCTTAAACTAGAGGAGTGTCTGCTCAGGAGGAATGAGGTGGGACAGCGTGGAGAGAGCAGGGCTCTGGCGCAGCAGTTGGACCTGGAGCTTCGGGTACTGATGGGATGATGGTGAACAGACCACCTGACTCTTCGTCAGTGTGTTTGAAGAGAAGTGAGGATAGGTTAATCTTACACTTCTGTTTTGAATGAGTAACCGCACAGGAGTTCAACCTATCTGCATAAGATTGGATCTTAAGAGTGCTTCAGGTTTCATGTCAACATTCTTGAGTGGTAGTCACCCTGTGCTCTGATGAGCTGGTTAAGTATTAAATTGTTTGTTTTTCCTGTTATCTGCTGTGTGCGTGCGTGTTGTCATGGATGACTGTACATGTCTGCATTTTTGAGGATCTAGGTACTGAGAACAGATCAGTGGAACGCAGGTTCAACTTTTTTTCTAATGGTTGTGTTCCCTCCACACAATGGTGGTTTTAGTCTTTCAGATTACTTATTTTTTGCTGAAATGCCCTAAGAAAGACAATTTAGTCTTGAGTATTATTTCACAGTAATTAGTATTCTTAGTCTGTTATAGTATCTTGGCCATTCAGTAGTAAACTTAGAAAATGATTGTACTACAGAAAAAATTAGAAGACTGCTTTAATATGGTCCTTCTGGAATATCAGTGCTAAAATTAGTTTTTGATGTATTTTCAGTGCTAGCTGCAGAGACTTTAATGTGATAATGCTATATATTTTTAAGGTTTGTAATTAAACTCTGGCTTGGCTGCTTGCTGATGGCTAAAGTGAAACATAGTTGTAGGGTTCTTTGTTTCTTGAGTTGCGGTAGTTTTGCACGATTCATTGTCCACAGGTTCCTGGGGATGATCAGAAGACTAGTTGAGCTAGTTTGTTAGTCCTTGGAAAGCTGGAGTCGGGGTTGTTGTTGTGATAAAACAAGTACATGAGGGCTCTCAGTTAAGGCCAAAATGAGTAGTAGAAGAGAGGCATGGACCTCTTCTTGAGACCGTGTCAAATTTATACCCTGGAACCCCTCATTTCCTCAGTATGGTAAAATTTTGTCTTATATGATGAAGTAATTTAAAAATTAATATTAAGTAAATTGTTAAATATTTGAGTTACCACCCTCAAACAGTTGATTTTCCTTTTGGCATTCCATTAAAAATATATATATATATTTACTGTACTCATTTTTAATTATGCACATAATTTGTATTTTTCCCATATACTAAATGATGAAACATTTCCATATTATAGGTGTCACAATTTTAATTTACATGATTACACTTTGAGGCTGCAGACAAGTCATGCTGTCAATAATTTATGTTAAATCTTTTTATGTTAGGTATTTGTTTTGCTCGCTGATTTTCAGTTAATACTTTAATCTACATTGTTGTAGATATTGTATTTTTTTCTAGCTAATTATATCTTTAGGATAAATTTCAGAATGTATTGTTGTGTTAAATGATATGAATGACTTTATGGCTTTTGATATTGGGTTGGCGATAAAGTTCGTTCTGGATGTTGTGGAAAAACCCAAGCAAACGTCTAGGCCAACCTAGTATATATCGTGGTACTGTTTTTCAAGAGTGTTACACCAGTTTGTACAATTAACAGATACACAGACTTACCTCTTTCACCAAAACTGGATAGAAATACATTTTTCTTTGTAAGTCCTTCCTTGTTTCATAGTGTAAAGTAGCACTTGCACTTCTTAGTTCTACACTGTTGGATTTTTCTCTTTGAGTCTCTTCATGGTGAATTGTTTGTTCATATCCTTGGCAGTTTTAATCAATAAACTATTGATGTGGGGCTTTGGTTGGTAAGGCAAATAGAACCAGCTAATAAACAGGTAGTCGTTAAAAACATGATCGGAACAAGTTCAGTGAGAATATTTAAAGAGAGCCCGGCCTGGATGGTGAGTTTTCTTGAGAGGAGTGGTGAAGGGGAACAGGTGAGTTATTTCAAGGTCCAGTTCCTCAGTTACCCTCAGGTGTCCGCTGTGCACCACGCAAGGCCCGCAAGGGTATCAGGGCACATCCCGGCTGGAGGAGGAGGCTGCTCAGGACCTGCCCAGCTGGGGGCGCTGGCTGCTGAAGTCGCTCTGGAGGGCTGCGGGGAGCGCTTTCCGGAGCCTCGTGTGCTCGTGGTGGCATGCCGCTGTGCTGCTGTGCTTCGGAAGCTCAGTTCAGAGGGACGCCAAGATGAACAAAGCATCGTTTCCTCTGACAAGGAACGAATCCCCTAGTGGAGAGAGTTAGGGACACCAGAAAGGACTAATAGGAATTTGAAGGGTGCCGTAAGAGGGGTTCCGTGGAGGGGTGACACTGCCCCCTTGGGGCTATCGGGGAGCACGTCAGCTGCACCCGCGTGAACACGAGAGGCCGTGGAAAGAGGAGGGCATTCCGGAGGGACGGACTGCCAGAGCAGCGGCGGAGCCGTGGGGCCGGAAGTGAGGCTGCATCCGGAAACCGCGTTATCCCGGTTTCCTGGACTCTGGTTACCTGAAGGCGAATGTGCACGGTGAGGCTATTGAGAGGTCGTGACTGGGTTTAGGAGAATGAACGTGAGGGATTGGCAGTGGGGCTTTTTGTTGGGTCCATGGTGATAGCCCAAGACAGGGGTGACTGCCTGAATTGGTGTCCCTGAGAATGAAAGGAGGTAATGGAGTCAAGAGGTATCTTGGAGGTTAAGCAGAGAGATGTGCTGATTAGGTAGGAGGGAAGGGAACCATCAGTTCTGTCTCTCAAGTCGGAGTTGAGGCTGAGGTTTTTATGGCTGGATAGCTGGAAGACATCAGGAGTATGGAAGAATGGGTCTTAGGGGTTCAGAATAGAGAAAAGACAAGTTGCATTTTGTGTGTTGAGTTTAAGGAGCTAGTAGGAAGCCGAAATGAGTATTTTAACCCTGGAAGGAACAGATGAGTTTAGGGCCCAGAGGAGTTAAAGGAATCAGTGAGGTCTCATAGTTAAATAAAGCAGAGTGAAGAATGAAGCGTCCTGATTCCCACTCTAGCTTTCTCTTCACTGCCTCATAAGAGAAGGTTCTCTGCTGTGGTATGCTCGATAGAAAGTTAGAAGTGGCAGAGTTTATGTTGGGAGTAAAGAGTTTATTTTTTATTTACTTTTTTTTTTTTTTAACTATGGAAAATTTCAGACACACGGAAGTAGGATATAGTCAGTCTCACTGTACCTGTCAATCCAGCGTCAGTAGCTGTTGCTCTTGTTTCATCTGTTTGCATCAGTTGTGCTGAAGCAGGTGGGATACAGTGTCTTGGTGCACTCGGACTGTGCGCTTTGCAGGCAGGGGAGCTGAGCAGTTTAGCAGGGTGTGTGCTGAGTTTTCTGGGTGGGGGTCTGTAGTGAACAGAAGTGGGATTCATTGCCAGAATTCCTGGGGCAAATCACTTACATCTTCTGAGTTTTACTTTCTCTGTGAGATGGAGATAATAATGCCAGCTTCACAGAATCTCTTGAGATGAGATATATAAAAACCATCTGTGAACTTGGAGGCTCAAGTGTGATACAGATTTAGTTGTCCATAATAACAAAAAGGTAGTGCTGTTCCTTTGGGCTTCTATGTTGCTGGCATGAAATTTATATTATTAAATACATTTTTATTCAACAAATACTTAGGTGAAGCACCTGAGGCTTCAACAGTGAACAAAACAGACAAACCTGCAGCTCTCCTGGAGCTCATGCTCTAGGTCTGGAGGATAACAGGAAGCTCATACCTCAGTAGTGCTTAGTGTGGAGCAGACGCTGTTCTAAGTGCTTTCATATTTCACTCTGTTTTATTCTTGCAGCAACTGAAGTGTAGACTGTTATTATTCCCATTTTGCAGATTTGGAGATGGAAGCAGATTTTTAGGCAGATAGCCTCAGGTCACAGTGCCATGATTCAAATGCTGGCAGATCTGGCTTCAAGCCTTTACTCTTACCCCCATTTTAGAACTCTTCAGCTCATTCACAGCGTACTAGTGTTTGATACAAATAAAAAAGGTAGGCCCAGATTCTCATTGAAATGAAAACACAAACACGGATGAAAACAATGGCAGTACATAGTTCTCTGTGGATGGGGTGTATTAGTACTCTTGCACAGGGAAGTACTTTTCTCCCTGACTTTCGTAGGCTGCACCAGCTTTCGTGGATTCTTTAGGTACAGATGGCCAAGCCAGTGGAAGGAAGTCAGTTTTCTGCTGGTACTTGGGGAGAATCTCTTCTTGAATGAATCTCCTTGTTTACAGTTCTTCTTCCTTTTTTCTCTTACTCCTCTCTTTCCTTATCTTGAGGAAATTCCCTTCTCTGCCTTGCCTGTTCTGACCCTCCTTTTCCTCACAGTCTCCCTTCCCAGTCTCCTCAGCTGCCCGCGTTCTGAGGGATTTCCTGCCTTCTGCCTTCGCCTTCTCCTCCCTAGTCTGCCTCTGTCAGCCATCCTGGGCCTCGCCCTCTGTTCTGACTTTCCTAAGTTTGTTCAGTGGGACTAATATCAGGACCTGTTTCCTGTCTCTGGCCATGGCTCTGCCAGCTCTCAGTCCTCCTCTGTGGGCAGGGGAGGTTGGGAAATGGGCAGTGCGCATTCCTTCAGTTTGCACCAGGATTAGGACATGGGCCTCACTGCTTTTAAGGAGGGTAGGAGGGTA
Source organism: Bos javanicus (assembly GCF_032452875.1). Lineage (NCBI taxonomy): Eukaryota > Metazoa > Chordata > Mammalia > Artiodactyla > Bovidae > Bos > Bos javanicus. The sequence goes on along the minus strand of NC_083886.1, from coordinate 64,863,731 downwards.
TTATGACTTATATACTTGAGGTGTTTGTTTTTTTTTTTTAATTCTGGTAAAATATATGAAACATAGCATTTATTTTAGACCATTTTAGCATGCAATTCAGTGGCATTAAGTGCTTTCACCTTGTTGCGCAACCGTCACCACCATCCATTCCATCTCAGAACTTTGTCATCGTCCTGACTTGAAGTTCTCTACTCATTAAACACTAACTCTCCATTCCTCGCTGCCTCCTGGCAGACATCATCCTGCTTTCTGTCTCTGGGATGAATAAGGCCCGTTTGTACCATAGGTATCTCCTATAAGTGCACTTACATAGTGTGTGTCTTCTTGTGACTGGCTTATTTCACTTGGTACGTCTTCAGGGTTCATCCATGTTGTAGCATGTGGCAGGACTTCCTTACTTTTTAAGACTAAGTAATACTATTGTATTACTTGCTTCCCAGGTGGCACTGGTGGTAAAGAACCCACCTGCCAATGCAGGAGACCTAAGAGATGTGGGTTCGATGGGTTTCCTTGGGTTGGAAAGATCCCTTGGAAGAAGACAAGCAACCTATACTCCAGTATTCTTGCCTGGAGAATCCCATGGACAAAGGAGCCTTGGGGGCTGTGGTCCGTAGGGTTGCATAGAGTCAGACACGACTGAAGTGACTTAGCATGCACACATGCAATACTGTTGTATGTAAATACATTTTAAAGAATCCATCCAACTTTTGATAGACACTTGGGTTGCTTCCACCTTTGGGCTTATTGTGAATAATGCTGCTGTGAACATGGGTATATATATATCGTTCAAATCCCTACTTTCAGTTCTTTGGGAAATACCCAGAAGTGGAATTGGTAATTCTGTGTTTAATGTTTTGAGGAACCCCCTTACTGTTTTCTATAGCAGTAACACCATTGTATGTCCGCCAGCAGTGTACAAGTATTCTAACTTCTCCACTTGCTTGTCAGCACTTGCTTTCTGTTTTTTTAATAGCAGCCTTCCTAATGGATGTGAAATGATAACGTATTCTTGTTTTAAAGGTATTTTATGTAGAATTATGGGCTTCCCTCATGGCTCAGTGGTAAAAGACTCCCCCTGCCAATGCAGGAGACAAAAGAGACACGGGTTCAGTCCCTGGGGATCCCCTGGAGTAGGAAATGGCACCCCACTCCGGTATTCTTGCCTGAGAAATCCCATGGCCAGAGGAGCCTGGCAGGCTGCAGTCCATGGGATTGCAAAGAGTTGAACACAAGAGTTTAGACTGAGCAACTAATCAATAGCAACATGTAGAATTACAGAATTTCAGGACTAGAAATGGTGTTAAAGATTTCTAATTCAGTTAGCTGTAGACAAGAAAGAATGTTCTCCTGTGTCTTAGCATTTCCACCTCTTTCCCATTTGAGAAAGGCATTTTGGGCAGCTGGTTCTATACTGGATCTTAGGGTCAAAATGAACTGTGTCTGACCCAAGGTTCATGGAATACAGCTTTGTAAGAGATCTGCTCTTCTGTTCAGCCAGTGACTAATTTCTTAGGCTTCTTTACAGTTTCCAACTGTGTCTTCTGAGTTATTTCACCATTTTTCCAGCTTCTTTAAGGGATGAGGTAGTGGTATTCAAATAAACGGATTTATTTTAAAAAAACTAGGTAAGTTAGAAATTAATGAGCCCAAGATCAATATAAACTGCTCCGATGATAAAAAGACTATATTCAATATTAATTGGAAGGAAATGTAAATATTATTCCTGGGTGCTAGCTATAATTTCTTAGTATGTAAAATAAGCCATCCCTTTTCAATCTTTTTTGGAAAAGATGAATTAAAGTATAAAATACAGTATATTTTATATTTATGAGAAATTATAACTTCTAGCCTATTTTGGGTTTTGGATCATTTTTTTAAGTTAAAGAAAATTTAGTTTAATTTATATTATGACAGTCTTTAGGCCAGAGAGCAAAGTTATAAGAATAGTATAATCAATACCCAATTCTTTGCCTTATATCAAGATTTGCATTCTCTGTTTCTCTGTCGAATAGAATTTTTTTCTTCTGAGCCAGCTGAAGGTAAGTGGCAGACATCTTAGATGGCATTTCATTCACACTTCAACAGGTGTCTCCTAAGAAGGAGAGCATTTTTCTTTATAGATATAATACCATTATCACACCTAAGAAAATAATTCAGTAATACTAATGGTTATACTGCCAGGTATCAAGCCCATATATAATTTTTCCCATTTTCCCCAAATGTATTTCTTTATTTTTATCTCTTTTAATTTCTTTTGATGTAGAATAGTTATCTTCTTCCTTTTTTGTTTTTCAGATAATTAAGCATTGAAAGTGAAAGTCGTTTAGTTGTGTCAGAGTCTTTGTGACCGCATGGACTGTATGCTGCTGCTGCTACTAAGTCGCCTCAGTCGTGTCCGACTCTGTGCAACCCCATAGAGGGCAGCCCACTAGGCTCCCCTGTCCCTGGGATTCTCCAGGCAAGAACACTGGAGTGGGTTGCCATTTCCTTTTCCAATGCATGGAAGTGAATAGTCCATGGAATTCTCCAGGCCAGAATACTGGAGTGGGTAGCCATTCCCTTCTCCAGGGGATCTTTCCAACCTAGGGATCGAACCCAGGTCTCCTGCATTGTGGGCAGATTCTTTACCAGCTGAGCCACAAGGGAAGTCCAAGAATACTGGAGTGGGTAGCCTATCCCTTCTCCAGTGGATATTCCCGACCCAGGAATTGAACCAGGGTCTCCTGCATTGCAGGCGGATTCTTTACCAGCTGAGCTATCAGGGAATTAAGCATGTTGCTTGTTAAAAAATTAGAAAATGCAAATTAATTTTTAAAACTCTGTCATCTACCACTCAGAGATACCTACTTTTAATACTGGAATAATTGCAGACTTAGAGAAAGTTGTAAATGTAGGTCAGAGTTCTCATACATTCTTAACCTGCCATTGTTAATATCTTACATTTTTAAGATACATTTGTCAAATCTAAGAAATCATCATTGGAAAATTAGTATTAGCAAATTTCCAGATTTTATTTGAATTTCTCATTTTCCCAAAAAGCCCATTTCCTGCTCAGCGTCCACATTGGATGTTGTTGTCATGTCCTCTGGGCTCTGACAGTTTCTCAGATTTTTCTGTTTTTTTTTTTAATGACAATTTTTGAAGAGTCCTGGTTCAGGTATTTCATAGAATGTCCCTCAATTTGGATTTATCTGATGTTCTCCCTATGATTAGACTGGAGTTAAAACTTTGGGGAAGGAGATATTTACTTTTAATATTTTGTTTCATCTTTCTCTCTCTGGACTTTTTATATAAAATATTCTCTCTATATATAGATACATATCTCTCTCTATATAGAGAGATATATATTCTCTCTATATATGTTATCTCTCTATATATAGATATATAGGTATCCAGGCCCAGGATATAGACTATTACTTTATAATCTGCTAGATTTTTATTTATAAAATGGGACTGCACTGTAGATATTATTTTATAATCTGCTTTGGTTATTTCACGTCTTTCAAGTAACCCCTGGTCTTAGTTTCTGTAAAACACTGTTCTGAATTTCAAACATCTGATTTGAAAATATAGTTCTAAAACATAGACTGTTGGTAATTTGAAGAGAGCCTTTAAGAGGAATGATGGTGGTCATTGTGTGGTACCCTTTTGTTTTAATTGTGCAGTTGGCTCTCTTATGTTGGTTTGTGTTTAATTACTGTTATGTGTTTGCAAGGCTACACAGATAATCTGGAAGGGAAAATGAAGAAATACAAATGACAGAAAATGTTTTATAATAAAATTCTCTTGGCAAGCAGCAACCTTTTCGCAAAGTCAGCCTTTTAATATAGTTTACTTGCTTTATAAATATGGTTTTTTGTTTTTTCATGTCTTTATTGATTAGTAAGCATGTTAAATGATTTGGCAGGAGGCTCAAAGTCGTCAAGAAATAATTTGGAATTACTGATCCAGAACTGCTGACAGTTCTCAAAAATGGGTTAGGAAAAGTCAAAGTGATGGATGGAAAAAAAGTCTTAATTTTAGCTCGTGATGTAACTTTTCTTAAATTTAGAGTTTCTTTTTTTATAATTTACTAAAACAGATAGTAGACAGTCCATCACGATATTATTTTATGTTTTTAAAGCATTTTGATTTGCTATATTGAATTTCATTCATTCTGGAAATTAGGAGAATTTACCTCTTTAAGAAAGAGATTATTCAAAGTAGAATATGATTGATGATCTTAGCTTTCCGTTTTCTTCTCAGTAGGCGTACTCTGTCTTCTAATACTTCTTGCATACTCAGTGATTTTATAAGTTTTAGAGGAAAATGCAAGTCTGGCCGAATATTAAGCACAATACAATAAATAAAGCTTTTTTACTTCACAGAATATTCTGTCTGTGTATCCCATAGATTCATCACAGATTCTAGTTTTGGATAAAAGCAACTGCATTTTAAGAGAATACAACATCCCTATGACATTGCTATTTGAATGAGAATTGAGTTTGGTTCAGGACAGTTCCTGGAATGCTTGGCATTTAGGTTACCTTAGGTCAACTCTTTTGGAAATTCAATTAAAGTATTTATTGAATGGTTTTAGTGAATAGGATGGTTGTCATGGGAATATAGATGATATAAAACAGGACTCTTATTTCTAAGATAGTTGTATTGGTCAGATAAGGCATCCAAGATAATGACGTGTAAGAGGCAGACCATCCTATCAGTTCAGTTCAGTTTGGTCGCTCAGTTGTGTCCGACTCTTTGCAACCCCATGGACTGCAGCATGCCAGGCCTCGCTGTCCATCACCAACTCCTGGAGTTTACTCAAACTCATGTCCATTGAGTCATTGATGCCATCCAGCCATCTCATCCTCTGTTGTCCCCTTCTCCCACCTTCAATCTTTCCCAGCATCAGGGTCTTTTCAAATGAGTCAGCTCTTCACATCAGGTGGCCAAAGTATTGGAGTTTCAGCCTCAACATCAGTCCTTCCAATGAATATTCAGGACTGATTTCCTTTAGGATTGACTGGTTGGATCTCCTTGCAGTCCAAGAGACTCTTAAGAGTCTTCTCCAACACCACAGTTCAAAAGCGTCAATTCTTCGGCGCTCAACTTTCTTTATAGTCCAACTCTCACATCCATACACGACTACTGGAAAAACCATAGCCTCTACTAGACGGACCTTTGTTGGCAAAGTAACGTCTCTGCTTTTTAACATGCTGTCTAGGTTGGTCATAACTTTTCTCCCAAGGAGTAAGTGTCTTTTAAAAAATTTTATGGCTGCAGTCACCATCTGCAGTGATTTTGGAGCCCCCCAAAATAAAGTCTGTCACTGTTTCCACTGTTTCCCTATCTATTTGCCATGAAGTGATGGGACCGGATGCCATGATCTTTGTTTTCTGAATGTTGAGCTTTAAGCCAACTTTTTGACTCTCCTCTTTCACTTTCATCAAGAGGCTCTTTAGTTCTTCTTCACTTTCTGCCATAAGGGTGGTGTCATCTGCATGTCTGAGGTTATTGATATTTCTCCCAGCAATCTTGATTCCAGCTTGTGCTTCATCCAGCCCAGTGTTTCTCATGATGTACTCTGCATGTAAGTTAAATAAGCAGGGTGACAATATACAGCCTTGACGTACTCCTTTTAGGAAGACTATCCTATAGGAATTAATTTTGGTTTTGGGAGGATCATCCTTAGGGTAATAGACCTTGAAGTGTGCATTTAAAGCTGGGCAGGATTTAGGTCCACAGAGAGGAGGGAAGGGTGTTTGTGTAGAGCAAAGGCGTTGGCAGAGACTCAGGCTGGACTGTGCTTGGGGCCTGTGTGGAGAACGGTGGGAAGGTTCTGTTGTAGTCAGACTGTGGGTGGCCTGGTTATTTGGTGATGAGCTCGGGTACTATTTTATAGGATGCCATCTCTAAAGTGACTCCTGACTGTCTAACCCCTCAGGAAAGAGTATACACTTTCCTGCCGCAGAGTCCCCCACTGCCGTGACGTCCAGTGGGGAGAAGGAGGCACGTTCTGCAGTGGGTTCCTTAATACCGTATCAGTCTGGCTTTTCTTTCGTCACAGTACAGTAACTTTCTAAAACAGTCTTGTTTTCAGGATAATAATTGGGTTTCCACAGGGAAAATAATAATGTGTGAGGCAGACAAAATGCAAATTACTGACTTAAAAAAATGAATCTCTAATTTTTTTATAGTATTTCTCTTGTTTAAACTTTGTTTTGTTATGTAAAAAACATATTTTATTGTATTTTTCTTCAGGTTTCATACGGTTTTTATTATTTATATAGTTTAATAATTAAAGAGAAGGTGGGGTCTAACGAAGGACTGATCATGGATGTTAGTAATTTCTATTCAGGTGGAAATAATGGTAACGTTTAGTACAACTCATCGATCTTCTAAAACTTTTACAAATGCAGCCTGATTCATTCCAGCCAAGTTAATTATGAGGTAGATAATTTTTTTCCCCTAATGGAGACAAATGTAAAAGACAGAGATACAGAAATAATCTTCAATTTAGGTTGAAGAAATTTTAGTTACTGCTATTGGTTCCTGCTGTTTGATCATAGTTCATTTTTGTTTTTTGAAGTCTGTCTCTAATCAAGTAAGATTTAATTTTTTAGAAATAAAAGAGGACCGTGACTAATAAGAAAAGTCAATTTTAGGATAATAATTAAATATTTTAAAAAATATAATGGTATTAATACATTTCATGACTTGATTTCCAGGTGATCTGTTGGTTTTCCTTGTACTGTCACAGAAGGAAGTCCACATTGGTATGAGAATGATGCTTATAAATCACCACCCTTCTTATCAGCTGTCACTGAACATGTCGTAGTCCAGGCCATTCTGCCCAGCACCTCTGTGGTGAACTGTTGATTTCATTTTTCTTCCCATATTTACTTTTGGTCCCGGACCAGTTTTCTAGCTATGATGGAATTCTTCAGAAGTATCCTATGTTTTTTATGTAGTGAACTACTCATTGATCTGTTTGGAGAAATTCTTTCTGAGGCTATATTCTTGCCTCTGAAATGTACGAAGGGAAAAGTACAGGTTTTCCATTTATTAACAAACTTACCCTTCTTTATCTCTTTGCAGTTTTTAAAATCCGTGTCCGTTGTGACATTGATATTCATATTTTAAAAACGAATAACATTTTTTTCTTAAAATAATTAAACAGTAAAATGGACTTTTTTTTTAGTAATACAGTTCTATTAATATAACGTGTAATTGTGCAGCCATCAGTACAATCAGAATACAGAATATTATCACCCCCTAAAATTCCCTAATGTTATCCTTTTAGGTAACTGTCCCCATCCTATAATGTCTGCAACCACTGATGTTTCCTCCACCCCTTTAGTTTTATCTTTTTGAGGATGTCATATAAATAGAATCATGAAGTATGTAAACTTCTAAACTGGGTTCTTTTACGCTTTGAGCTTCATCTAAGTTATGGCATAAATTGAAAGCTTGTTCCTTTTTATTACTGAGTAGTTTTCTATTGTCAGTCATTAAAGGACATTTGGGTTGTTTCCAGTTTTTTTAACATTTTTGAATAGAGATGCTGTAAACATTTGTGTACAGGTTTTTCTGCAAACATAGATTTCATTTCTTTAAGGTAGCTGCTTGTGGGGAGAGGGGATTGCTGGATGATATACTGAGTGTATTTTTAATTTTGTAAGAAGCTGTCAACCCTCTTCCCAGAGTGACTGTACTATTTTATATTCATACTAGCAATGTATGAGAGTTCCAGCTATTCTAACATCACTGACATTACCATTATTTTTCGTTTAGCCATTCTAATAGGTCGGAGAAGGCAATGGCAACCCACTCCAATGGTACTCTTGCCTGGAAAATCCCATGGACGGAGGAGCCTGGTAGGCTGCAGTCCATGGAGTCCCTAAGAGTCAGACATGACTGAGCGACTTCACTTTCACTTTTCACTTTCTTGCATTGGAGAAGGAAATGGCAACCCACTCCAGTGTTCTTGCCTTGAGAATCCCAGGGACGAGGGGAGCCTGGTGGGCTGCCATTTATGGGGTCGCACAGAGTTGGACACGACTGAAGTGATTTAGCAGCAGCAGCAGCAGCATTCTAATAAGTATATAGTAATATCTAATCAGGAGAAGGCAATGGCAACCCACTCCAGTACTCTTGCCTGGAAAATCCCATGCATGGAGGAGCCTGGTGCGCTGTAGTCCATGGGGTCACGAAAAGTTGGACACGACTGAGCGACTTCACTTTCACTTTTCACTTTCATGCATTGGAGAAGGAAATGGCAACCAAAAACTCCAGTGTTCTTGCCTGGAGAATCCCAGGGACAGGAGCCTGGTGGGCTGCCGTCTATGGGGTCGCACAGAGTCGGACACGACTGAAGTGACTTAGCAGCAGCAGCAGCAATATCTAATTACGGTTTTAATTTGTGTTTCTCTAATGACTGATGCCATTGAACATCTTTTCATGTGCTTATTTGCCATCGTTATATCTTCTTAGTGGAGTATCTTTTGCCCAGCTTTTCATTGGGCTGTTTTCTTCCTCTTGAGTTTTGAGAATTCTTCGTATATTTGGATACAAATCCTTTTTCAGATATTTGCAATTGGTTTTCTCTGCAGTTGCAGTGATTTGCAAGTGGTTTTCTCACAGTCTTTAGCTTTGCTTTTCATTCTTTTTCATTCTTTTAATATAATAGCATTTTTCAAAGAGCAAAAATGTTTAGTTTTGATAAAGTCCATTTCATGCTTTTTTTCTTTTTATGTATTATACTAAAATGGAAAATTTTCTTTTAATAAATTTCTATTCTATGAAAGTGGTAAAAAGCAACTTAGTGATGGGAATGTTCTCATAAAGTTGACTTTAGGGGAAGGTGTGAATTTTATCATTTTCTGGAAAAGTGGTGCTAATTAATATACTCCGTAGTTTGGGGACCATCTAGAACTTTTGCTTAACAAAAGGATGCAATTGGTTTAGTTTGGTGAGGATCTTCACACTTTTTATAAAAAATGGTAATCACTAGCTGGTCGTAATGCAGAACTATGTAGGAATTAGTCCTTAAGACTGTTCCAGGGTTAAAGTAGTGCTGTATTATATTCACAATTGATGCTTTTGGGAGTGTCTTCAGTTTCTGCTCCACTGGAACATCGCTAGAACTCACAGTCAGTGTCCTGGCTAAAAGTGTGAGCTACATCAGAATGTCTAGATTTGAATCCTGCCCTTTATGTACATTATAACTGTGGGTGAGCAACTTAACTTCTCTGTGCTTCAATTTCCTTATCTGTAAGTGGGAATGATAATAACACCCACCTTGTAAGGTCATTATGAGGAAATGAGATGACACAATATACATTATATATCTCAGCAGCGTCTGGCACAGCATGTGTTCAGCAAATGGCTCTTGCTATTACTTTTATTATTATTGCTGAAATAGCTTTATGATAAAATTATTTAAATAAATGTTTTGTAATATTTTCAGTAGTCAAGATAACCACATATCACACTAAGTCATTTTTCTTCCATTTTTTCTCTTTATACTTGTTATTATTAAAATGCCCACATTTTTCTCTTAATACTTTTTATTATTAATCAGTAATTGTGGCCTAATTGTTACTAATTATCATGTATATATACACTGTTTTGTAAGAGAACTATCAGTTTGTTTTTCACATCCTGTGAGGTACTAATCAGATATGCACATACATATCAATTAGCTTCCCGCTGCCTGAAACAGCACCAAAACTGGCTTAGGCCAGAAAGAAATTTGAGTTAGGCTCACCTAACTACAAAGTCAGGCACAGCAAGCTGGATTCAGGACTCAGGTGAAGTTGTTGGGGCTCAGGTTCTCCCCGTGATTCAGCTCTGCCTTTTCCTGGATGGACTTCAGTTGTTGACGTTGCATATAGAAACATGACTGCAGCATATCCACCCCCTGTAGCTGCTCAGAGTTTAGATTCAGCGGGAAAGAGCACCAGCCTCTTTCCCAGAAGCCTCAGCAAAAGTCTCATGATGTCTCATTAGTTCTTATGGGGTCACATATCTGACCTTGAGCCAGTCTGTCCCTGAGTTTGGGGCTTTGAGACTCAGATTGGCCAGTTCTGGTCACATGACACTCGTTGATTTTCTTTTCTTTTCTTTTTTTGGTGGAGCCCTCTCTTCAGGGGCCACATTTCCTCAGAGTGGGGGAGAGGTAATGACTCAGGGGAATCATGGGCTTTTATTACCAGAAAAGGGGATGGCTGGATACTGGGTGGTCAAACAGCTTAATGTGACATTAGGCTCTTTTAGTAGATCAGAAGCAGATCACAGGAGTCAGTGGACTTGGATTCGAATTTTGGTTTCTGATTCCAGCTTTTTTGTCTGTGAAATTTTTTGTATTGGTGGGCAAAAATCCCACACGATACGGCCTTTGATTCTCTGTAGCCTTAGTTGCAGAATTATTAGACTGAAAGTTGGAGGTTGCATAGGAAGCATTTTTCCACTTTCTGGTTATAAAAGAAAAGAGAAGCCTCATGGCTTGCTATGTTTTGTAATACTCAGCATCATATTTCATATATAAATTTGTCTCACTTATAAATTTGATGTATAGTTGGTAGTGTGATCCTGACTTGAGAAGTATAGATTTTGTAGCATCAGTAGCTGCTGCTCAGCTGTGACCTTGATCAAAAGGCTGGTTGACAGTAACTATTCAGATAGATAATTAAGCCAGCTGAGATAGGAATGGGGCTAGAATTTATAATTAATAGGTTTTTGAAACCTTCTCTTGTTCTTTCTCCATGTCTTTAGGATTTTTGTCCCTGAGTCATGGAAGACAGAAGAGCTGAGAAGTCATGTGAACAAGCATGTGAATCACTGAAGAGGCAGGACTATGAGATGGCCCTCCAGCACTGCACAGAGGCCCTCCTTTCTCTTGGCCAGTACTCCGTGGCCGACTTTACAGGGCCCTGTCCGCTGGAGATAGAGAGCATCAAGATCGAGAGTCTTCTTTATAGAATTGCCTCCTTTTTGCAGCTGGTGAGTAGACATTGTCAATAAGCCAATGGTAAACCATGTTAAATGACCTTTTTCTTTGAGTGGGGACTGTTGTTGGTCATTTCCTCTGCAAATCACCAAATTCTGGGCTGAGGAGTTGTGTGAAGTGGCTAGGGATTGCTGAATATCTTTGATGGCAAGCAACTGTGTTTTTAAGACCTGAAAGTTTTACTGTTGTATAGCATTTTTTTACTATCCACTCAATTCAACAAATATTTATTGAATGCATACTATGTGGTGGATGCTGTTCTAGGTATTTGTTTTATGTTGGTGAAAAAGAAAGATCTCTCCCTAGTACTTTTTCTAGTATTGTGGAGGGGCAGGCAATAAAGAATAGGCATTATAAGTAAGTAAACACTTTGGATTGTTAGAAGGTAACAGTTTGCATGAAAAAAGACATAAAATAGAAGGTTTCTAGGGTTAGGGGTAGGGTTGCAATTTTTAAGTTACAGGCAGAGGGAACTTCAGTGCAGACTTCCTCAGGCAGGAGCATGCCTGCTGCATTTGAGGGACAGCTCTGGAGTCCAGTGTGTGGGAGTAAAGCACATGATGAGGGAGTGCAACAAGGTGGCTAGACCCTGTGGGGTCTCCAGGTCACTGTGAGGTCTGGTTTCTGTTCTGCTTGAGGCAGAGCACTCTTGTGGGATTTTGAGCAGGGCAGTGGCGTGATCTGATATAATAGGAATTATTTGGTCTCTGTTGAGAATAGAGTTTAAAGTATAAGGGTTAAGAGTAGATGCAGAGACTAGTTTGGAAGCTATTAGAATAATATAGGCCAGAGATTAAAAGACGCTTACTCCTTGGAAGGAAAGTTATGACCAACCTAGACAGCACATTAAAAAGCAGAGACATTATTTTGTCAACAAATGTCCCCGTCTATTCAAGGCTATGGTTTTTCCTGTGGTCATGTATGGATGTGAGAGTTGGACTGTGAAGAAGGCTGAGCACTGAAGAATTGATGCTTTTGAACTGTGGTGTTGGAGAAGACTCTTGAGAGTCCCTTGGGCCGCAAGGAGATCCAACCAGTCCATCCTAAAGGAGATCAGTCCTGGGTGTCCATTGGAAGGAATAATGTTGAGGCTGAAACTCCAATACTTTGGCCACCTGATGCGAAGAGCTGACTCATTTGAAAGACCCTGATGCTAGGAAAGATTGAGGGCAGGAGGAGAAGGGGACGACAGAGGGTGCGATAGTTGGATGGCATCACCGACTCAATGGACATGGGTTTGGGTGAACTCTGGGAGTTGGTGATGGACAGGGAGGCCTGGCGTGCTGCAGTTCATGGAGTCGCAAAGAGTCGGACACAACTGAGCGACTGAACTGAACTGAACTGAACTGAGGCCAGAGATGAAGTGGCTTAGATCAAAATGGTAACCATGGAGGTGGTGAGAAGTGGTTTGTTTCTGGCGATAATTTGAAGGTAGAATGAAACAGATTTCCTAGTGTACGGAAGGCAGAGAGTGAGAGATCTAGAGCAGTCATAGTTCACTTACTTTGACTTTTTCTGTCTGAGCGTTTGGAAGAGTGGAGTTGCCTTCCACTGAGATGAGGGTCTGTGGATGGGGAGCAGGTTTTATGGGAAAGAGTTCGTTTTAGACACACTGAGTTTGAGATGACACTTAGATACCCAGCCAGAGATGTGGAGTAAGCAGCTGGATGTGCGTGTGTGAAGTCTGGGCTGCAGATGTTACTTTCAGAGTCTGTGGTCTGTGGATGATAAGAGCCTCAGGCCTGGGTTAGATCACTAGGGAGTGAGTATAGACAGGAGGAGATGACTGAGGACTTGGTCTTACGCACTGGTTTAAGAGTTGGGGAGAAGAAGCAAAGCATCCTGAAGAGCAACCCATGAGGCTAAGGAAAACTATGAGAGCAGGGTGTCCTGGGAGCCAAAGGAGGAGAACCTGTCCAAGTGAGCAGATGTTCAGCATGTCCATTGCTGGAATAGACGTGGAGAATTGAGAATAGACAAAAAATGACAGTGTATCTCCATGGGTGCATGTAAATATGTCTGACTGGTGGCAGCCACTGGTGATTTACATGGGGTGGGGAGTGAGAGCTTGATAACAAAGAGTTTAAGAGAAAGTCAGAAAAAAAAAAGAAAATCAGATGGAAGGAATTTGAATACATGATACAGACAGTTCTTGAGGAGCTTTGCCCCATTGAAGCACACACACACCCAAAAGGAATGGAAACTAGTGGGAGACGTGAAGTCAAGAAAAGGGTTTTTTCAGATGAGAGAAATAAGAACTTGTTTGTTTATAGGACTAAACTGAAAGAAAACAAAAAATTAATGATGTATGAGAAACAGAAGAGGCTTGCCAGAGCTATGTTCTTGAGCATATCTGCACAGGTGGTAGGCCTGTGGGACAGGCGGGAGGCAGAGGGGTGCAGGAAGTAGACAGTCGGGGTGGTGACCCTCATAGACAGTCTCTGCAGGACAGCTGTTCACTCAGCAGAGTGAGGAGCTGAGGATGAGGATGGGGTAGAGGGTTCTGGTGACTTGAGGTTAGAGGAGGTGAGAAAGAGGGAGTAAATGGCTAGGGAAGTATGCGGTGAGGTTTACTTGGAGAGGATTGTGTAATCCTCAGCACATGAGTTAGCCTTGGTCTGTGAGTAGTAAATTTGCAACATTAATGATTAAACTTTGAAACAAAGCTGCAGCCTTTTGATAAAATCTCTGTTTTAAGAGGCCTTGAACTACTAAACTTTATCTTGTGTCTTTTATTTTGCAGAAAAACTATGGGCAAGCTGATGAAGATTGTAGGCATGGTATGTTTAAAAACAAGATTCTCTTCTGCTTTGAAGATTTTGAAGTATTTCATTGAGTAATGTTTAAGATTTGATATTTTCATGTACTGATTTCAGTGGTGATTTTAATATGAAAAAACTCCACTTTGTGGTGATGACTAATCTGGGTGCTTTCCTGGCATGACGGGCGTGCACGTGAGCATGGTCCCTGCTCACGAGTGGTGGCATTGCTGCCACTCCCTTGGGAACACTGATAATGCCCTTTGAAAGTGTGTGAGTGTTTTCAGTCAACAGAGAGCTATATTTTAAGAACTATAACACATAACACACATTGATCGAAATGTTAAGCTTGGATAAACTGGAAAGCTGGACCTCTGTCTCCTACAGTGTTTTTTTTCCCCTTCATTAGAAGATTTTCCTTAGAAGAGACTGACTAGAATGCTCTTTGGTGCTTTTTCCTGTTTTCTTTTGGTCAGGAAATTGATTAATAAGATTCTTGCTCTTTGGGTGCTCATAGACTAGAAATCCTTTTCTTCGAGATTGCTGCCGTTTTCTAGAGTGAGTCTAGGAGTGAGTGGGAGAAGGGTTCAGTGTGCATTCTCACACACTCTTGGTGAGAGTTTTGCACAGCTCAGTGATTTGGATAATGGAATGCTTCAATTATCTAAATGGGGAAGGAGGGCTGAGGTGTTTAACGTAAATTAAAGTTCTTTTCCTGTTTGTTCTTTTGTGTCAAAACTTTTTCAAAGTACTAGCTATTTTTGTTGTAAACCTTACAGAATGTAAATCTTATCTACTTCTGTAACATATTGGACACATTGAACCATTCATTGATGATACAGTGACCTCTCTGTAAACCTTGCTTCATAGAATTGTGCACCTTGGGAGATGACTGGCCTTTGAGAGATACTGAGTGCAATCTTTACTACCTGTAGATGTTTAAAGGTTGCTAACAAGCCATATAATAAGTCGAATAACATAGAAGGGCCCCTGCCCCTCCCCCTAAGAGGAGGTCGTGCCGTTAGTGTGCTGCATCTTCTTCACCTTTCTCTGTAGTGAGCGCAAATGCTCGTAATACATGACATACGTACATGGGCTTTTTATTTAAAAATTAAAAAAGAATTATGTGATCATAACAAAATTGCTTGCTTTCTTAGCAATATAGATCATGGATATCTTACTGAGTTAATAATGCATCAGCTCCAGCTCCTATACCATAGTCCGTGGTGTAGATAGCCACCATTTATTCAGCTGTTCCCATGGTGGTGGGCGTTCAGGTGGCTCTACTTTTCTAGTTTGTCACAATTCACCCTGTAATAACCATACATTGTTTCTCACTGCTGCCTTTGTTTCTGTGTGGTAGTCTTAAAAGTTAGATACCTGGATGAAGGAGTTTTAAAAATTGAATGTCTGGGTTAAAATATACATATAATTTTAATAGACACTTTCGGATTAGTTTCAAATGCACACATTTTTAAATAGTTCAGAAAAAAATTAGTGAAGTAAATACGGCAAAAGATGGCAACCTAAGTTTTAAGAATATGAATGCTTATTATACTATTTACCCTAGTTTCTCATTCTAAATTTTTCATAATTTAGAAAATTATGAAAAATTTTCATATCTCATTTCACCGTCTTACATATCAGCAATATGTGAGAATGCCTGTTTCCTGTGATCTCACTAACTGGAACCTCTCAGTCTTGACATTGTGACAATCTCATGTGTGAGAAATTACCTCTTTCTTTAATTTTCGCTTCCTTGAGTACTAATGAGGTTGATACTTTTCATTTTTTGGAGACATACAAAGTCCCAGTAGATTAAAGGACTTGTAAAAAGTTGTGGAAGAGTAAATGTTGTTGGTGCAGGAGCACATGGAAAAATGTTGCATTTTTTGTTAATTGTTTTACTTGGCATTTTAAAGTTAGGTATTATTTTACAACTGCTGAATTAACAATATAAAAATTTAACCTGGAAACCTTGGAGATGAAGGCTAGGCCTGTTACCTGGAGTGTGAGCATAGTAGCATGAAAGTGTGTGTGTGTCCAAGCTCACCAGACTGTACATTGGTTACGTGCAGTTTTTGTGTACTGATTCTGCTTCTGCAATGTGGGGAGAAAACCACTGTCTCAGATAAGGTTGTAGTGAAGTGAGTGTGTGCTTGTGGTGGCAGCGGGCGGGGTATGAAGCAGAATACAGCTTGGTCATATGTTCGTACCTTTGACCCACTAATCTCAGTTCTGGGAGACTGTCCCAAGTAAATATTTCAAAAGAAGGAAAAAATTGTCTGTGGAATGGTTTTCATTGTGGTGCTGTGTGGAAAAGGGGGAAATTGGTTAGCTTGCAATAATGGTTCAATGATTACATTCTATGCATTCCTTGTAAGAACATGGAAATGCTTAGTTAATGTAAAGTTGTTCATTTGAAGTAGACATTTGGAAATATTGTCAAAAGTTTATGTGTATATATTGCTAGTTGTAGAGTTCTGCTTTTATATTATATATAATTTTTTCCTCTTCCCTTTTGGTAACTTTTTTTTTTTTTTGAAGTATAGTTGATTTACAGTATTACTTTAATTTCAGGTGTACAGCAAGGTTATTTTTATAAAAGATAAAATACCATGGTTAGGCAGTTAGTTAGTAATAAAAAACAAGACCAGAGTCTCGGCCTTTGTTAATTATTATACTGGTTTGTATGCTGGGTGCCCGAGCAGCTCCCTCTGCAGGGCCCCAGACCTAGTTTGCATTTGATGTACTGCAGGATCCCTTGCTGTCAGTATCAGCTTGCATTCCTTGCAGCTCTCAACAGGCTTCATTGCAGCTACCCTCCCCCCCTCTCCCTCCACTTGCTGCTTCTGAGCCTGATTTCACTTTCTCACACAGGGATGGGAAACCAGCCAGGCAGTCTTTGTCATGGAGTTAAAAAATTTAAATTCTTTTTTATTATGAAAAACCTACAAGGAGAAACTAGGGGAAATAATATAATAAGCATTCATATTCTTGAAACTTAGGTTGTCACCTTTTTGCCATATTTACTTGATTAATTTTCTTCTGAACTGCTTAAAAGTAATTATAGATACCATGATATTTATTCCTAAATACTTCAGTATGCATCTGTAATAAATAAGATCATAACTGTATAACCACAGCATTATTATTAACCTAATAAAAGTGACCATAATTCCCTAATATCCAAAACCCAATCCATAGTCAGATTTACCTGGTTGTCCCCAAAATGTGTGTGTATGTGTGTTTTTTTTAATGGCTGATTTGTTTAAGCCAGGAGCTGATCAGAGTCATAAGATTTGAAAGTTGGAGTTCTGCTTTAATAAACAGATTCTGAGTGAGGACTCAAGGGCATCTTGAGAATAAACCACACAGACTCTCAGTTCAGAGAGTTCATTTCTGAGTTTGGTGTTGTGTTCTGGATAGTGAGCATTGTCAAGCCAGGGGCCACGAGTAAGTCTGTTCATTACCTGAACATAAGCTGTATTTGGCATAACAGGAAAACTTCCATAAAATAAAGATTTTTCTTGTGCTTTTGAAATATTCATCATATAGGAAACTCACATTTTTTACACTAAAAAAATAGAATGAGGTAAATGGAGAAAGTGAAATCAAATAGTAGTCTTAGCAACTGAAAGAGATTTGTGCTACATATAATATGTAAGTCAAACTCAATCATTATAACAGTGGATATTTTTCATACAGCTGCAAGATTCTTAAACTCTAGCTGAGAGTGTCATTAATTTAAGAAATTAATACAAACAGGAGTTTGGGGCATCTATAGATATTTATTATATTAATACTTCCCCTGTGAAGTGATTCAGCAACCAAAAAGCCCTGTTGAATAGATGCTGACTGTCCTGAAAAAGGCAAATTGATACATGATTGATTGAATCTTCTACACTTGCCTTTTTTTCTGAAGAGTTTTCATTAAATAGATTTTATGGTAATTAAATTTTTTTGGAAAAATAGTTGATAAGGGTAATAATATTTATTCAGAATTTTCTCTGGGTCAGACCCTCTGAAATAGTTTGTTTAACCACATTGTAATACCATTCCAATTTTACAGGTGATGAGTGAGATTAAGTAACTTGCTTAGCACAGAGACTGTCCAGAACTGGACTGTGGTTTTGAAGTGAAGTCTTTCTGACCTAAAAGGCCGTGCTCCTTCTCTTTTATCTGTCCTAAGCTCTGATCTGTGTATTCTTTGGAGTTTTATAGACATTATTTTGTTTGGTATAATAAATTTGGGGGAGGAAAGGTATATGGGTATTTCATATTCTAGAAAGGATTAAAAAAAAAACAAACTGAGGCTCAGGGTGACATTGATAATCATTAGTAGAGTTGGACAGGACTTTGGATCTTTAAGCCGGGTTTTCCTGTTGCCGAGACTTTTAAATTGGGAGCGGTTGCAGTGATGTTTCTTACTCTTCAGCTCCAGTTGCTGCAGAGCCACTGATGCCGCAAAGGTATATGGTGCAGGGGGGCCCTGTGGACTGTTTCCCCCACTGGTGCACCTCCCGTAACCGTCGTGCAATATCGAGACGAGGAAGTTGGCTTTGGTTCAATGACTGTGTGTAATTCTCTGTCATTTTACTGTGTGTGGATTCACGGAACCACCAGCACAATCGAGATACAGAACTGTTCCATCACGTGAAGACCTTTTTTTGTGCTACCCTGTATAGTTATACTCATGGTCTTGCCTCCCTGTGTAACCCTGGCAACCACTAGTCTGTTCTCCATCTCTGTAATTTTGTCCTTTTGAAAATAACACACAATAGAACCATATTGTTTGTGACCTTTTAAAGATAACTTTTCCCCCTCTCACCACGTATTTGAGATCCATCCAAGTTTTTAAGTGTATGTATAGTCCATCCATTTTTATGGCTGAGTAGTATTCCACAGCCTCTTCATTGATCATAGCCTTGTTGTGGTGAAGGGGCTTGCATAACCCAATGAGGCTATGAGCCACCCAAGACAGACGGGTCATGGTGAAGAGTTGTTACAAAATGTGGTCTACGGAGGAGGAAATGGCAACCCACTCCAGTATTCTTGCCATGAGAACCCCACGAACAGTATGAAAAGGCAAAAAGATATGACACTGGAAGGTGAGCCCCGTAGGTCGCAAAGTTGTCCATTCTGCTACTAGGGGAGAGTGGAGGGCAGTAGCTCTAGAAAGAACAGAGCAGTTGAGTGAAAGTGGGAACGATGCTCAGCTGTGGGTGTGTCTAGTGGTGAAAGTAAAGCTAGATGCTGGAAAGAACAGTATTATGTAAGAACCTTGAGTGTTAGGTCCGTAAATCATTGGACATGGTCAAGCAGGAAATGGCAACAGTGAATATTGACATCTTAGGAATCAGTGAACTAGAATGGATGGGAATGAGTGAATTTATTTCCGAGGACCATTATGTCTACTGTGGGCAAGAATCCCATAGAAGAAATGGAGTACCCTTCGTAGTCAACAAGAGAGTCTGAAATGCAGTATTGGGTGCAACCTCAAAAATGACAGAATGATCTTGATTCTTTTCCAAGGCAAACTGTTCAACATTACAGTGATCCAAATCTATGCTTCAGCCACTGATGCTGAAGAAGCTGAAGTTGACCAGTTCTATGAAGACCTACAACACTTTTGAGAACTAACACCAAAAGATGTTCTTTTCATCACAGGGAATTGGAATGCAAAAGTAGAAAGTCAGGGGTTACCCAGAATAACAGGCACATTTGCCCTTGGAGTACAGAATAAAGCAGGGCCAACAGAGTTTTGTCAAGAGAACACACTGG
Organism: Bos javanicus; assembly: GCF_032452875.1. NCBI lineage: Eukaryota > Metazoa > Chordata > Mammalia > Artiodactyla > Bovidae > Bos > Bos javanicus. Next base: position 64,844,195 of record NC_083886.1, on the reverse strand, counting down.
TCACACCAAACACCCTTTTCCAACAAGCCAAGAGATGACCCTACACGTGGGCATCACCAGATGGTCAATACCGAAATCAAATTATGTTCTTTCAAACTGTGGTGGTGAAGAAGACTCTTGAGAGTCCCTTGGACAGCGAGGAGATAAAAAGGAAATCAATTCCAAATATTCATTGGATAGATGATGGTGAAGCTAAAGCTCCAATACTTTGGCCACCTATTCAAAGAGTTGACTCTTTGGAAAGACCCCAGTGCTTGGAAAGCTTGAAGGCAAAAGTTGAAGGAGACAGCAGAGGATGAGATAGTTCATCACTGACTCAATGGACATGCATTTGAGCAAACTCTGGGAGGTAGTGGAGGACAGAGGAGCCTGGTGTATTGCAGTTCATGGGGTCACAAAGAGGCACGACTTAGTGACTGAAAACAGTAGCAAAGTGCCCCACAGCATGGCCGCAGCACAGTCAGTCTCCAGTGGGAGCCTAAGGCTTTGTGGAATAGGATCTCCACTCTCACTCTTCACTGCCCTTAATGCCTATCGACTATTTTAAGTAAAGTTCTTATATTCAAGTTGATAGGGATTAGAAAGTTAAATTATAAAATGCTAATTTTGGAATAGAATGAAAATCAGAAAAGTGAGTGAATATTTAGTATTTGAGTTAAGTTTGAGGACTGTTATCTTTCAAGTGTGCAGACTCCCTTTTTTCTATGTGTAGATGTTTGAGAAAGCAATAGTCTTTGAACTTAGGTCCTCTGAACTCAGTTGGAAGAGGCTCGTTGTGGTCGTATGACTGTTCTGTGCCTTTTCTTATTTATGCAGGGTGTCAGTTATAGTCAGAAGTGACATACATTTATTTCACGTAGTTTTTCACTCATGGGATAAACACTAGCATTAATTTTATATTAGCTGAAATTAAATTTATATATAAAAAGAGAAGATTTAAAATAAGTGGTAGCTTGCCCTTTAAAATTTTCAGTTAAAACTGAAAATTTTAGCGCAGAAGAGGGCGCTAAAGTCAAGATGGCTGTGAACACCTGAACACCCCGCTCTCCCCCAGGGGGAGGAAGGCGAAAGAGCAGCCAAACGCCTGGGTGTTTCTCCTTAGCAAGCAAATCAGCCACGGAAACAGTGAAGTAAGGGAGGGTCTTGGCACAGAACTTCCCACAGTCAGGATTTCCTCAGAGTGCTCAACAATGGAGGTGGCAAGATGTTGGCTTTTGACATTGAAATGAAGGCCGTCAAGGAATTTTAGATTAAAAAAAAAATACAGTTAAATTGATCTTTTTAAGTAGAAAAAGCTTCTTCCAGTTTTTGAACAGTTAAAACAGATGAACTTCCCAGTAACTATATAGCAAATGAATCGTGGAAATTAGAATTCTTTATGAAGAGGAGGTTGAAGTCTCTGCAAACAGCATATTCTCTCTCTCTTTCTAATGCACACAGAGTATGACAGGTACTTTTGCAAATACTGTTTTAACAGTGCCTTATGTGAAAAGTTCATTCAAGCATGTAGATGAAATAAAAACCTTTTATGATACACTGGGGAATGAAGTTTCAGGTTTGTTTCTATGATTATGTGCATTGTCAGCTTTTTGCTGTCTATAATTTTATATTTGTATAGTGATGAAGAAGTTGAGGTATATTCATTGTGCATCTCTTGCTCCTTGGAAGAAAAATTATGACCAACCTAGACCGCGTATTAACAAGCAGAGACATTACGTTGCCAACAAAGTTCCATCTAGTCAAAGCTATGGTTTTTCCAGTAGTCATGTGTGGATGTGAGGATTGGACTGTAAAGAAAGCTGAGCACCTAAGAATTGATGCTTTTGAACTGTGGTGTTGGAGAAGACTCTTGAGAGTTCCTTGCACTGCAAGGAGATCCAACCAGTCCATCCTAAAGCAAATCAGTCCTGAATATTCATTGGAAGGACTGATGCTGAAGCTGAAACTCCAATACTTTGGCCACCTGATGGGAAGAACTGACTCATTGGAAAAGACCCTGATGCTGGGAAAGATTGCAGGTGGGAGGAGAAGGGGACCACAGAGGATAAGATGGATGGATGGCATCACCAACTCAATGAACGTAAGTTTGAGCAAGCTCCAGGAGTTGGTGATGGACAGGGAGGCCTGGCTTGTTGCAGTCCATTGGGTTGCAAAGAGTTGGACATGACTGAGCGACTGAACTGAACTGAAGTTGCTTCAGTAATGTCCAGCTCTTTGCAACCCCATGGACTGTAGCCCACCAGGCTCCTCTGTCCATGGGATTCTCTAGGCAAGAATACTGCGGTGCATTGCCATGCTCTGCTCCAGGGAATCTTCTCAACTCAGGGATTGAACCCCCTTGCTTCTCCTGCTTTGCCAGCTGGGTTCTTAACACTCCTGCCACCTGGGAAGCCCCATCTTATTGAATTAGCTCTAAAATTTAAGCTAGAACACTGAAAATAAGCCAGGAGAAATAACCTGTTTGTCTATAGTATGAAAACATACAGAAGAAAGTAGTCCAAGAGCCTTTACACTGAACTACAGTTGAAGGAAAGTGTACTTTCAAGAGTATACAATAAGATCTCAGTTTTAACGTTTACTGTATACACAAGGGGTTGTAAAAGAGATGACAAAGATTGTTGTGACTGGGTTGAAGGACCAAATACTGACAGCAGTAAAAGCAAGGTAGCAGGGATGTGGGGACAAAAAGAGAAAGCAAGAGAATAAGAGAACGTATAAAATTTAAACCTAGGGGTGAAATATTTAGAAGAGGTCTAATGATCCCAAGCTTTGAATTTTGTTAGGGCTTTTCATTTTCCAAAAGCATTTTATTAAGGAAATACTTTATCTGCAAAAGATTTTGGTAGGAAGGACATCAAGTGCCACTAAAGCTGCAGCCCACATGCCTTAAAGTATTATGTATTACAGTTGGAAGAAAAGAGAGAGCAAGGGCAAGAAGGGTAGAGACAGGAGAAGGATAGTGGGGAAAAAAAACAAACTGGTAACATGGACACTGGTGAGAGACCTGCCACAGAACTGTTATTTTGATTTATGTCGTGTTTTCTGATACTTGTTATAAGTGGACATTTTGAGGTGACTTAAGTCTTCTACCATTTGGAGTCTCTTTATGTACTCCTCCCCCATCCCTAGGATATATTCAGCTACGAGTTTATGGCCAGAGATTAAATGGCTGATATTTAGGAAGGAATTTATTTATAAATTACACATTTTAAATGTATTTATTAAATGGATCTATTTTTATTTATTTAAAATTTATTTTAAATTGGAGGATAATTGCTTTACAGTGTTGTGTTCATTTCTGCTATACAATAACATGAATCAGCCATAAGTATATATATCCCCTTCCTCTTGAGCCTCCCACCACACCCCACCCCCCCCACCCCATCATTTTTAGTTTTGATTCAGTTCCTGATGTGTTGGTTCGGAGAACGTTATCATATCCAAGTGGTGAGTAAGTTCATTTTGTTAATGACTCAAAGATTTAGTTTAGTGCTAATTTAAAAATTTCTTTTGAGAATATTGGAAAAATACCACCTTGATTAGGCTATGGTCTTCAGTACAAGATTTTAGAAATAACTAAGGACTTGATAAGAGAAATAATGTAAAATGATCATGTTACTGAAAAAATACAGACTAATACTCAGCATTTACTGAACTTTAAACTTGTTTTAAGTGATCTTACTCATGGCAGGCAATACTTTACAGGCAAGGGGAATTATATTTTAATTGTTTATCCTCTCTTTTTGGTAGCCAGGGGCTACCTTACAGAGGCTGTTTTGGTCGAAGCAGTTGAGTGATGCACGCGTGTGTGCTTAGTCATTCAGCCGTGTCCAACTCTTTGTGACCCCATGGACTGCAGCCTGCCAGGCTCCTCTGTCCATGGGATTCTCCAGGCAAAAATACTGGAGTGGGTTGCCATGCCCTCCTCCAGGGGATCTTCCCATCAGGGATTGAACCCAGGTCTCCTGCATTGCAGGCAGATTTTTTACTATCTGAGCCACCAGGGAAGCCCAAGAATACTGGAGTGGGTAGCCTATTCCTTCTCCAGAGGATCTTTTCAACCCAGGAATCGAACCAGGTTCTCCTACATTGCAGATGGATTCTTTACCAGCTGAGCTACCAGGGAAGCTCAGTTGAATGAATACTCCTTTAATATTACTCATTTTCTGGTCCAGAACATTCCAAGTAAGAGATATTTTAGGTCTTAGCAAATCTTACAAAAACTTAAGAATGAAAAGGGATAGAGCCTTGAATTTCACATCACAGCTAAGGTGCAGGAAGGAGTTCTGTGCTCACAAAGTTCCACAGATAGCTGGTGGGGAGAGAATTTATTTGTAAGGAAACATAACTTTTTTACAGTTGCCTAAGATTAGATTATGTTTGGCAGGTTCAATAACTGAGGCAAGTATTATTGTACACTAGGCCATACTTTCAGAGAAGGCAATGGCACCCTACTCCAGTACTCTTGCCTGGAAAATCCCATGGACGGAGGAGCCTGGTAGGCTGCAGTCCATGGGGTCACTAAGAGTCAGACACGACTGAGCAACTTCACTTTCACTTTTCACTTTCATGCATTGGAGAAGGAAATGGCAACCCATTCCAGTGTTCTTGACTTGAGAATCCCAGGGACGGGGGAGCCTGGTAGGCAGCTGTCTATGGGGTCGCACAGAGTCGGACACAACTGAAGCGACTTAGCAGCAGCAGCAGGCCATACTTTGTATTCTTTGAGGCTTTTTCAAAATGTTAAAGATAATACAGTACCAGAGTGACAGCATTGCAATTTGATTTTATCATATGACGCAATAGCAGGATAGCTTTTTACCTATAATAGTTGACTGTTTCTTTGCCACAGTTCTTCCTGTGGGATCCTACAAGACATAAACTGAACTGCACTTAAAGACAACAATTAGAAGAAAGTACATGAGTAGTGTTTCTTGTCTGAAACATTTAGAGAGAGGAAAAGGAAAAGAATAATATGGAGACATTCAAACACCAATAGAATGGCAGAGCTTCTGTAAAATAAAATTCAGCTAATACTTTGTACAAAACCAAAGACCTTTGAAAAGTGTTTCTAAAATATGTTGTTTAATACTTTTTAAACAAAGTGACATAATCATCTGAGACTGAAATATTCTTAAATTTTTTTTTCATTTCCCTGAAACATTCCTCAGCTCTTGATAACTAGTTTCTTAATATCCCAGTTACTCAAAAGAAGCTCAGATGTTTCCTCAAGTTTTCAATACTATTTTATAATTTTTACAGGGTTAGGTAACATCTAGGGAATTCTTATGAGGAGATTGTGCTAGATATTTCATATAGTTAATCTTTACCACAACCTTATTAGGTAGCTATTGTCACCTCCATTTTACAGGGAAGGAAGCAGGCTTAGAGAATGTGAATGATCCAGACCTTGGCAGAACTGTTGTTTTTCTTTAAAACATTTTCCTGGCATTCTATCATTTGATTCTTGCAACACGCTTTTCATGTTTCAGTTCTACAAATGACCATGCTGAGGGCCAGAGAGACAAAATGACTTGCCAAAGGTCATATTTGAATAGTTTAAGGAACAGTAAGATCTGAGGGAGATGTGGGCTTACTGTGGAATTTTCTAAGGTGCTCAAGACATTCTCAAGGATATGTTACTCATGTATTGGAATTGTCAGTTGAGGACATGAGTGATCTGTGACATGGATGGAGTGAGAGCAGGTTGGTCTAAACTAAAAGTAATTGAACAAAACCTTCTTGAATATAGAGACTACAACTTTCAAATCAGTTGCAGTTGCAAAAATCACTTTTTAGTAAAACTGATTCAATATAGTGAAACTCAACATTCACAAAAATAAGATCATGGCATCTTGTCCCATCACTTCATGGCAAATAGATGGGGAAAAAATGGAAACAGGGGTAGACTTTATTTTCTTGGGCTGCAAAATCACTATGGATTGTGACTGCAGCCATGAAATTATAAGATGCTTGCTCCTTAGAAGAAAAGCTATGACAAACCTAGACAGTGTATTAAAAAGTAGACATCACTGCCAACAAAGGTCTGTATAGTCAAAGATATGGTTTTTCCAACAGTCATGCATGAATGTTGCACCATAAAGAAGGCTGAGTGCTGAAGAATTGATGCTTTCAAACTGTGGTGCTGGAGAAGACTCTTTAGAGTTCCTTGGACAGCCAGGCGATCAAACTAGTCAATCCTAAAGAAAATCAACGCTGAATGTTCATTGGAAGGACTGATGCTGAAGCTGAAGTTTCCATACTTTGGCCACCTGATGCGAAGAGCTGACTCATTGGAAAAGACCCTGATGCTGGGAAAGATTGAGGACAGGAGAAGTGGGTAACAGAGATGATGGCATCTCTGACTCAATGGACATGAGTTTGAGCAAACTCTGGGACACAGTAAAGGAGAGGGAAGGCTGGTGTGCTACCGTCCATTGGGTTGAAAAGAGTTGGACATGACTGAGTGGCTGAACAACAACAACAAGGGATAAGGAAGGACACTGCATAATGATCAAGGGAATCAACTGAAGAAGATACAACAATTGTACATATTTACGGACCCAACACAGGAGCATCTCAGTACAGAAGGTAAATGCTGAGTCATAAATGAGGAAACGGAAGTAGCACAGCAGTAGTGGGGGGCCTCAGCACCCCTCTTACACCAGTGGACACATCTTCCACACTGAAAATTAATGAAGAAACACAGGCCTTCAGTGACCGTTGGATCAAATAGGTTTAATTGATATTTGTAGTATAAACATACTAAAACATCCATCCTAAAACATCAGAATATACTTTCTTCTCAAGTGCACATGGAACATTCTCCAGGATAGAGCACATCTTGGGTCACAAATGAAACCTTGGTAAATTTAAGAAACTTGAAATCATATCAGGTATCTTCTCTGACCACAATACTATGAGATTAGGAATCGATTATAGGAAGAAAAATTGTAAAAAATGGAAATACATGGATGCTACACAGTATGCTACTTCATAACCAAGAGATCAGTGAAGAAATCCAAGTAGAAATAAAAAAATACCTAGAAACAAAAGACAATGAAAATATGATGACCCAGAATCTATGGGATACAGCAAAAGCAGTTCTAAGAGGGAAGTTTATGGCAATACAATCCTAACCCAAGAAACAAGCAATTTCAGATAAACAACCTAACCTACACCTAAAGCAACTAGAGTCAACAAAGAAGAAACCCCAAAGTTAGTGGAAGAAAAGAAATCATAAAAATCAGAGCAGAAATAAAAGAAACAGAAACCCAAAAAAAACAATAGAAAAGATCAATGAAACTAAAAGCTGATTTTTTTGAGAAAGATTAACAAAATGCATAAACCTTTAGCCAGACTCATTATGAAAAAACGGGGGAGCACTCAATAAAGTTAGAAATGAAAAAGAAAAAGTTACAACTGACACCACAGAAATACAAAGGATCATAAAGACTACTACAAGCAACTATATGCCAGTAAAATGGAAAACCTGGAAGAAATGGACAAATTCTTAGAAAGAAAGCAACCCAATAAAAAAATGGCTATAAGACCTAAATACACATTTCTCAGAGAAGACATACAGACTGCCAACAAATACATGAAAAGATGCTCAACACCACTAATTTTTAGAGAAATGCAAATAAAAACTGCAATGAGGTATCACCTCACACAGGTCTGAATGGCCACCATCAAAAAATTTACAAACAATAAATGCTGGAGAGAACATGGAGAAAAGGGAACCCTCTTACACTGTTGGTGGGAATGTAAGTTGGTGCAGCCACTATGAAGAACAGTATGAGGTTCCTTAAAAACTAAAAGCAGAATGGCCATATGACTGAGCATATGCCCCCTATTGAGCATATGGCCAGTGAAAAGCATAATTCAAATGTTACATGAACCCCAGTGTTTATTTCAGCTCTGTTTACAGTAGCCGGGACATGGAAGCAACATAAATCAACAGAGGAATGGATATGTGGTACATATTACAATGGAATATTTGTTGTTTAGTTGCCATGTTGTGTCCTGACTCTTTGCAGTCCCATAGACTATAGCTTGCCAGGCTTCTCTGTCCATGGGATTTCCCAGGCAAGAATACTGGAGTGGGTTGCCATTTCCTTCTCCAGGAGAGCTTCCCAAACCAGGGATCAAATCTGTATCTCCTGTATTGGCAGGCAAGTTCTTTACCACTGAGCTATGAAGGAAGCCCACAAATGAAATATTCAGTTCAGTTCAGTTCAGTTGCTCAGTCGTGTCCAACTCTTTGTGACCCCATGAATCCCAGCACACCAGGCCTCTCTGTCGATCATCAACTCCTGGAGTTCACTCAGACTCACATCCATCGAGTCAGTGATGCCATCCAACCATCTCATCCTCTGTCGTCCCCTTCTCCTCCTGCCCCCAATCCCTCCCAGCGTCAGAGTCTTTTCCAATGAGTCAACTCTTCCCATGAGATGACCAAAGTATTGGAGTTTCAGCCTCAACATCAGTCCTTCCAAAGAACACCCAGGACTGATCTCCTTTAGAACGGACTGGTTGGATCTCCTTGCAGTCCAAGGGACTCTCAAGAGTCTTCTCCAACACCACAGTTCAAAAGCATCAATTCTTTGGCGCTCAGCCTTCTTCACAGTCCAACTCTCACATCCATACATGACCACAGGAAAAACCATAGCCTTGACTAGACGGACCTTTGTTGGCAAAGTAATGTCTCTGCTTTTGAATATGCTATCTAGGTTGGTCATAACTTTCCTTCCAAGGACTAAGCGTCTTTTAATTTCATGGCTGCAGTCACCATCTGCAGTGATTTTGGAGCCCCCCAAAATAAAGTCTGCCACTGTTTCCCCATCTATTTCCCATGAAGTGATGGGACCAGATGCCATGATCTTAGTTTTCTGAATGTTGAGCTTTAAGCCAACTTTTTCACTCTCTTCTTTTACTTTCATCAAGAGGCTTTTTAGTTCCTCTTCACTTTCTGCCATAAGGGTGGTGTCATCTGCGTATCTGAGGTTATTGATATTTCTCCCGGCAATCTTGATTCCAGCTTGTGCTTCTTCCATCCCAACATTTCTCATGATATACTCTGCATATAAGTTAAATAAGCAGGGTGACAGTATATAGCCTTGACATACTTCTTTTCCTATTTGGAACCAGTCTGTTGTTCCATGTCCAGTTTCTAACTGTTGCTTCCTGACTTGCATATAGGTTTCTCAAGGGACAGGTCAGGTGGTCTGGTATTCCCATCTTTTTCAGAATTTTCCACAGTTTATTGTGATCCACACAGTCAAAGGCTTTGGCATAGTCAATAAAGCAGAAATAGATGTTTTTCTGGAACTCTCTTGCTTTTTCCATGATCCAACAGATGTTGGCAATTTGATCTCTGCTTCCTCTGCCTTTTCTAAAACCAGCTTGAACATTTGGAAGTTCATAGTTCACGTATTACTGAAGCCTGGCTTGGAGGATTTTGAGTATTACTTTACTAGCGTGTGAGATGAGTGCAATTGTGGGGTAGTTTGAGCATTCTTTGGCATTGCCTTTCTTTGGGATTGGAATGAAAACGGACCTTTACCAGTCCTGTGGCCACTGCTGAGTTTTCCAAATTTGCTGGCATATTGAGTGCAGCACTTTCACAGCAGCATCTTCCAGGATTTGAAATAGCTCAACTGGAATTCCATCATCTCCACTAGCTTTGTTCGTAGTGATGCTTTCTAAGGCCCACTTGACTTCACATTCCAGGATGTCTGGCTCTAGGTGAGTGATCACACCATTGTGATTATTTTGGTCATGAAGATCTTTTTTGTACAGTTCTTCTGTGTATTCTTGCCACCTCTTCTTAATATCTTCTACTTCTGTTAGGTCCATACCATTTCTGTCCTTTATCGAGCCCATCTTTGCATGAAATGTTCCCTTGGTATCTCTAATTTTCTTGAAGGGATCTCTAGTCTTTCCCATTCTGTTGTTTTCCTCTATTTCTTTTCATTGATCGCTGAGGAAGGCTTTCTTATCTCTCCTTGCTATTCTTTGGAACTCTGCATTAGATGGTTATATCTTTCCTTTTCTCCTTTGCTTTTCACTTCTCTTCTTTTCACAGAGAAAAGAAGAGAAAAGGCTATTTGTAAGGCCTCCCCAGACAGCCATTTTGCTTTTTTGCATTTCTTTTCCATGGGGATGGTCTTGATCCCTGTCTCCTGTACAATGTCACGAACCTCTGTCCATAGTTCATCAGGCACTCTATCTATCAGATCTAGTCCCTTAAATCTATTTCTCACTTCTACTGTATAATCATAAGGAATTTGATTCAGGTCATACGTGAATGGTCTAGTGGTTTTCCCTACTTTCTTCAATTTAAGTCTGAATTTGGCAATAAGGAGTTCATGATCTGATCCACAGTCAGCTCCCAGTCTTGTTTTTGCTGACTGTATAGAGCTTCTCCATCTTTGGCTGCAAAGAATGTAATCAGTCTGATTTCAGTGTTGACCATCTGGTGATGTCCATGTGTAGAGTCTTCTCTTGTGTTCTTGGAAGAGGGTGTTTGCTATGACCAGTGCGTTCTCTTGGCAGAACTCTGTTAGCCTTTGCCCTGCTTCATTCCATATTCCAGGGCCAAATTTGCCTGTTATCCCAGGTGTTTCTTGACTTCCTACTTTTGCATTCCAGTCCCCTATAATGAAAAGGACATGTTTTGGGGGTGTTACTTCTAAAAATGAAATATTATTCAGCCATAAAAAAGAAGAAAACCATGTCATTTGTAGAGATGTAGATGGACCTAGTGTCTGTCAATACAGAGTGAAGTAAGTCAGAAAGAGAAAAATACACGTTAACACATATTTGTGGAATCTAGAAAAATGGTAAAAATGATCTTATTGCAAAACAGAAATAAAGGCACAGATGTAGAAAACAAATGTAATGGATACCAGGAGGGAAAGGGAGGGGTGAATTGGAAGAGTGGAGTTTGACGTATGCACTACCATGTATAAGACAGATAACTAGCGAGAACCTGCTCTAGAGCAGGAAACTACTGGGTACTCTGTGGTGACCTCAGTGGGAAGGAAATCCAAAACAGCAGGTGTAAGTTGATGTATGGCTGGTTTACTTCGCTGTAGAGCAGAAACTGACACAGCGGAGTAAAGTAACCATAGTCCAATTAAAAAAAAGAAGCCATGCCTAGAATAGTGTGCTAATAATAAAATTAAGAAAAATGTGTTTTGAATGTCACGTGGTTAATGATGGCTTTTCTTCATGACAGTGCTGGGAGAAGGACTGGCCAAGGGAGATGGCGCCTTTCAGGCAGTGCTTTGCTGCATGCAGCTTAAAGGAAAGCTCCAGCCTGTATCCCACATTCTTGCCAAGTCACTGACAGGAGAGTCCCTGGTATGTTGACTGGTTCTAGATTTGAATGTCCAAAAATGTGTTCACCCCTTGGACTTCTTAGGTGTATTACCTGCATCCTGTAGGTTCTGTCAGAAATCAAAGTTTATGAGTAGCTACTTACTTCTTTTCAACATACTCATATTTAAGCATTGGATTCTTGTATTAATGTCATTTGTGATTAAGAGATAATTTTTAAAGCTTTGAAACTATAGAATAACTGATTTTCTTTAAAGGTATAATTTAACAGAGCCTGAAGGTATTTTTGAGTTTTAAAATGCTTCTGTGGATATATGATCTTATAGGTTTCTTAAATTTAGTCATTTATTGTATAAAGTGCTTAAATTTATCTAAACTAAGTAATAATTACTTTTCTTTCTGATGATGTTCATATTCATGGCTGCTCTGATGAAGTTATCTCGTTCTATTCAGACCTTGGGATACATTTTTGTATGCTCTATTAAATTTTCTAGAGTTTTTGTCTATTTGTTTTCGGATGACTTAATGGAAAGACTTCCTTTTTTGAACTTTAGAGTTGGCAATCTATAGAAATTGGAAGAAAAGATATGTTATGACTTTTTTCACCAGTTGGTAACTGTTACAAAACTGATACTTTTTGAGTCATAATGAAAGATGGTGAAAGTAAAAAAAAACAACATATGTATACTTTGTTATACAGCCTGAGTTCTCTATATTCTGAATTATCATAAACTGTGGAAACCTGGAGCAAAGTTGTGTTCTCACTGCAAATAAATATACATCTGGTGAAAAAGAAGGAAATCAGGAAAGTACTTTGTATATTGTTGAGTGTAATATAATGACCCATCTTGGGGGCTAATTTAGTTATTTTCTAAGGAATTATTGTGCAGTAAATTGTTTAGTAGGTTTAATAGTATCTTTTTATTTCACCATCTTAACAAATGAAGATAAAAGCTAAGGTATCTTATTAATTATAGCAAAATTGTATGGGTCAGTTCAGTCACTCAGTCGTGTCCGACTCTTTGCGACCCCATGAATCGCAGCACGCCAGGCCTCCCTGTCCATCACCAACTCCTGGAGTTTACCCAAACTCATGTCCATCGAGTCGGTAATGCCATCCAACCATCTCATCCTTTGTTGTCTCCTTCTCCTCCTGCCCCCAATCCCTCCCAGCATCAGAGTCTTTTCCAATGAGTCAACTCTTCCCATGAGGTGACCAAAGTATTGGAGTTTCAGCTTCAGCATCAGTCCTTCTCATGAACACCCAGGACTGATCTCCTTTAGGATGGACTGGTTGGATCTCGTTGCAGTCCCAGGGACTCTCAAGAGTCTTGTATGGGTATTTAGTTCTAAATAGGTGATAAAGAATATTTCTCTTCTTTATTATTTAGATAATTCTATCTTTAAGGATCTTTTCTATTTAAATTGAGCATATTACAGTGTTTTACCTGTTGGATTTTTTTTTTTTTTTTTACCTGTTGGATTTTTAAATTAAAAATTAAGAAGCAATTTGCTTTCAAATCTCAAGTGAAATTTGAATTTCTCAAGAGCTCATGTTTTATGTTTTCCTTCAGCAGCTTTAATGAACCGTCTGTAGTAGTGTGATCATCGTATGTGAATCTGAATCATAAGTAACCAAGTTCACCTGTTTGGTTTAGGAAAAGGAGTTTTAAAAAGTTGAAGTTTGTTTTTTTTTTTTTTTTAATCCTACTTTGAGTGATACTCATTGTTAATGTTATTGAATTAATCTTAAATTCTTACGAGATGAATACAGTGTTTTAGGGCATACTGTATGTTTTGTCTGGTTCATCTTTCTAACTTCCCACATAGAGGGTTGGCTTTGCTGTCACCTCTGATAGTAATGAGGATAGGAGAGGAGCATAGCATTAGTTTTCTTTTTATGGGTAAACCTTAGAAATAGCCAAAGAGTCAAGTTCAGAGTAAAAAACTAATATGCCGCTTGGTTTCCCCCTTTTTCATTTGCCCTTTCAGAATGGGATGGTAACAAAAGATTTGACAAGGCTAAAAACACTTCTCAAAGAAACAGAGGTAAGACTATTTCAGCCGATCTCTTTGGGCAGAGTTTGACTTATTCTGAATGGCACGTGTTCGGTATTAAGATGTGGGTGGTCACTGGGCATCAGAGGCTTTACCAGTGGGTAGGGAAGCTGTTAGCCTTTCTGTGGCCAGGCTCACTCCCATCCTAGGGGCTTTGCTTCCTCGCAAGGTGCCTGTTTTGTCCCTAATTCTTTTTAGCTGTCTCTGTCCAATAAATGGAGAGGTGATTGGGAAATTTTGGTTTTTAACTACATCTGGCTATTAGAAAATATTTTCTAAGTAACTAATAAAAGTCTGTGATGTTTCTATGGAGTGAGTTTAGGTGATGGGAATAATGTGTAACAGGGTAAATGGTGAACAAAAATGTGCTCTGGTGATGAGTTGAAGGCCAGGGACAGCAGGGCGTGTAAAAGGCCCGTGGATTTGTAAGTCTCAAATTTCTGTTCCTCATACAGTCATGTAAATGTATTTTTACTTAGCTGTCTCGTTTTATTTTTTGTCTTATTTTAAAAATAGCTGTTTTTGTCAGCTTTTATCATAAATGGAAATCCATGTAAACTGACTGACTGATTGGCTTTTTTATTTAAAAACTGGTACCTGCTATACGCTAGGTGTTATGCCTGGTGCTGTGGACACAGCCCTGAACGAGACACTTGTGGTCCTTGTCCTTGGGGAGGTTAAAGTCTTGGGGAGGAAATAGACAATAAATTAATCAATTAAACACAGGTATAGGTGTAGTTCACATTGAGGTACATGGGCTGAGCCTCCTGTGATGGAAAAATAACTGGAATGGTAGTGAGGGGATGAGACACTTAAGCTCAGTTGAGAATTAATAAAGTGCTGTGTCCTGGAAAGTGAGGTGAAGGGCGTTCCCGTCAGGCTGAGAGGATGAGAAGAGCACCCAGGTGTAAACCTTGACCTCCTCCTGTAGGTTACATTCACACTTCAAATATCATAATGCATTACAGTTCATAGCAACAAATAAGTATGCAAAGAAGACAGTCATCGTGAGGTACATAAGCTGGATAAAGGTACTGTTTTGCTACAATTCAGTAGGATTTTAAAATATATTATTTTCTTAGTCTTATTATGAATTAACTGAAAATCAATAAGCTCTAACTTCAGAGCCATTTCCCTCTGGTATTTATGTAGTCTTTTTAATTTCTAAGAAGTAAAATAAGACAATTATAAGTGTTTTAGACTTTTAAAATGAAAACATAAAATAAGATGATTTTCGTTTTAAGATTCTTGGCCTTGTTCTTCTCTCTTATTACCTTAATTGAATTAGCAGCTTTACATCTGATAATCATACACAAATATATGTAAAGTTTTATTTTTGATATTTATAATCCTGTTTGTATAAGGTTACAAATATTATTTGACTCTCATTTTGTTACCATACTTTTGGAATAAGTGACTTAAGTTTTGTTTATAATTTCTGTGTAACCAGAGTAGTAGTATTTTTGGTTAGTGAACTGGTACTAATAAAAAAAAAAATCCATCTAGAAAAAGCTAACAGTGTTACTCTTATTTATAATTACACTTGATATACTTAAAAATAGCAACAATTTGTTATTTAAAGATTGGGCTGAGCTGATATTTAACCTGTAAGTGCTAGTGGATTAGAATAAAGACATGAAACTAAAGACTGACTAATGAAAACAGAGAGACAATACATATTCTTCAGAGAAATTTCAATACCAAATCAATATTTGATTATAAGATTATAAGAATTCTAGCAATGTGAAATGTGTCTGCTTTCCCTGAAGCTCTCAGTAAAGATCTTCTTGATGTTGCCTTTCTGTCTTGGGGTCTGAGCATATAAAAAGGGTGTTTTCAAAAGTACAATACGTTGGAACCTAAAAGCCACAGTGGCCGATTTTCTTATTCTTACCGGCTCTTCTGATGAGGGTGGGCAGTTCACCGGCACCCTTCCCCGCTCCCCGCTCCAGGCTGAGAGCAACAGTGTCGGCACAGGCATCTCCTGCCGCTGCAGGCTGTTGCAGACGCAGACTCACAGATATACGCGTGTCTTTCCCTTTCAGCAGTTACAGATGCTTTAAGCTTTATCTCATCACTCAAACATCTTCCTCCATTTTTTCTTGCGTATTTGGTAAATTTATTTTGATAAATTTTTTTTAGAGGAGATACTTTCAATTCATACTTGAAGTGAATTTTTAGCTCTTTTATAAATTCTGTGTAATTGGAATCATATTTTAAGGGCTAGTATGGGACTGTACCATTTAGGTCTTGCTTATAGAATGTTAAAGGATCATTTAATACATCTTTTTGGTGGGTATAGAGTCTTTATAATGTGAATAATTATGTCCTGATTTATTTGCTAGCTTCTACATAGTCTTAAACTTGGTCCTTGTTTTACGAAAAAAATTGAGTTGTCTTCAAAAACTATTTAGTAAGTAGTTTGAGAATCAGAAAGCTTTTTCCTGGTTTAGTTCCAGCCCAGCCTCAAAAGGGTCCAATTTAATCAGTAACATGTAAATTACGGTGATATTGCTTCAGTTATATCCAATTAGCATTTATGACATTCTTTCTATGATACAAAACATTCCAAATTTCGTCCTGGGGTACTGTTTCCTCCTTGTGATTCAGTTCAGCATTTACTGAGTGCTGTGCTGTTCACGGGTCTGTGGGTTTTGGAAAGCTGAGAGAGCCATGGAAAACAGTCTGAAGGGCCAACCCAAGATGTGCATAGCTAATGTACCCACAGGGCTACCTGTGGTCAGTAAGTGCTGTACCAGAAGAACAAGCAGGGAGAGGGGAGATAGACACCCTGTGGGAAACCAGGGAGGCTAGAGTGTGAGAATTGCGGTTAAAGGATGGAGGCAGCTGAGGGCAGACCCAAAAGTGCCTTGCTACTAATACTAAGTTGGCTGTCAGGCAGCTTTGGGGCAGATGAGACAAGCAGAATGAGGCGCTTACAGGGCAGTGGCAGTGGGGTCGAGTATGAGATAGACGTGAGAAACATTCTGGACCTTGCTGGGCAAGATTTGGAGACTACTCAGAGCAGAACAGGACTTCCCTGGTGGCTCAGACAGTAAAGCATCTGTCTATAATGCGGGAGACCCGGGTTCGATCCCTGGGTTGGGAAGATCCCCTGGAGAAGGAAATGGCAATCCACTCCAGGACTATTGCCTGGAAAATCCTTTGGACAGAGGAGCCTGGTAGTCTACAGTCCGTGGGGTCCCAAAGAATCAGACACAAAAGAGCGACTTCACTTTCACTTTCACTTTTCAGAGCAGAACAGAAAAGGGACGGTTCAAGATGTCTTTCAGGATTTCAGTCTGGCTCTTTTTGGGGAAGGTGAATCCATTAACTTGAGACAAGGAGCACTGAAGGATGATGAGATTTGAAATTAAAGTTGATGAGTTTTATTTTAGACATACTCCAGTTTGAATCGCTTGGGTAGTTACCCATCCATCTACCCACCCTTCCATCCACCCATCTATCCAGCCATCCAGATTTACTGGGCATCCATTATGTGCCAGATGCTCTGAGGCACAGGAATGCAGACAGGCAGTTAGTTGTAGGCTGTTAACAGTGGATCTGTATGTGGCTGACAGGGACCCAGCAGGTAAAATGCTATAGAGTCGTTAAGTGAAAATGCTTTAGCTGGCACTCAGTTGAAATTGGGGATGTGGAGCTTACTTCAGTTCAGTTCAGTCGCTCAGTCATGTCCGACTCTTCGCGACCCCATGAATCGCAGCACGCCAGGCCTCCCTGTCCATCACCAACTCCCGGAGTTCACTCAGACTCATGTCCATCGAGTCAGTGATGCCATCCAGCCATCTCATCCTCTGTCGTCCCCTTCTCCCCCTGCCCCCAATCCCTCCCAGCATCAGAGTCTTTTCCAATGAGTCAACTCTTTGCACGAGGTGGCCAAAGTACTGGAGTTTCAGCTTTAGCATCATTCCTTCCAAAGAAATCCCAGGGCTGATCTCCTTCAGAATGGACTGGTTGGATCTCCTTGCAGTCCAAGGGACTCTCAAGAGTCTTCTCCAACACCATAGTTCAAAATCATCAATTCTTTGGTGCTCAGCCTTCTTCACAGTCCAACTCTCACATCCATACATGACCACAGGGAAAACCATAGCCTTGATTAGACGGAGCTTACTTAGAGTAAAGTAAAAGCCAAAGGGGCAGATGGAGGACTTGTCTGCATTAGAGGAAATCAGAGTGAGTAGGTCCTCAGCCACGGCCTGTGCTGTGGGAGAACGGCTGATTTCAGGCAGTGAGTGGTGGTACTGGACTCGATGGAGGGGGGGTGGGGGTGGGGGTGATGCCGCCCCGACTGGCCCTGCTCCAGATGTTAGAAGAGAGAGCCGTGCACACAACAGGGGAGGGTGCTGCTCCCTGGGGCTCAGGGCTGGGGACCGAGGCTGCTTTTGCCCACAGGTAATTGTTATGTAGGGAGTTTTTATCGGTTTCCTTAATGTGGGCCACACAGTTACTTCTTTTCCATATTTAAATGTGGAACCATAGCGCAAAGAGCAAAAAATACCACTTGTAATATTAGTGTTTATTAAGTTTCTAAATATTCCATCTCAAGCTTTTTAAAAAGTTGAAATTTTCCAAGTTTAATTCAAATCAGCTAGTTATTTCTTATATAAAAATTTCTTTCATTTGAAAACTTGCAGACAGCAACTAGTAACGTCCTCTCTGGATATCATGTGGAAGACTTAGAGGAGGGTAAGTACTAAACTGTGCAACCTCTGTAGCTATAATTACATTGGGCGTTGCTTCTTGTTGATTAATGGGAGGGCATTTCTGAGTTATAGTACAGGTTAGTGGAAGCATAGAAGAGAATATAAAAGTTTCATTTAAGAAATGTGGATGAAAGCAATTTTTTCTCTAACCCCTATTCATAGAATAATAGAGGAATGGAGGCGGGAGGTAATTGCGGAAGTCATCTGTTCATCTCTTTTCCACCGTATATGTAGTTCTAAATTAAAACCTCATTCTTAGCAATCTGTGGAGGGAGATCTTTTCTCCTTTCTCACGCTCTGTCACATGCTGGTGCAGTTACTACTTTCTGGAAATGGTCCTGCCAGTAGTAAGGTCCGTGGGCTCCTCTTCTCTTCCCAGAGGAAGGTGGAGAGAGGCCAGCACTCACTGAGCGTTTGCTCAGTGACGTCTGCTGTTCAGTGGCTTTCACAAAACAAGTACTGAGTTATTAGAGCCCTTCTCCATCTTTTTGATAGGTGATGAAACTGATGTTTGTTAAGGTTCAGTAATTTCCCAGTCACGCATACAGTAAAGGGATGACTCATAGCTTTAAGCTCAGTCTGGCTCAGTGGATTTTGTCCGGCGGTGTGGGCTGGGCACAGTGACTTGTGAGGAGGCAGGAAATGGCCTCAAGGTCCTGGAGGCTTGCTGCTGTTGAGCCTTGATGGCTCCAGCCTTTTTTCTTGGACACTTTGTTTCCATTGGATTATTTGGAACCTTTTATCTGAATGCATCAAAATTCACTGTATTCAGAAGTAAACACGTGTTATTTTTAGCTCCTATCTCAGAATTCACCTTTATGAACTTTAATTGTTAAAAAAGGATTACTTTATGCAACGACACGTGTCAGACACCCCCTAAGGAACATGGATGGCAATGTGGAACGTATTCCATATACAGGACTGGAATTTGTTTTACAAAATTTCCTCTTCCCAGGAGACCATAATTTTCTGATTCTGGAAGTAGTTCCTAATAGAGATGTAACTCATACCTAAGACGTGACAAGCATGCCGACACATCCCCCTTTAGGTGCCAGGGGAGAGACTGCACTTGGAGTATGTCCACCAGTTGCTGGGATAGAGTAAGGGTCACTGACTTGTTTTAGCGGTTGTGTAACTGCTCCTTCAGTGGTTTCTAAGTTTCATGTGGCTAACTGATTTAATCCATTTGATTGGTGAATTACTCTTTTTGGTAGAGACAAGTATGTCATGTTCATTTTACATCATCTGAGATGATGTGTATGGAGGGTTAATAGTATTTCTTACACATTAAATATCAGAATTATCAGCAAGCCTCAAATGATAAGACTATATCCTGATTACTCTCTAGGATCTTGTAATGGTTGGCATTTCCGCCCACCACCTAGGGGAATCACAAGCAGCGAGGAATATACTTTGTGTAAAAGGTAACGTGAATTT
The DNA here is from genome assembly GCF_032452875.1 of Bos javanicus. Lineage (NCBI taxonomy): Eukaryota > Metazoa > Chordata > Mammalia > Artiodactyla > Bovidae > Bos > Bos javanicus. The sequence continues at coordinate 64,824,633 of NC_083886.1, read as the reverse complement.
TTTTTTTAAACCAATGACATATCTTTATTCAAAGGATAGTTAATTTTCCTTCACTTTTTGAAAATAATTCAAATATAAAGAAGATAAAGGAAGTGAAGGAAGAAGTATAATGATTGAGTAAAATGGTTTATTTTCAGTTTGAAACAGAAGCCATAATGGTCATTATCATTAAATAATAAAAATCAAAACCATATTGATGATCCTTCTTTTAATTATAAAGAACAATGATCTAAATGGAAATTGTTAAGACTTTTGTCATACCAGTTGGAATAATATGACTTAATTACTGGTCTCTTGTTTATGTGAAATTTGCCTAACCTAAATTATGATGATTTAAACTGAAGTTACCTTATATAAACTGAAATAGAGCATAAAATAGATAAATGTTGAATTATTTTGATAACTTTTCTAAGAAAAAAGAAAATCTATTACCTTCACATAATCTTATATAGAATTTATGAGTAGTTTATATTTGAAGGGCTAACCTTTCAAAATTTAGTGATTGTATGTTAAGGTAGAATTATTAAAGTCACATCAGAAGGTTCTTTTTATAAGAACTAGTGACTAGTGGTTTTTTAGATACAAGTTCTAATTACTCTAGATTACTTTTGATAATGAAGGAAATTTGATATGTAGTTTTGATTTTATAGTAGAAATAAAGAAACTGAGAGGTAAATTTGAAAATTCTGGTGGCAGAGAGGTAGGACACAATCTGATGCAAAGGACATATAAGAAATTTTGTAGTCCAGATAGAGTATCAGGCCTTCCATCTTTAGGGAAATAATTTAAAGCAATAGGAAAACAAATATTTGGCTCATTAAGATATACTAAAGAGAAAAAAAATGCATGATTTTAAATGTCTTATATGAAGCATATGAGAACTTAATAGCATACTTTAAGTTCAAATACTTTGTGTATCATCAAAAAAAAGCTTTAAACACACTTGTCTTTTCAAGTAGGATGAGCCACTTGATGGTTCATTTTGTATTTTGTAATGTCCGTATTTTTCCAATTGAAAAATTATCTAAAACATAGCATCCTTTTTAACCCATTGCTATTTATAACTTGATTTTCATTTTTTTTCTCTCAGAAGATCTTTCATTAATTTTGTAATGTTTCAATTGTTTAAAAACTGGCTGGATCTCTTATTTCATAGAGTATTTTAGACTTAAAGTTACTGATCAGTCTTGCATTTTTATCTGTTTTGACCATCGAATTGTCAATTGAATTTTCTGAGTCATAAATGTTGAGAAATCATTAACTATATATCCTTTAAAATGGACATTTGTGAATTTACCCATTGAAGAACTTAATCTATTGAAATAATTAAGATTCTTATATAAAACTTTTATTCTTAATTTATTTAAAACTTAAAGCAAATTAATATAGTCCAGTATTTTCAGTGAAATATAGGTAATAGTAATGTAGAGAAGAGTGAAGGGATTACATTTGAAGGTGAAACGTAGAAGTCTTGAAATGTTAATTCAGTGACATATTTTATTTTTTTCCAGAACAAAATTCCTAGGATGTGGAAAATTTTCTGTAGGTCCTTTCAGTTTAGGAAGTAGGGCATACCTGTGCTTGACAAACTAATCCACTCGATGTCAGTGTTGCTTTAGAGAAACTGCTCTAGGAGGAATTGTCTAAGAGAGTTGTTTTATCACGAAGGAGCCTACCTTTTCAATGCCCATTTTTGTGGGTGGGGATGGTTATGAACATGTTCTGCTTTGTCGCCCCTTATTCCAGAGAAAGAGGTCAGTGCATGTTGGTGGGAGAGGGGTTGCTGCCTCATTAACTGTTGTGAATGTTCTCTAACCTCTTCTTCCTCCTCTGTGATAAACAAACCCTTTCAGGAGATGAAGTTTTGTTTTTGTTATTGAAGAGACGGAGGGCAAATGCTGGAAGTTTATCTTTTAAATGGTCCAACAAAGTATATGATAAAACAGTCTTTCCTGTTCTACTTAGATTTTTAGAGCAAGGAATCTGTAGGTATGGTGCGCAGTGTACTTCAGCACATTCCCAGGAAGAACTAGCAGAATGGCAGAAAAGATATGCTTCACGGTTGATAAAATTGAAACAGCAAAATGAGAATAAACAGCTCTCAGGCAGTTACATGGAAACCTTGATAGAAAAGTGGATGAATTCATTATCTCCTGAGAAAGTGGTGAGGAAAATAAACTGCATTTTTTTTGTTTGTTTGTTTTAAACAGTGACCTTGTTTGAATCTTGACTTTATTTCATGCTGTGTATTGGTTTATATCCCTATCCTCTATGAAACACTTGATTCTTGATAAAGTGTTTTGGTAGCAAAAGTAGACCCATTTACTAAAATAAAGAGCAGAACTAAGCCATTTGTTTGGAGACTTGCAGGAATTATATTAACTTGTCTTCATTCAGGGAGTTTTTACTGCCATTTTGTTGTTGTTGTTATTGTTAGTTTTCTTATGTCTCTTAGTTTAGCTTTATTTTATTTTGTACTTATAAAAATAACTGAGAATTAATGTATAAAGTACCTTGCTTTGTAAACAGTTCCATCAGCATCTTTACCGTTGACATTTATTTACCATGCCAAAGCGTCTGTGTTCTTAGGAATGAGAGCATAACGGGACTTGCTCTCTGCTTTCAGCTCAGTGAGTGTGTGGAAGGAGTGAAGGTGGAGCATGACCCCGGTCTGTCTGTCACCGTCAACACCAAAAAGTCCCACCAGACCTGGACCTTCGCTCTCACCTGTAAGGTATGAGCTTTGTGACAGTTAAGCAGTGTGAATTGCTTTCCATTTTCTTAGAGTTTTATGGACCTTTAAATGTGTATATTGAAAGAGCATTGAAAATTATGTAGGTTCTATATTATAATAAAGTGTATTTCTGTATTTTGATCATCAAGGTTATATATATATATTTTTTGAGATTTTTGAGATAAAATCTTTGTAGATACTGAGATACTTGCTTATTTATTTATTTGATGAAGATATATTTGACATGTTGTCTTCCAAACTTGAAACGTAGGATGGGGTTCATGGCTTGTAGTTAAGTATTTAAAAGTTGAATTGTTTAATCTGGAAGTTCTAAACTATTGAAACAACAACTTGTTTTTATTTTTGATTTTGTGAAATCACAAACTCTGTGATAACAGATTTTTTATTTGAGGCATTTTCTGCAGTGCTTCCTATCTTGAATTATAATGTTTAAAGTTTAAGAATGAAGCAAAGTAAACAATTTCTGTTAATATGTGCAGTGGAAAAGTTTTGTGTACTTTTTTGTAATGTTTCCTCCACTGTACCATCTGTATCTTGGGATGAAAAGTCTGGGAACATTTGGCTTCAGCCGTGAACCCGATCAAGTGCTTTCAGAAGTAATTGCTCTCCTGTGAAGACTTTTTACTTGAGGCCAAGGGATGGAAAATTGGAGGTGATGGTGGTACAGGGTGAAAGCGTTTGACACAGTGAAGGATGAATGTATCGCAGAAAGCAGGGAGGCTAGAAATGTAGTGTGAATATATCGTTTTTAGAAATGGCAACCTTATTGAGATATAATTGACATCATAAATATATCATTTTAACAAACGATTTTTTTTAACCATTCTGATTTTTTTTCTTAAATGGCTTATGAGTACAATTTGTATTTTTAATATAGTATCTTAGAAGCATGGGAAAGTAAAAGTCCCTTATGGAAATATTTTCATTGAAGAGCCCAATTACAACTGGATTTTTCAACCCCTTGTACTCAATGAATTATTTTAACTTCCTTGTAGCCTGCAAGAATGCTGTGTCGTGTAGCATTGCTTTATGATGCTCATCGTCCTCATTTTAGTATCATTGCAATATCTGCCGGAGATAGTACTACCCAGGTATCACAAGAAGTCCCAGAAAACTGTCAAGAATGGATAGGAGGGAAGATGGCCCCAAATGGATTAGATCATTACGTGTATAAAGTCGGGATAGCATTTAACACAGAAATATTTGGAACTTTTCGCCAAACCATAGTTTTCGACTTTGGATTGGAACCAGTACTCATGCAAAGAGTAATGATTGATGCAGCTTCTACAGAAGGTAATATTTAGACTTTTTCCCCCTGATACTATGTATTAAAAGGCACTATAACAACATTAAAAGATATGTATTGGCCCCTAAATATTCCATGGATAGGAAGGGAATAGGAAGGAAAAAGATCCCAAGTTCTTTGACTCATTTACTGTGTGATGGAATTAGAATGTTTGCATTATACCCTGGTCACTTTATACAGTCATCAGGCAGAGCTTGCTTTGAGGTTCCCCAGACTGGTATGAGTAGGTGATCAGGTCTCTTTTTGGTCTGCCAACTTCATTGGTTGATTTTATTCAGCACAGTAAAACCTTTCAGTATTAATTTGGGTAGAATATAATTTTAATGGTAATTGTGAATACACCTACAGTGTCTATTTCCATGTTCTACTGACGGTCCAGTTAACTTTGTTCATAGTAGTACATTACCTGTGGAAGAAAAGTCCTAAATACTAGCTTTCATAAGTTGATTTCACTAGTATAAAGGAGACCAAGGTGCCTTTACTAGGATCTGCTTCGTAGTCTTGGGAAGAGGTCCTGGTTTCAATATGTAGGCACCTGTGGAGATGATGAATTACTGTGTAAATTGTCTATTACTGCCTCAACTTAAATTTTATGCCAAGATCCAGCTGGATAAGGGAAGGGCATGTTAGTCTACATTTCTTTGGCTCTTGGTTGGATTTGGTGGTGGTTTAGTCACTAAGTCGTGTCTGACTTTTTGAGATCCTGTGGACCTTAGCCCCCCAGGCTCCTCTGTCTGGGGATTTCCCAGGCATGAATCCTGGAGTGGGTGGCCATTTCCTTTTCCAGGGGATCTTCCTGACTCAGGGATTGAACCCACATCTTCTGCATTGCAGGTGGATTCTTTACTGCTGAGCCACCAGGGAAGCCCCATATGAATTAAAAAAAATTTGTGGAGGGGAGTGGTTAAAGATGTGCTTCTCACAAATTTGTGGAAAAGGACATTTACAGAAAAAGAAAGTTAGTGACTTTTCCCCTTGCTTAGAACACAAACTGTTTTATACACTTTATACCTCAACTTTAAGTAATGAAAGATTTTTGCTTAACAAAATTGATTTGGAATTCTGCTTTGAATATCTGGAAGCTATATGTTGGAAATTAATTCTTATATTTAAATTTGAAAACTTGATATTATTCATTACTTTCAGTCTAGCAATATATGTTAACATTAGCATTAAAAGTTAGTATGTCTTAAAAATTATCTCCAACTGTCAAAGTTGTTGGTAAATTAAAGACATGTTTATATATATAATATACACACACACACACACACACACATAATTATACATATATAAATATATAATAGAAAATTATAGGAAATTTAATAGAAAAATAGATTTTAAAATTATTAAAAATAAAAATAAATTTTAAAATTTAAAACTGTAGGAAAATTAATAGAAAAATAGATTTCAAAATAGTTTAATTGTCAATAAATACTAAATATAACTGAGTAGAAGCATGTAAAAAGTGTGAGGTGCTCCTGTGTTGTTACTCCACTGTTTTAACTTTTCATTAGCCTCATTAAGAGAACAGACAACATACATAAGCTAAGAAATGTTCATCTTACCTCTGTGTAGCTGTCTTAGTGAAAGGAATGATGTTGGAAAGGATAGCTGAAATCCTAGTGTGGGTTTCCTTTGGGATTTTGTTTTATTAAAGCCACAGACCCAGATGTTTTCTAACGAAGAGTGTTGTGTCCGGTTCTGGAATTAGGAATCATTTCATCTCATTCTTTTTAAGAACTAGATAAATATACTTGTTTTTAATAAATTCCACGTTTAACATGCATTTATGTTAAACCCCTTCACCCCTTGTGCTGAGTGCAAAGAACACTGGATTTTTTCCTCCTTACTTCTTATCTTACCCACTGTCCAGGTTTTGTTAAGGATAATTTTGCAAGTCTGCTGTACTACATACTTCAAGAGAAAACGGACCAACCCTTTGGATACTTTATTAGAATAGTAACTATACGGCTGAAATGAGAGCATTTGCTGTTCACAGTAATCAGAGGGGTGAGGGAAGTTGGGTAGCAAATCTTGCGTCCCACTGGTTGACTCCAGCCTTGAATTCTATTTTTGATAGTAGCAGTTCTTCCCTTATGTTATCTTCAGGAAATTAGGTATGTTCTAACTATCTTTAAGTTTTTCTTATGAATTTCTCTTAAAATACTTGTGTAGCTTCTACCCATCATATCTCAGGGTAACAAGTTCCATAGGTTTATAATTTGTCAGGATTTCAGGTGTATTATTATAGAAGTTGGTTAATAAGGCAGCATTAAACTCTTCCTAAGTGATTTTATGAATATTGATTCTAACCTGTTCACGTTTCATCTTCCCAGAATTGCTTTCTTTTTTTTAGCCCGATCTAGATTAAAGAAACGGAGAAGGCAATGGCAACCCACTCCAGTACTCTTGCCTGGAAAATCCCATGGGCGGAGGAGCCTGGTAGGCTGCAGTCCATGGGGTCGCATCGAGTCGGACATGACTGAGTGACTTCACTTTCACTCTTCACTTTTCATGCATTGGAGAAGGAAATGGCAACCCACTTCAGTGTTCTTGCCTGGAGAATCCCAGGGACGGCGGAGCCTGGTGGGCTGCCGTCTGTGGGGCTGCACAGAGTCGGACACGACTGAAGCGCCGCAGCAGCAGCAGATTGAAGAAAAGTACTTAATTATCGAGAATGAACTGGTTCAGGCCCCCCTGGGTGCTGCACACATCTGGGTTAGATGTTGGCAGGTGTGCGTGTGTGTGCACATGGGATGAAATGAGCCCCAGGAGTGGTTGTGTCCAGCGTCCCCAGGGGAGCCTCAGCTTCTTCCTGTTTGAAGAGGAGCTCTTAGTACCTAATGGCCTTTAAAGGTCATTAAATGGAAATTAAACAAGTTTAATTTAAAGAAGCTTTTTACTGCTGAGAGGACTGGAGGCAGAATTTTGTTTCAAGACCAACATGACTAGGGAAGCAGAAGTGGTTCTTGCAGGAGATTCCTCAGTAGTCTCTGGCCCGGCTCATATTGGACACCTGAGTTAATGGCCGAGATCCATTGTTTGTGGACTTTATCTGATGCCGGCACGCAAGGATTTTCTCAAGATTGTTCTTTCTGCTTCCCTAGTTCTCCTCTCTTCTGTATTGTATTTCCAGTTAGTAAAAAGAGGGAATAAAAGTTAACATTGTTTTGGATTTGTTTTGAAATTCTTGTATCTTCCTGCTGAAGATACTCATTTTAAAAATTTCATAAAATCATGGCACTAAATAGATAAAATGAGAAAAACAAATACTATTTCTCACGGCACTTTTACCAAACAGCCTGAATACTTTTAGCCCAGGGTGGAATGATTTTCTCTATAATTTGCTTTATATATTAAATAGGTAATACAAAAAGTTTTTTTTAGAGGAAAGTTGTACCATTTTAGTTTTGTTTTTATCCTAGTTACTTAAATGTGAAGAACAGTGACTTTTTAAAGAATGGGAATATAATATTGATATAGGCATAGTCTGAATCCATTCCTTATTTAAAATAAATTTATGAAGTATAATTTCCCTATGCCAAAAGAATACACATCCTTTTATTATATACTGAATTGCTCAGCACTACGCAGAGTTTAGTTTGTTTTTTTTGAGGGCTGGTTATTTGGGTTGTCACTGTGCCATTTGTATTTCTCCTTTTGACTTTTGATTAAGGAAGAAAAGTAAGTACATTATTGCTATTTGGTTAATAGTATTTGATCTTTAGTGACATGGAATAGTCTTGTTTTAGGAATGTTGGCATTTGTATAATTTAAATATCTTTTATAGCTGTGCTCTAATGAATGAGTAGGAAAGGCCCAATATTAGAGTGATTTAGGATGAAAATGCAGTTAGTTTACTTTATGAAACTTTTGCTTTTGAGGCTATTGCAAAAACTGACCGTCATTGTCTCTTCCAGAGTATTTTTAAAATGCAAAATTTCGATGAGAAAACCATCTTTGTATCCTGATGGTTATACTAGTGTTTATGTCGCTGTTTGGTGAATAAGGAAACTTGGTTCCAAGGAACAAAGACTAGAAATTAGGACTTTTCCATTTTAATCTTTAAAGATAATTAGGATGAACTATTTTCTAATATTGAGAAATTTCTCTTGGAGGAGGATTATACTTACATGTTTATAATTTATATATAGCATTTTAATATAGTAAAAGCTCTCACTAAGCAATACAAGACAATTATACAGTCTGCTGTCATTTCATAGATAGCACAGGTTAACTTTGTACTTTGGAGACTAATCTCTGTTTAAACTTGTTATTATTTCTTCCTGAAATTTTAATAAGTTGCAAGACCATCTTTCCAATTATATTATATAAAAACTGGGTCTTAGCCCAGTGAGTTGGTCAGGTTTCACAGTGAAGGTGTCTGTGTCCCACCCAGCAGACGGCTGAGACGCACACACAGGGAGCCTGACAGGCTCAGAGTTACGTTGCGACACATTTTGCCCTGTGCTGCATTCTCCCTAGAGCTGGCGACCTCGAACAGCCGTTCATTTTTACATTGTGCCCTAGTCACCGTGCAATTTAACTGAGACTAAACTGGATTTTTCTGAAATGGCATTTGAATAGTACATTATACCATGATTTAATGTGCAGTTTAATGTGGGAAAAAGACACAAAAGGTTTTTGTTTGTTGTAGATTGATTTTCAGAGGGTTTCACTGTGCTTTACCACACAAGATTTAACCTCTCACAGTTTTCTAATCTTTTTCTATAATGGGGCAGGTATTGCTGGTAGGAGGAGAAAAGTGATTATCACCTAAGAAAAATTTGTCTTATGAAAGATTTACCATGCTTTCTTTCTGCAGATCAGATTTCTCTTCACTGAAGAGTTAAATTCTAAGTTCTGCTCTGTATTTTTAAAATGTTAATAACTATTTCTGGTGTGTCCCAGCCTGAGGTAGAGAAGAATATTTTTTACATGTATTCCAATTTATGTTATTTTGTTAATCTAGATCAAAAAAAAAAAGATTTCTGATGTGGGAAAAATACTCTGTCAAATGGGGTTTTGTACTGTTTCATTTTTAAGAACTTTAGCTCTAGCATATAAAATTCTCATACCAAAATGCATAATGTATTACTTGAGAATTTTAATGTTGTGTTCCTTTATAAATGTGTTTTTTGTTTCCGTTTAGATCTTGAGTACCTGATGCATGCAAAACAACAGCTAGTAACTACAGCTAAACGTTGGGATTCTTCTTCTAAGACTATTGTAGATTTTGAACCTAATGAAACTACTGATTTGGAGAAGAGCCTTCTTATCAGATACCAAATTCCTCTCTCTGCTGACCAGCTGTTTACCCAGTCCGTTTTAGACAAATCATTGACCAAGACCAACTATCAGTCACGGTTGCATGACCTTCTTTATATTGAGGAGATAGCCCAGTATAAGGAAGTCAGCAAGTAAGTTACTTTAGAAACACTTTTCTTTCTTTCTTTTTCAAAATCTCCCCTTTGGATGGTATTGTTCATATTTAAATTAAGGAGGGGTGCCTTAATGAAGTCAGGTGGTGAACTGGCTGTTACTCAGTAGCTGTTCTTTAGCACTGTGCGTGAGCCTCTCCAGGCAAGCACTGTGCTCACCGTGGCGTCTCGTGTTCAGTGCCTCTTTGCGCTCCACATGACTCTGCGTGTTCTGGGAGTATGAGCGCATACATGGTCCTTGCTCTTCAGGAGCTTCCTCTCAGTGGTAGAGCAAACACTCAATGATTATTTTTTGAAAAATGTACAAAAACTGAAAGAGACCACATATTTTGAAAAGTAATCATGAGAGTCATATCGAGGGAATTCATACTGGTTTCTTACATTTTACTTGTAAGGGTTGGACTGTGTAGGAACACCTCAGAGAGAGTGCAGGTTCAGTTCCAGGCCTCCGAAGTAAAGTGAATATTGCAGTAACGCCAGTCACGTGGATTTGTTGGTTTCCCAGTGCGCATAAGAGTTAGTGTAGTTAGCCCACACTATTCTGTAGGCTATTAAGTTAAATAGCATTATGTCTAAAAAAAATAACATATCATAAGTAAAAATCCTTTATTGCTAAAAATTGCTGACCATCTGGCAGGTCGTCGTCTTTTTTGCTCTGGGGGTCTTGCGTCAAGTGCTGATGGCTGCTGACGGGTCAGGATGGTGGTTGCTGAAGGTTCGGGTGGCTGTGGCAATTTCTTAAAAGGCAACAGTGAAGTTTGCTGCATCAGTTAACTCTTCCTTTCATGAACAATTTCTCTGGAGCATGCAGTGCTTTTCGACAGCATTTTATCCACAGTTAGAACTTTCAAAATTGGAGTTAGTCCTCTCAGACCCTGCCACTGCTTTATCAGCTGAGTTTATGTCATATTCTAAATCCTCTGTTGTCATTTTAACAGTCTTCACAGCCTCTTCACCAGGTGTAGATTCCATCTTAAACCACTTTCTTTGCTCGTCCATAAAAAGCAACTCCCAGCTGTTAAAGTTTTATCACAGTTTGCAGCAGTTCAGTCATGTCTTCAGGCTCCACTTCTTTCCTTGCTGTTACTACCACATCTGCAGCCCCTTCCTCCACTGAAGTCTTGAACCCCTCAGTCATCAGTCGTCAACCTCTCAGTCATTCCAGCAAGACTGTGACTGATGCTGATATTTTGACCTCTTCCCATGAATCGTGAATTTGCTTAATGGCATCCAGGATGGTGAATCCTTGACAGGTTTCCAGTTTATTTTGCTGAGATCTGTCAGAGGAGTCACTGTCTATGGCAGCCTTAACCTCCCAGAATGTATTTCTTAAAGAGTGAGACTTGGAAGTCGAAATTACTCCTTGATCCATGAGCTTTAGAATGGATCTGTGTTGGCAGAATGGATCAGCATTAGTCGTGTTGTTCATCTCCATCAGACCTCTCGGGTGACCAGGTGCATTGTCAGTGAGCAGTAGTATTTTGAAAGGAATCCTGTTTGCTGAGCAGATCTCAACAGTGGGCTTAAAATATTTAGTAAACTATATTGTAAACATATGTGCCATCATTCAGGCTTTGTTGTCCCATTTATAGAGCATAGGTGGAGTAGATTTAGCATAATTCTTAAGGGCCTTATAGGGTTTTTGGAATGATAAGTGAACATTGGCTTCAACTTAAAGCCATCAAATGCGTTAGCCCATAATGAGATTCAGCCTGCTCTTTGAAGCCAGGCATGGACTTCTCTCTGACTCTACAGTCCCAGGCAGAGTCTCCTTCTGAGAGAAGGCTGTTCCGTCTACACTGAGAGTCTGCTGGTTGGTGCAGTCACCTGCATTAATTATCTGAGCTCCATCTTCTGGGTGACTTGTTACAGCCTTTACATCAGCGTTTGCTGCTTTACCTTGTACTTTTACGTTAGAGATGGTTTCTTTCTTAAACCTCATGAACCAAACTCTGCTAGCTTCCAGGTTTTCTTCTGTGATTTCCTCCCTCTCTCAATTCAGTTCAGTTCAGTTCCTCAGTCGTGCCCAGCTCTTTGCGACTCCTCGGACTGCAGCACGCCAGGCCTCCCTGTCCATCACCAACTCCCGGAGTTTACTCAAACTCATGTCCATTGAGTCGGTGATGCCATCCAACCATCTCATCCTCTGTCGTCCCCTTCTCCTCCTGCCTTCAATCTTTCCCAGCATCAGGGTCTTTTCAAATGAGTCAGTTCTTCGCATCAGGTGGCCAAAGTATTGGAGTTTCAGCTTCAGCATCAGTCCTTCCAGTGAATATTCAGGACTCATTTCCTTTAAGATGGACTGGTTGGATCTCCTTGCTGTCCATGGGAGTCCCTCTCTCAGCCTGTATATAATTGTCAGGGCTTATTCTGGATGAGGCTTTGGTTGAAGGGAGTGTTGTGGCTGGTATCACGTATCCAAACAACTAAAATTTTCTACGTATCAGCAATAAAGCTGTTTTTCATTCTTACCATTTGTGTGTTCACTGAAACACAATTTCTAATTTCCTTCAAGAACTTTTCCTCCACTTTCACAACTTTGGCTGACTGGTGCAAAAGGCCTAACTTTTGGCCTGCCTTAGCTTCAACAGGCTTTCTTCATTAAGCTTATGAATCATTTCTAGCTTTTGATTTAAAGTGAGAGACGTGACTCTTCCTTTCACTTGAGGCTGATTATAGGGTTATTAATTGGCCTAATTTCATTATTGTTGTGTGTCAGGGAGTAGGGGGCCTGAGGAGAGCAAGAGAGATGGGGGAATGGCCAGGTGTGGAGTGGTCAGAACACACGCGTTTGTCAACTGTTTGTTGTCTTGAATGGGTACATTTCGTGGCATCCCAAAACAGTTAAAGTAGTAACATCAAAGATCACCACCACACATGTAGTTATAGTGGAAAAGCTTGAAATACTGTGACAGCTACCAAAACGTTACACAGAGATATGTAATAAACAGTTGCTGGAAAAATGGTGCCCATAACCTTGCTTGACTTAGGGGAACCGTAGACGTTCAATTTGTTTAGAAAACAAAAAATGAAACAAAAGCAATATCTGCAAAGGACCATAAAGTGCAGTAAAACGACCTATGCCTGTGCTTTTTACATGATCACCTTAGAATTCCCTTTTTGAAAATAGGTTGAATGAAGCCTCTCAAGATTAGACAAAATGTATTTTGACTTGAGGCTGAATTTGATAGGTGTATATATATATTTTTTAATTTTTTTAAGAGATAATTTTTTCAAAGCAGTCCAGATATTAAGATTTCTTTTTATGTTAATTTTTAGTGTGAGATGTTTGGAGTTGATAAGAATAATGCTGCATTTCATTTAAGTTTTAAAATATGCTTCTGAGTTCTTTCAAGATTTTCTTTTTAACTTCTCTTGTCCTCAGCTACATATTGCTCTGCATTCCATAATGATTCCACCTTGAAGTGAAATCAGTTTCATTCTAAGATAAACATTTTCAAAAGAAATCGGCTTTGGCTGAAGCTGCTGTGTGCATGTGCATCAGAGTGTGTCATGGCCTGCTGGATCGAGGTGTTGGGAACGCTGACAGCCGGCAGAACAGGCCTGCTGCATGTTGCTCGCTGGGGCATTGTGTTGCAGTGGTTCAGGCCTCTACTGGTTCAGCCTGGCTTGGCCTCAGGAGCCCCAGGTGTTTTTTGACATATGACCTTGGTTGACTTTTGTTGTCATTTATTTAGTCAGCAATTGCACAAAAGGAAATTCACTATAGCTTTGAAGTTTTTTTAAAGTTACACTCAAGAGGGCTTCTCTAGTGGTTCAGACAGTAAAGAATCCGCCTGAAATGCGGGAGACCTGGATTCAATTCCTGAGTTGGGAAGATCCCTTGGAGAAGGGAACAGCTATACATTCCAGTATTCTGGCCTGGAGAATTCCATGGACTGTATAGTCCATGGGGTCGCAAAGAGTCAGACATGACTGAGTGACTTTTTCAAGAAGTTTAACTATTTTTAACACTGATGGAACCATATATCTTTTATCTTCTTGTTTAGTCGCTAAGTTGTGTCTGACTCTTTGCTACCCCAGCACACCAGGCTTCCCTGTCCTTCACTGTCTCCTGGAGTTTGCTCAGACTCATGTCCATTGAGTCAGTGATCCCATCTATTGATCTCATCCTCTGTCACCCCCTTCTCCTTTTGCCTTCAGTCTTTCCCAGCCTTAGGGTCTTTTCTCATGAGTCGGCTCTTCTTATAAGGTGGCCAAAGTATTGGAGCTTCAGCTTCACCATCAGTCCTTCCAGTGAATATTCTGGGTTAATTTACTTCCATGGGCTACTCTTCTGCCACTTCCAAATATGTTAGAAATTCTGTAAGCTTTAAAGTTGCTTTCAAAGTGTGGCGTGTAACAGTGGAAATATCTTTGCTAATTATAGGATGTATTTTATACTCTAGGTATTTGAGTTATTAAATCTCAAAAATGCATGTTATTTAAAATACTTAAAACTTACTAATGTCTTTTTAGTTTCAGCCTATTAACCTTTTAGAAAAATTAAGTATTGGTAACTGTTACTTTGAGAAGGTCTCTGATGTTTTCTTCTTGAACATAACAGTGAGTCTTTTGTGGGAGGAGCTTAGTACTTTTATTTTCTTAGTACTTTTATTTTCCAGTGCCTCTGCCTTAAGAGTTTTGTTGCAGGGCACAATTGAGTGTCATAAAAGAACCCTCTCACTGCTTTAAAACTGTGAGATTAATTTTTCATGCCTAAGTTGTGACCAAGTGTTTTGGGATGGCAGATTCTAAAACAGGTGTAACAGTAAGACTTTAAATATTACCCAAGTTAGTTGAGAAAATATCATACGGTTGTAAGAATTTGTTAGAGAATAATATAAAGTAGTTGAAATGGGAATATGGTGCCTTGGAAAAAGTCAGATTATTACAAACATGTACAATTAATTCAGTGAACAAAATTACTGAGTATTCAAAGTGTCAGGTTCTAGGCTGGTCTTTGCTGATTCTAATGCAAACAAGTTATGTTTCCTTGTCCCCCCAAAGCTTAAATGGCCTTTCAAGTCTGCTTTCTGGACTAGCTGGCATTTAAGCTGAATTTTGAAAAGCAGAATTGTCAGGTGGCAAAGTAGGACAAAGGTACTTAATTTGAAGAAGCAGGATATGAGAATTAGAGCATAGAGTTTTGGGGGAAACTGCAAGTAGGTCATCGTAATTTTCATGGAGGGTACTGTGTGGTGGAGTGGGGTTGGTGAGATAGAAAGCTGTTTAAACTTTACCCACAGAGCTGTGTATCATCAGACTTGCATTTTACAGAGATTCTCCAGTGGTGGTTTAGAGAATAGATTTGAAGCCAGAAGTTATGGAAGGAGTTTGTTACAGTCATCCAGGTTAGAAATGCTGACATGCAGATGATTAGGAAGAAGAGGAAATAACAGGGCCTGGTGATTATGTGGTGGGGAATGAAGGTTGGTGATAGAGACAAAGTCAAGGACAACTTTTGACTGGGACCCTAGGTAAATGGAGAGGGCAATGGCACCCCACTCCAGTACTCTTGCCTGGAGAATCCCGTGGAGTGAGGAGCCTGGTAGGCTGCAGTCCATGGGGTCACTAGGAGTCAGACACGACTGAGCACCTTCATTTTCACTTTTCACTTTCACGCACTGGAGAAGGAAATGGCAACCCACTCCAGTGTTCTTGACTGGAGAATCCCAGGCACGGGGGAGCCTGGTGGGCTGCCATCTGTGGGGTTGCACAGAGTTGGACACGACTGAAGCAACTTAGCAGCAGCAGCTAGGTAAACAGTGCCCTTATCTGGGCTGTGTGACACATGGGAGGGTTGGTGTATGGAAGCGTGCAGGGAGGTTGGGTGCAGAGTCTCTTCTGTTTGCACTGAGTTTGCAGAGCACGTAATCCAGGGTGCGTATTTGGCAGTTGGGTTTACAGCCCTGAGCTGAGACATCTTGGAGAGGATGACCTTGGTTGGTGAGAGGGTGACCTCAGCCAACACAAGAAGAGGGCAGGGTGGGTGGTGCCTAGTTGGGAGATCGAGGATCAGGCAGAAGGGCAGGAAGGGAACTCTGGAGAGTGTGACTGGACAGAAGCCAGTGGGAGAAGCAGTTTAAAAGAAACGGAAAGTGGTTGCAAAGTAGTGATAATGAGAAACACAAAGTCAGAAATGTGTTCATCACCTTTGGCAACATAGAGGTCATTTGTGAGTGAAGAATGGGCTGTAAGGGATCTCTTCTCTGAGAAAGTTCTAATGTTCACACATCTCAGTTATACGGTGATAAAAGCAAAGTAGAAATTTAACTTTATATGAAAAAACATGAATAACCTAAGGGTTCCTGTTCTTTTATAAAGCTTGTGCTCTGTTCTGCCTTGTTTTTAAGGGAGGTGAACGGGGATTGTGTGTAAGCTGGGCAGGGTGGCACACTTTTGTCTCACTTTCACTTTGTGACGTATTTTTATATGAATCTTCAGTGCACATTCCGGTCTTCAAAGAGTCAAATGTATCTGGATAACATGCAGTCTGTTTCTTTAAATTATACCCTACTTTTCTAGTTTGGATCTAGTGGAATGGTGCGTAGAGAATGAGAGAGATAGAATATGACTTTCAGGAATCCCATGCATTACGTGTACATGTGTATGATCACACACTCAGCAAGTACTCCCCAGAATTCATCTGATCCTGAAGAAAGCCATGTTACTAAATATTAAATTTATATTTATAATAAAACATTTTTATGTATTTTTTGTAGCTTTGAGTATATTGTAAGTGTATTTTAAAATAACTTATAATGGAGCTTATAAATACTGTGACTTACTACGTACATAAATAGCTGTTTTATTTTTCTTAAATATTTTATTATTGCTGTTTAAATACTTCTCTAACTACAGTTTTCTAACTTTAAAGTATATAAATGGAAATTCAGAATTTTAATATATTTAAATTAGAATTGATTTCCTAATATTGTAAACAATACAGATGTTTTTGTATAGTGAAATGTATAATGTTTTGGAAAAGGATATTTCTTTCTTTTTCTTTAAGAATTTATAAGACATTCTGGACATCATGTATCCAAAAGAAGACCTGAACAGCAAACAGTTCCATACCACCACTAAAAAGTAGCCTTTCCACAAATGGGTGTATAGATTATAAAACAAGTAAATTTTTAAACCTTACTAAGAAAAAGAAAATGTTCCTATTGTTAACACTTTGTCTTCTCTCTCACAGCATCATTTCAGAATGGCAAAGAAGAGCTGTTAATTAATTTGAATATTTCTTTCCCTTCGTCTTTCTTGCCTGTGGGTTAATTTTGCCTCTGTGTGCGTCTTGCACACACATGTTCTCTTTCATGCTCACATGTGCGCATGGAGTGGGAATGGGGGATAAGATAGATTTGGGCATGAGATCTGCCTCGGTGTAGGTGTGAGCAGAAATGTATTCTGGATGTTATTCATTAACAGCACTGGAAGTGAAATTTTATGGTTAGACTCTTTCGGTAAGAACTACTTAGCATCAGTTTAATCAAAGTCTGTTGTAGTTTCAACACATACATTTCATTCTGGCTTAGGTGATTTTAAAGTCTTGATTGTCTTACTGGTGTATTCAAACAGGCTTTCACATTAAATAGTACGTGATGTTTCATTTTATTAAAAAAAAATCTATCTTAGCTTCATATTAAATGCTCAGATTTAAAAACATGTGTATTCTTCAATACAGCTAACCATGCATTTTTGTAAACATGCAGAGTTTATTCATTCACTTAAAGTTTTGCTGTTTCCAGCTTGGATTAAAGACAGAAAGAAAGTATATATAATTTGTAGCTCAGCAAAATGTAATGGATAATTAAGTTTTAATTTTTCTGTTTATTTTTATTTTGTTTTATTCTTTTATTTAGTTTTAATGTTTTGAATGTAAAAATGTTTAAATGTAAAAAATTTAAACTCATTTTTCTACTTCTGATTTAGGTTCAATCTTAAAGTGCAGTTGCAGATTCTAGCAAGCTTCATGCTCACTGGAGTTTCTGGAGGTGCAAAGTACGCTCAGAATGGACAACTTTTTGGTCGCTTTAAGCTTACTGAAACTCTTTCTGAAGATACTTTGGCTGGACGGCTGGTGATGACCAAAGTCAATGCTGTTTATTTATTACCAGTCCCTAAAGAAAAGTTAGTACAGACCCAGGGAACCAAAGAGAAGGTTTATGAAGCTACTATTGAAGAAAAAACAAAAGAATATATATTTTTAAGGATATCCAGGGAATGCTGTGAAGAACTTAATCTTCGGCCTGATTACGACACACAGGTATGGTTCGAAGAGTGGCGACTTCGCTGTGGTTGGTCTCCTTGTTAGCTGATACTCTTCTTCTGGTTTGATTTCCCTTTCTCTGCTGCAGCGAGAAGTACAGCTGTCTTGGAGTATTAATTCTGGTGGGTGGAGAATCAGACCTTTGGTGACTTTCAGAGAAAAATCGATTTTATTTAAGTAAAATCTAAAATGTTACATTTTTATACATGGTCAAGCTTTCTGATTTCTGTTTTAAATCAGCAATGGAAAAGCAGTTTAAAGAGAAACTGAGCTAGGTCCTGGGGCCATTCTTATCTGAAGTTGTATCTGCTCTCGTGCTTTGTGTCTTTATGGATTTTTAGGTGAACTCTGCTCAGTCTGTCTGCCATATTTAAGTGGAAAGCTGCTTTTTTTTTATATCTAAATATAGCATTTGGTGAATATTATTCATTCATAGTAAATCAATACAGTGTCATAGGGTTGGTTTTAATCCTTGAGAGATGGTATTTCAGAGATGTTCTACTAATTTTGCCAAATATATTCTTCATAGAAATGGTGGAATCAGATAGCCTTTATTTAATGATTAAGTAATTAAGTGCCTCAGTTTCTTTAGTTGACAAATGAGGTTAATCATAGTATACACATCATTGGTGCTATGTGAAGTGAATATAACAGTGCCTGGTACTAAATAAAGCAAATATTACACATAAATAATTATGATTAGACAATGATGACACTTTAAAGGCATCTCTAAACTTGGCTTCTGTCAAAGGTTATCTCCACAGAGCATTCTAGCAAACTGAAAAATATCGGTGTTTACCTTAATGCTTTTTAAAGAACCTTTTTTTTTTTGTATTTCAGGTTGAACTCCAGTTTCAGTTAAATCGATTACCCCTCTGTGAAATGCATTATGCGCTAGACAGGGTCAAGGACAATGGGGTTTTGTTTCCAGACATCACTATGGCTCCAACCATACCTTGGAGTCCCAACAGGTACAGTAAGCGATACCTCGTTCAGGAGGTTATGTTAATATTAAACTGAATATCTATATCAAGTAACTCAAGCATGTTTGTAAGAAAATTTCCATATATTCTTCAAGAGACATGTTCTTAGTTGAGAAAAGAGAGTGCAGGAACACTTAGAATAAAGCATTTGAAGTTCCTCATCTGTTCTCTTCACTTTCCCTCAGAGTTTTAATGAGTTCTTTTGCTTTTCTCAACAGATGTAATTTGATCGATTGATGCCACGCAATTTAGGAATATTTCTGAGTAGAGGTTGAATAGGAAATCCAGGGCCTTTTTAAAAGTAGTTCAAAGAATTAATATAAAGTGATTTTTGAGTATGAAATACATTTTTGTAATTTAAGAAAAAATGGAGGATGTATTATAGAAGATGCTATAAAATTAATCATTGTGTAAATATTTTTCTGCTTAACTCTCTTTACACATTGTTACATGTAATTAAATATGACCCTTCTGTTTGTCTCCAGATGGACTGCAGTGGATGCCCTATGCCTGCACCTTCTTTTCACTCTCTTCCTGGTTTATCCTCTTAGCCCCCACCCAGGCTCAGCTCACTCCACGTTTCTTTAAAATCTCAGTGGCTATACAAAATGGGTTATTTTTTTCATCACTTGTGTCAATCCAGCCGTGGGAGGGGGCCCTGCTCCGTCTCTAACAGAGGCTCTGGTTATCTTTAATAAGTGATTTCCAAGGTCACCCTCGGTGTTGACAGGAGCTGGCAGACAGGGAAGCATGAGCAAAGAGGATCACGGGGGAAGTTTGTATGGGCCAGGCCTAGACGTGACTTACATCATTTCCCCTCACATTCGTCTCTTCTGGTCCTAAAAACAGAACAAAGCAAAATACACCTTACGGCACAAAATCCACGTCACTTCTCCCTGCTCTCACTGACTCCTGCTACCCCTTCCCTGTGTTTCTTTTTATCGCCAACATTCTTGAGTGGAAACAATCAGCCTGGTTCTGGCATTCTTATTTACCCATCCTGTAATCTCTGTTCTCTACTTTCTCACTCTCCTGAGAGCAGTCAGAGATCTGCCAGTTGTAAAAACCCCTGACATCTCACCTTTCTAGCTCTCATGTGATTGGCTTCTCTGCATCCTTCCTCCTCTCTGTCCGTAGACCAGTGCATATTTAGAGCTGCACTATTTTGGTAGCCTTCAAGCTGATCGTCAGTCCCGCTAGTTCTGTGGGCTAACCCACATATTTCTTTCCTCCAAAGTTGTTCTGCTAAAATAATCATTTCATTTCATTACATACACACCCCTGAAGGCGTCTCCTGCATATGTGGATAAAATCTGAACATCCTAATACAAAACTTTGATTATGTGTCTCATTGACAGTGCTTTCCAACAGTATCTTTTCAGATTTCTTACAGTTTTTCCTACTTTACTCTCCCTTTCTTCCTCTAAATCCTCATGTACTAGCCATATTGAATTACCTTGATGTTTGTTCAGTTTGCCCTGCACTTACTTGCTTCCTTATCTTTAAAAAAAAGACCTTAAAAAAAAAAAACTGGTAAAATCTACATAAGACTTAACCATTTTTAAGTGTATAGTTCAAGAGTGCTAACTATATTCACAGTGTTTATAATCTCCAGAACTTTCTCACCTTGTAAAACTGAGACTTCATGCTCATTAAACTCTATGTTTCCCCCTCCCCAGCCCTGTGTTCTAGCTCTGCTTTTTTTCCTCCCTGAAACCATCTTTGCCCAGTATTGCTCTATTAGAGAATCTGTCTGTCCTTTAAGATTTAGTTCAGCTTAAGTGCTCTCTCCTAAAGAAAATGAACCTGACCTTTCCATTTCAGTATTTCAGCAGATACT
This sequence comes from Bos javanicus, assembly GCF_032452875.1. NCBI lineage: Eukaryota > Metazoa > Chordata > Mammalia > Artiodactyla > Bovidae > Bos > Bos javanicus. Next base: position 64,804,033 of record NC_083886.1, on the reverse strand, counting down.
TACTGATGCCTACTACGTGCTTGTTTCAGTCAGTTTTGTGCTTTCAAGCATAATTTCTCCAACGTTAATTTTTTCAGTTGTATACGTTTCTGTTCTCATTAGACTCTGATCTTTTTAGAAGAGACCATATCTTATTTCTCTTTGAGTCTCCAGCATGGCCTCGCACATTATTAATATATGACACATTTAAGTTAATAAGAATATCATGTTTAAAGAAGAAAATTAGGATTTTAAATGTGAAGCCATACCAGTAAACTTTTAGGTGTTTCCTTGATATACTCACTTCTGAAAAATGTTTTGTATATAGCAGTATATTCAGGTACCACTGATGGTGTTAACTGCAACAGTAAGGAAAGGTCAAGTAGCAGAAAACTTTCAAGCAGGAAGAGAGTTCATATCACTATAATTTAAAAAGCAATTAAAATGTATCTGAGTCTAGGAGTTTTAAGAAACTGTTAGCTATTTGAAATCTTTTCTGGAATAAGGTGAAATATGCAAAGATAAATGAAATTTAGAAATTATTCTTGAAGCTGTAGCCTATAAATTAATAATAACAATGCATTAGACCAGGAAAAAAAAGAACTTAATATTAAATTGGTTCAGGAAATAAAATAACCTTTAAATGAAGAGTAAATGGAGAGACTTTACATTTTTTTAATTGTGAAAGTCAGAAGTTTTACCAGCATGTTTATTGTAAATCTTCTTCTTTATTAAGCAGGTGGTACAATAAATAAAGACAGTGTATTTTACTTATTGGCTTTCTATACATGTTCATTATTCATAACCAGAAACTAGAGAGACAACACATGATAAAGTTTCTCATCTACTCTGAAGCATTTATTTACACTGAAACAATTGACAAATAGAATGGCCAATATAAATAAAACAAAAGATACCAACATATTTTAGAATTATACCTATAAATCTATCGTTAATCTCTTAGATTTTACTTAGGTATATATCGATAATCTAATATCTGTCTCATTAAAGTTCCCAAATTTGAGAGATGAGAGGATATTTTAAGAACATTCTTGTATTTTCAAAAGTGTGCTCTGGTCAAATAATATAATAATATCTTATTTTTCTGAAATCTTTAGAAAATATTATAGTAATAGAAGTCAGCATTAATTTTGCACTTGTTGCTCAACTGTTTTTCTTAACAGCTTGCATGCATTATCTCATTTCATCTTTAAAATATCTATCTGATGGAATGTGATTATCTCCATGTACAGATAAGGGAGCTCTTGAGGTGAGGCATCATAGAATCACAGTGGTTAGTATGGATGCAGGTAGCAGTTTGCTGAACTAACTGTGCCTTAAGCAAGTAGTAACTGAGACCCAGAGCTTGGTGGTCCAGGGCCGGTGCAGGGGCTCAGCAGTGCCGTTGAGGATGAGGTCTCCCTTTCCTCTCCACTTAGACCAGAGTTGGGTCTCCAGAGACTGGAGAAAGGAGTATTCTTGCTGGCTAGGTTCACTAATCGAGGAGGTAGAGAAGGGTGCTGTGGATGGTTTGAGTGGGACCCGTTCCACAGTGTCTGCCACATAGATCAGATTTGGACTCAGTACTCAGCTAAAGCAATTTCCTTACTTACAGAAGATGGAGCATTGCTGGGTACTGGCAGAATTGTGAGTAAATAAATTAGATGAGAGAGTCCTTGAATTTTTAGTGAATTCCTTCTAGGAAATCTAGTGTCACTGGTCAGAGTCCTTTTGGTTTTTACTTAAAAAAAAAAAATTGTAAATATCAGAAAAATAAGTAATGACATGCTTATATGGTTAAAATTTGTTTTCTGAGGTTTTACATTAGTAGAATTTGTTTGACATTTTCTATCATAATACATAGCATTTGTTATACTTTTTTAAAACTGAAAGAGTTAAGATTTTCCATAAATAGCTAGCTTCTGTTTTAAGTACAGTGTAGCCTCATAGAGTGGGAATTGTTCTGTCTAAACCGTGTTCTCCTATTTCAGGATTGTTTTGTAGGCATTTTGCAAAATTTCCAAGAGTCTCTTTGCACACCCTTCCTATTTTGGTTCACATCTTTCTCATTTTTACCATAGTTGCTGCAGTCTTTAGTACTATAACTGTAGTTGTGAGAAAGAATGCTGTTGATTCTCCACTTAGTTTGATCCCTTTCAGCATCTGCTGTCCATTTAAATCTTCAAAATTAGCCAAGTCAGAGAAGTGACACTAATAAGATAGACCTCCTTAGAGAGCCATTTGTGCTGTCATGACACGTGTCTCTGCCCTGAAGAATATGACACACCTGTCTTACTTGTGTGTGGGAATATTAGAAAACATTTCATCTTGTTTGGCCTTAAACTGTTTTCTTTTTTAAATTATGAAAGTATGATAGTACATTTATAGGAAACTTGGAGAATACAGAACAAAGTTACATAAAGTTCTACTATAAAATTATTTTTTGGGTAGATGAATTAAGATTTTTAGTTGAAGTTTCAGTATCAAACTCTCAAAAATTAATAGAATGAATAGAAAAGTTAAAGGATATGATAGACCTAAAAAGCACCATGAACAAAACCTCTTATTTTCTAAATTAAGATCTTTATAAAAGTTTGGTATCTCTTAATCAGTGACACACAAAGGTTTTTATTTTTCTTTTGTTTTAGATTTTACTGAGAAATCTTGCAGTGGTTTAGAATTTAAAAATTAGTTTTCCTTTGGCATTTAATTTGCTATGCAAAGAAACTGCTAATACGTTATTACCAGAAAAAAAGTTTTCTGGTGCTTTTATGGAAGAGGGAAAGTACATTTTTGAGACATTACTGTTACTGTTTGTAGACATGGCAGCAGCTCGACTAGAAGTGTGTTGTGATGTCTTCAGGTTAGTGATCAGAGTCTTGTGTGCCTGGAAAGGACAAGATGACTACAGGTGAATTCTGATCATCATAGTAAAATACCCTGTACTGACTCTGTTTGGGGAATTTTTTTTTTTTTTTAATTTTATTTATTTATTTGGCTGCTCTGGGTCTTAGTTGTAGCATGTGGGATCTAGCTCCCTGACCAGGGATCGAACCTGGGCCCCCTGCACTGGGAGCTCAGAGTCTTAGCCACTGGACCACCAGGGAAGTCCCTGGGGAGTTTGACGTAGTTTTAGAATAAGCATTTGGTGTTACAGGTGCTGTGTTATTTCCGTATTTTTAATGGTTCATTGAAATTCAGGATACCTATATGTCGTGTTATGTTTAAAATAACTTAGATTTTAATTTTCTTTAGGCAATGGGACGAACAGTTGGATCCTCGGCTAAATGCAAAACAGAAAGAGGCTGTTCTGGCCATTACCACCCCACTTTCAATACAGTTGCCTCCTGTCCTCATCATCGGCCCATACGGGACGGGCAAAACATTCACTCTAGCTCAGGCCGTCAAGCACATTCTCCAGCAACAGGAGACCAGGTAAGATGGCCGTGCCTGTGCTCTGACCTCATCAGCAGGGCACAGCTCGTGTCCTTGTTGTGAAAACAGAGCAAGGGCTAGCAAGACAGTTTTCATCTTGCTTGTAAAGATTTTAAAAATAAAATTATAAAAAGACCCCAAAAGAGCCCACACTCGGACCCCAGAGCACTAAAATTTGAATTTTCTGAAAACATCTTGTTTTAAAAAATTGGTAACATAGAGAATAGTAGCTTTTAAATAGTCATCAAAATGCTGAGTCTGCTAAGAGTTGTGATAAATATTAGAGTTAAAAGGGTTGGGTTTTTAAAAAGTAATTTTATATGATTTAAAAATAATTTGGGGGAAGTTTTCTCCTTTACAGCTTAGAGAGTAATTAAGCTTTAAGAATAATTGCCTAAAAGAGTAATTGAATATGTTAGAGGTTACTGAGTAGGTTGAGGGAAATGTATTATATTAAAATGGCCACTGCTTTTTTTTTGGTGTTATACTGCTTGAATACTTTTGTGTTGTATCATTCTTTTTATTTGCACCATTTATTTCAGCAGGATTCTCATTTGCACCCATTCTAATAGTGCTGCTGATCTCTACATAAAGGATTATTTACATCCATATGTAGAAGCAGGCAATCCCCAGGCAAGACCTCTCAGGTATTTTTTTAAGGCTTATTATGTATCTGTATCATACTTTATTATTCTTAAGAAAAGGTGTCTATTAAGATTTCAGTAACATTGAGAAAACCAAAATCTTTAACTATGCATTGGCATTTGGAGGTTATGCCTTTTGAAGAAACTATTTAAGGAAAAGTTTTAAAATCTTTGACCATTCATTTCTTAAACATTAAGAGAAAGACATCCTTTTTTAAGTTTTGTATGTAAAGAAATGTTGTTACAATCTAAGCCAGTTTTGATGTGTTCCTCTAAAAACTACTATGACAAAATAATACATTTATGATTATACCAATTTTAATTAAATTTGTAGTATATTTTGCATGGCAGAGTAGTCATGCAGTGATAGTTCAGTATGGAAATAAAATTTTGACTGTGATCATGCAGGTAATTTAATAGTCACTATACATTAGAGAAGCTTGAAATTGAAGTGATTGCTGCAACAAAATGTAACTGACTGGTGTTTACAACTCTTTGCTATCATTTAAGAGATAAACTGTCAAAGAAAATTCTAGGTTAATGTGGGTCCTCTAAGTGTGTATGGATATGAAATGTTCTTAAATACAGGATTGTGGGGGAATAAAATCCTTTTCTTCAGAAAACAATAAAGAGTCATTAAATGGTTATTTATTATACCATTTGCTTTCATTGTTATATGAATTAATATTTAGTTTTGCCATTTTACAAACTAATATGTCATGCCCTGTGTTGTTCAAATACAATTATTGTTTAAAAATTAATTTCTAACCACACTTTTGAATCATAATGCACTAACTTTTTATTTCTAGCTGAGCATAGGCATGGAAAAATGAGGTTACACTATTTAATTCTTTAATAACCATAAGCAAAGCCATTTGAATGAGGTAACAATTCCATGAAGAAGAACAAAAGAGAAGAAAGTGGCCTGGCCTGTTAGCACAGGCGTTTATGCTGTGCTGTTCCTACTCTCAAGACGGATGAGAGAAGAGATCATTATTTTAAGTAAAATTCAGTTTTATTTGATAAGAAAATATCACATGCATACAATCACTATAAATGAAAATGTGGTATCTACCAGTGGATAAATTAATCAGTAACTAGTTTGCTTCATATTCTAATCTTTTTTAGCTCATAAGTGAAATTGAGTTAGCAATAGCATTTTTGCTATGCGTGTTCTTACTTCAGTGGAGAGAAGAGATTTTATTGTTGGTAGAGCTTGTGTGTGTGCTTATGTCTGTGTGTTTGTATATGTGTGTTATGTAGGAAGTGTGACAGTCTGACTTATCATTGTACTCGGCTTGGAAATAGTGGGGTGAAGGCCCCTCCACTCTTGGCTGACGCACCATAGGTCATTTGGCCTTGGGGGCATGACAGCTGTTGGTGATAAACACTGAAATCCATTAATTGACTAGCATTGTGTTTGGCTTTTCCTGTGTAAAATTATGTTTGATGAGTTATAATCCGACATATTCCAGTAGGGTGGCCCAAGTACAGAAACTTGCCCTCTGGCAAAAGATACTTAAATTTATTTAAATAAAAATTTCATGTTATTTCATTTAGTAAGTGGAATAAAATAAGAAAAGGCTTGGCCTCCCCATTTATTTTCTTTATGTGGTCTTATATTTTCACCATAGTTTTATGTTGAGGAAAGATGTTGACTTGTGAATGTGTTTCCTAGAAAAGTTAGTACATTGAAATGTTAGAGTTTCTTAGGACCATCTGTTATAGCGAGTGTTAGTTGCTCAGTCATTTCCAACTCTTTGCGACCCCGTGGACTTTAGCCCACCGGAAATTCTCAATTCCCGCCATGGAATTCTCCAGGCAAGAATATTGGAGTTGGTTGCCATTTCCTCCTCCAGGGGATCGTCCCGATCCAGGGATTGAATCTGGTCTCCTGTATTGCAGGCAGATTCTTTACTGTCTGAGCCACCTGGGAAGCCCAATAATCATATTACGTGAGATTAATTAATGATATTCCTAATGGACAACAAATATGAGAGGTGTGGGAGCTAGAATAGAGAAAATTAGAATGGCTGAGCACTCTGGGGAGATCAGCTTTGTCTGAGTTGTCCCAGGATTCAGGGGAGAGGACACCAGGGGACACTCGTTGTCCACATATGACCTTGAAGATGTGTTGTCTGTGGAGTAAAAGTGACACTGACAACCTTGCCTCTCACCCTATAGTTTAGAGGGGGCCTAGCACACGCGATAAAGGGAGAGAACGGCCATAGAGAGGAAGCAGTGAAAGCAGTGAATGTGTTTAAATATGCACACTTAGGGTTAAAACATATAAAATTCTATAGTTATCAGGAGTTGAGCTTAAATTGGGCTTCCCAGGTGGCGCTGCTGCTGCTGCTAAGTCCCTTCAGTCGTGTCCGACTCTGTGCGACCCCAGAGACGGCAGCCCACCAGGCTCCCCGTCCCTGGGATTCTCCAGGCAAGAACACTGGAGTGGGCTGCCGTTTCCTTCTCCAATGCGTGAAAGGGAAAAGTGAAAGCAAAGTCTCTCAGTCGTGTCCAACTCTTCGCGACCCCATGGACTGCAGCCCACCAGGCTCCTCCGTCTATGGGATTTTCCAGGGAAGAGGACCGGAGTGGGGTGCCATCGCCTTCTCCACCCAGGTGGCACTAGTGGTAAAAAAAAAAAAAAAACCCGCCTGCCAATGCAGGAGCCATACAGTTTCACTCCCTGGGTCAGGAAGATGCCCTAGAGGAGGGCAAGGCAACCTATTCCAGTATTCTTGCCTGGAGAATTCCACTGGACAGAGAAGCCTGGCGGGCTACAGTTTATGATGTCACAGTGTCAGACACAACTGAAACGACTTAGCACCCACTCACGACCTTAAATCAGAGAAGGCAGTGGCACCCCACTCCAGTCCTCTCGCCTGGAGAATCCCATGGACGGGGGAGCCTGGCGGGGTCGCACAGAGTCGGACTCGACTTCACTTTCACTTTCACTTTTCACTTTCTTTTTTTTTTTTTCTTAGAGAGTAACTTCTTTTTTTTTTTTTTTTTAATTTTATTTTTAAACTTTACATAATTGTATTAGTTTTGCCAAATATCAAAATGAATCCATCACAGGTATACATGTGCTCCCCATCCTGAACCCTCCTCCCTCCTCCCTCCCCATACCATCCCTCTGGGTCATCCCAGTGCACTAGCCCCAAGCATCCAATATTGTGCATTGAACCTGGACTGGCATCTCGTTTCATACATGATATTTTACATGTTTCAATGCCATTCTCCCAAATCTTCCCACCCTCTCCCTCTCCCACAGAGTCCATAAGACTGTTCCATACATCAGTGTCTCTTTTGCTGTCTCGTACACAGGGTTATTGTTATCATCTTTCTAAATTCCATATATATGTGTTAGTATACTGTATTGGTGTTTTTCCTTCTGGCTTACTTCACTCTGTATAATAGGCTCCAGTTTCATCCACCTCATTAGAACTGATTCAAATGAATTCTTTTTAATGGCTGAGTAATACTCCATTGTGTATATGTACCACAGCTTTCTTATCCATTCATCTGCTGATGGACATCTAGGTTGCTTCCATGTCCTGGCTATTATAAACAGTGCTGCGATGAACATTGGGGTACATGTGTCTCTTTCCTTTCTGGTTTCCTCAGTGTGTATGCCCAGCAGTGGGATTGCTGGATCATAAGGCAGTTCTATTTCCAGTTTTTAAAGGAATCTCCACACTGTTCTCCATAGTGACTTTTCACTTTCATGCATTGGAGAAGGAAATGGCAACCCACTCCAGTGTTCTTGCCTGGAGAATCCCAGGGACGGGGGAGCCTGGTGGGCTGCAGTCCATGGGGTCACACAGAGTCAGACACGACTTAAGTGACTTAGCAGCAGCAGCAGCAGGACCTTAAATTATTTAGGAATGGAGGTTTTAGAATCTACTTTAATGACATTTAGTTTCAGTGTTTACTTGCTACTTTGTTAGAAGATTTTAAAATGGAATAGAAAGGAAAACATAGCTTGTTTCTATATATGGTTCTGAAGATCAGTATCTGATTCTGGCCGAGTTCTTACGTATTACATAAAGGCTATCTGTGGAGAAAGGTAGTGTTTCCTGGACAGATATGAAATATTATTTTATAAAGATTTTTAAATAAATAGATCAGATCTTTCTGATTCTGTAGTATCTTAAGTAATAATATTTTGGGGGTATTCATTACATATGTATAGAATACATAAATAAAATTTCAGTGAGTTGAAATAATATATTACCAGTCTTTTGCTTTAAATTTCATTATAATTCTTGTGGGATGTGCAGACAGTTTGTTTCTAAAAATATGTAAATTACTTAGTTGGTATCACTTTTACATTTTATACTATGAACTTGGAAGTGTCAGTTCTCCAGTTTTGAAAAATGCTGCTGCTGCTGCTGCTGCTGCTAAGTCATGTCAGTTGTGTCCGACTCTGTGCAACCCCATAGACGGTAGCCCAGCAGTCTCCTCCGTCCCTGGGATTCTCCAGGCAAGAACACTGGAGTGGGTGAAAAATGTTGTTGGGTGTGTTTTAAATGATCTTCTAGATGGTGTCTGCCTTAGATGTTTCACAAAATGAAAGTACTGAGAAAAGATTTAAGTCTTTTAAAGTTAGCCCTAGACTAACTTGTATTTTTCAGGAAAGAGGGCTGATGATCAAACTTTGTATTCTCACTAGCTTCAGCTTTGAGGACACTTTCCGGGGTAACTACAGAAAGTCAGTGTTGAGGCTCAGAGCTTCTATTTTTGTTCTGTCTTTGAGGAAGAAGCAGTGCCTGGAGTTAGATCGGATAAATAATTTGAAAACTACTTTTTCAGTTTTATAATGAAGTGTTCATTTAAGAAGATATAGAAAAACATAAAGAAGAAAATAAAGATTATCTGTAATCTTACCAGTCAGAGATAAATACTAACATTTTCGAGTTTAATTTCTGGTAATTTATATGCTTAAATACACACACTGAAGTTAATATTAATGGAGTTATAATTTGTAAGTGTTTTTATTCAGATAATTTGTAAAATTAGGTTTTTCATATATTTAAAAATAAATTCTGACTCGCTGATCTTAAATATTTTTTATTAAAGCCTAAAACATGTTTAAGATTTTTACATCTTTTAGGAATGATATTGGTTACTTTCACAGTCCTTCCTATCATAGTAATGTTTTTAAAATACATTACTTTACTTTCCTCTATTATAATTATAAATTAGGGACATTTATTAAATCCTTTTTTCTTTTTTGCTTTGCTTAAAAAAAAAGGACAACCAATTTTAATTGTTTCAAGGAGGGTTAGAACACATTTTAGAAGATCATGAGATTAGCGTTCGTACGTATTACATTTGAACTGCCTTTGAAACATTCTAGAAGAGACAGCTGTCAAATAGTTAGATATGCATCCTGGAGCTGAGGTGAGGTCATGGCTGAAGAGAGGAGTCATCAGGGTGGTCATTGGTAGTAATTGAAGGCTTGGGCCTGGGATGATAGGGGAGAGCGCTAAAGACTCAGCCTTGAGAAACCCCAGCAGGGGGAACAGGAGGAAGGAGAACAGGGGAGGCTGAGTCCTGGCAGCTGGGAGAAGAGGGCATTTCAGGAAGGACGCAGCCAGAGAGTGAGGTGCCACTGCAGGTGACTTGATGGGCCCGGAAAATGCCCGCACAATTTACTGCCATGGCAGTGTACGTTCCCTGACCGGACCCCACCATCTCCTGAGTTCTCTCCTGCTTCATTGACTGCTGTTTCCCAGTCTCCCCCCTGCACCTCTCCGTTGCCCGGTCTCCCCCCTGTGCCTCTCCATTGCCTGGTCTCCCCCCTGCGCCTCTCCGTTGCCCGGTCTCCCCCCTGCGCCTCTCCGTTGCCCGGTCTCCCCCCTGCGCCTCTCCGTTGCCCGGTCTCCCCCCTGCGCCTCTCCGTTGCCCGGTCTCCCCCCTGCGCCTCTCCGTTGCCCGGTCTCCCCCCTGCGCCTCTCCGTTGCCCGGTCTCCCCCCTGCGCCTCTCCGTTGCCCGGTCTCCCCCCTGCGCCTCTCCGTTGCCTGGTCTCCTCCCTGCGCCTCTCCGTTGCCCGGTTTCCCCTCTGTGCCTCTCCATTGCCCAGTCTCCCCACTGCGCCTCTCCATTGCCCAGTCTTCCCTGACGCCTCTCCATTGCCCGGTCTCCCCGCTGCGCCTCTCCGTTGCCTGGTCTCCCCCCTGCGCCTCTCCTTGCCCAGTCTCTGCTTGTCAAGATGGTCCCTTGACCATTCTTCCAGCTAGTTTCCTTTCTAACTACTCTGTTCTCCAGGCGAGCTCTTCTAGTCTTCAGGTTTAACTCTATTGTGTTTTCTCATCTAGGGCATTCTCCACCCTTACAAGTGCCTTTGCTTACTGGATATCTCTACTTGGGTGTCTGCTACTAAATATAGTCAAGACTGAATTCTCAGTTCCCACCCCAGACTTGTTCTTCCGTTTCATCACCACTGCCATGCATCTAGTTTCAAAGCCATGGAATCACCTTTCTCTTAAATGCCACATCTGGTATATCAGTAATCCTGTTAGTGCTCCTCTCAGTGTACAGTGCATCTGACCACTTTCACGTCTCTGTTGTTACCACCCTGCTTCACACATTTGGTTTCTCTTATCCAGGTCCTTAGCGTAGCCTCCTAACGGGCCTCCCTGCTGTGGTCCCTGCCCCTGCCTCTCGTAGTCTGTGGTGTGGTGGAGCCGCTCGTGCTGGTTTGTGAGAGCCAGTCATGTGCATGTCTGCCCAGGTTCATGTTCAGTAACATCATGTTGGTAGCTTGAAATGGGCCCTGATAGCGAGGTTTATAGCACAGATCAGGCCGTGCCCCCTGCGCCTGAGAGCTGACTGTGCAGCGTTTACCGGCACCCCGCTGTCCAGCCGTCTTCCCTGCCTCCGGAACGGTGTATTCTGTCTACAGAAACAGAGCAGTCCTTTAACAACATAAGTCATGTCACATGACATGTGCCTTGTTACAACTCTCCTATGGCTTTCAGTTAAAATCACAGTAAACCCAAAGTCTTTATGAAAGCTTGCAAGCCATGTGATTTGCCTCTGTACTGGGCTGTAGTGGATAGGTACCCAGTGGATCTTTGTGATGGTGTGAGTTAAGAGACGGGAAGAAGGTGGATGAGATGTTTCTATACCATCTTAGTAATCTGTTGCATGAGTCCTATTTATATTTTTGTTTTGCAATTAATAGAAGAGATGCTTTTAAGATTTTCTGGTTGTCCAGAATTTAAATTTATTTTTAAATCTCCAGAACGTTAGATAAAGATCTGCTTAAATATAGGTGTAAGACTGTATTCTAAAGTGAAAATGCAAGTAACTTTTGAAATCTCTTGTAAGTATGCAATTCATTGTTTTTTATTAGCATAGATAATTAAAATGTTATTTTTGTAAGATATTCCAGGGAAAAAAGTAATTGGAAATGTTTTCAATTAAAAAGAAAACCAATGCTTATGAAACCCTTTGTGTCATTCTGTTGTAAAATTAATCTGAACGCTTAAAATCATTTGATATTTTTCCTATCATAGTGTATGTACTTTCTGCTTCATTCTGGGGGAAGTCACCATTGTATGTTAAATTCTAATCCAGTAGACTGATAACAGTTATCAGATTTATTTGTTAAATTCCAGGTGTTGTCTTAAAATGATACTCTCAGTATTTTGATAATTAGATACAGTAAGATGTAGATAAGTATAAACAGGACATGTTATCTTCTTTTATAGGGTATATTTCAGAAACCGCTGGGTGAAGACTGTCCACCCAGTTGTGCATCAGTACTGTTTGATCTCAAGCGCACATTCCACCTTTCAGATGCCACAGAAAGAAGATATTCTGAAACACCGAGTGGTGGTTGTTACATTGAACACTTCCCAGTACCTCTGCCAGCTGGACCTCGAACCTGGTATGCTGACTCCAGACCCACAAAGAGTGACTGCACAGGGCTTCTGCGTTCAGTTTAGACCAGGCGTTGGCGTGTGGGCCATATCTGGCCTACTGTCTTAGTGAATAAAGTTTTATCGGATGGAACACAGTCGTGCCCACTCACTCCCTATATTTTCTTCGGACGCCTCTGTGCTTCAGCAGCGGAGCTGAATAGTCGCGACAGATGCACGGCTGGGGCCTGAGACGTCACTGTTGGCCTTCACACAGAAAGCATTACCCATCCCTGCTTCAGACATTTCAGTGGCTGTTACTTTGTCTTGTTCTCTGATTGATCAGATGGTATTTAATATTGATCACGTGAGAAATTCAAAGTTGGACAGCTTTTTTTTTTACAGTTTTCTCAAGTATATAATTTTAAAATACTTGTGCATTAATACAGTGTAGAGACAACAATTAGGATAGTTTTTTTGACATACTATTAAGATTATTATATTTAATTATAGGAACTATGTAAAATCAAATATAGAAAGTACAGATATAAGGTAACAAAAAGTTCTGATAAATATGGCAAAGCTTAACCATCAGAATGTGTGTCACTTTAAGATAGTTGCTTTGGAAGGACATTCATTTCTTGTTCTAATATTACGGTTGTCGACATTGCTCAACCCGTTTTTGCTCTCTCCTTTTGGAATTGCTTTCAGAGCCAGTACCAAGTTCTTCTCCGTTTCTGAAAGGCAGAGACAGTTCCCTTCCCCTAGTATTCCTGGCACCTGGCCCAGGGCATAGGCACCTGGAGGCCCTTGGTAAACCTCTGTTTATCTTAAAAAATGAACAATGGCCAAACTTTCTGTTTTGAAGGTAGATTTAATTTTAGAAAAGCTTCAGAATCTTTTGGAGACATGTCTGGTAAATAAGGTAGGTTATCAAACTGAGCAATACCATTAGGGGTATAAAAAAAGAGAGAGAGAGAGACGTGCCTCTCATGTAATGAGACTTATTTTTCTTGTGCACGCAGCTCATAGCTGGCTGGTGAGGGCAGTTACAAAAGCAGAGTTTCAAAAATGTTTTGAACAGTGGCTGCATCCATTGGAATGAGTTATATTTCCTCTCAACTGACTTCTTTGATGGAACAACACTTATTTGCAATGTAAATTTTGGTATGTTTATTTAACAATCAGTCTCATTACTTTATGATTATACTCTGCATATTTGCCACGTAAATTAAATACCCAAACCTCCTAAACAGTATAGTTTTGTGAAGAGTAAAGAATGGCTTTGAAGAGCAAGAGTGTAGTACATTTATTGGAAGTCAGCTACCTGATTTGTTTTTGGCATTGTTTATACTTTAATTCTCATGTCAACTCATGGAGGGTTATTTTAGACGCTAGACAACCAAGGCCCAGGCTAAATCAGTTTGACTAATTTAGGTTTCTTTTACTAGCTTAAGCTGTAGTATAACAATTTCAGGATTTATTCAATTCCTGATTTAAGCCTAACTATATTTAATTAAAAAGTTATCTAACAGAAACAGTAGATTTTTTTCACTAGTTTCAGTTTTTCCAATTCGATCCTGTAGTTACATAGACATCTTTTAATTATTCTTATAGAACAAAAAGCACAAGTTCTCCTAAACAGGGAGAAAATCGCATGTGTCCACGTCATGCTTGGGCCACTGTCATTAAACAGACAACAGTTACTGATACTTGTATTGTCAGCACAGCCATTTATTTGAATAGACCACGATGAAGGTAGTGGTGCTGGTGATTCCTGTCCGTCAGTAAGATTTAGAAAGTTTCCAACCTAGAAACAAGTTGCATAGAAAGCTGTATAAACAGACTGTTGGGAACTCATTGCTATTCAGAGAAATAGAGGTTAGGTTCTTGGGCCAACTCACAGGAGGCTAAATAACCTAGAGCGTTTATAGCAAGCCGTTCTGTTGAGAAAGCGTTTGTGTTCTCTGCTGTGGAGTGAAAGCAGGGCCCCCAGCTCGGAGCTGGCGGCGGGAGCAGCGTTTACTCCTGCACGTCGAGACAGCAGGGAGATTCCCACTCTGCTCCCCCTTAGGAAAGGGCACAGGTTCCTCACCCTGTCCACAGATTCCTGTGTGCAGTGTGAGCGACAGCAGTGAGCCAGGCCTGGGATGTTTGCATCTGGGGAATATTTGATAATGTACATTTTTGATGCTTGTTGTATCATTTTTTTTCAGACTGGTGATTTATTTTTTTTCCAACCAGGATAGGTTCTTAGACTAAAAAATTATATATAATCTGTCTGTACACACACACACGCACATACACACACACACACAGACACACACACACAAAATAAACCTAAATAATCAAAATAGTGAATTTGCTAATAGATAACCTTTGTTTTTGGTCAAAGATGGATTATAACTTTCTCTTTTATATTAGATTTTGGGTATGATATTCTTTATCGTATGTCTAATACGTATGTTTAAGCTAAAGTTACTCATGAACTACCATTGTTTTATTTTTGGTGTTTTAGCAAATAAACAGTGAAAGGACTTGGGCCTGTCACTGTCTCATTGCTAGCTTTTCTTTGTGGTGAGAGCTGCTATCTTGCAGAGAAGGCAGTGGCACCCCACTCCAGTACTCTTGCCTGGAAAATCCCATGGACGGAGGAGCCTGGTAGGCTGCAGTCCATGGGGTTGCGAAGAGTCAGACAGGACTGAGCGACTTCACTTTCACTTTTCACTTTCATGCATTGGAGAAGGAAATGGCAACCCACTTCAGTATTCTTGCCTGGAGAATCCCAGGGACAGGGGAGCCTAGTGGGCTGCCGTCTATGGGGTTGCACAGAGTCGGACACGACTGAAGCGACTTAGCATCAGCAGCAGCTGCTATCTTGAACTCTAAAGACTCTTTCACATGCAGTGATGGAACTTGTTAGTCTGGAGGCCAGGAGGTCCAGGTGCCATTTATTGTCTATTATTGAGTAAAATAGTTATTCTTTTCAACTTCTGTTTTCTAAATAATGACTGAAATGTACGTACAGGCTTCTAAATCTAGAATTGGCATTAAAGCACTCAGAACTCTTAAATTAGGCCTCTGAATTCTTTCCTTAGCAGAGAAAACAGGACTTCCTCCCTTTATCGCTGCTGTAATGGCTGTCCTGTGTTTGCCCTGTGCCTTGTAGGGTTTTTTACTCACATCTTGTTAGACGAGGCTGCCCAGGCCATGGAGTGTGAAACCATCATGCCTCTGGCACTAGCGACTAGACACACGCGGGTTGTCCTGGCTGGCGACCACATGCAGGTAGGTCCTTCCAAGGCAGTGCATCAGAAGGAGTTTGTGTTAGGTTTTGATGTTTCATATCTTGTTTGTTTTCTAAAGCATCCTATGAAATTGTGCCATGCGTTTCAGTTCAAGTACTTTAAATGTTTCTGTA
Organism: Bos javanicus; assembly: GCF_032452875.1. Taxonomy (NCBI): domain Eukaryota; kingdom Metazoa; phylum Chordata; class Mammalia; order Artiodactyla; family Bovidae; genus Bos; species Bos javanicus. Next base: position 64,788,679 of record NC_083886.1, on the reverse strand, counting down.
CTAATAGTGAAAAATGTTGGTATTTCTGAAGGAAAATTGCTACCCTACCACTTTATTTCCTTTGGATGGAGAGTAGAATGAATAAAGTTATCAGTGTTACCATTTTCATGTTTGTTAATTTGAATTTCAGGTCTCTACAGTAGGAATATTTGATTCTTTTCTTTACTGAATAAATTTAAATCATGCTCCCTATGATTCCCCAGTTCCTGTCCCCAACGTTTGTTTTCCTGAAGCCTTAAATTTTTCATTACATGGGAAATTAAAATAAAAAATGAGTCAAAATCTCAAGGAACTTTTCTGATCTTATTAATACCTATATATGAAAGAGAATTACAGTTTTTCTAATAAAATATCAGTTTTACAAAGATGCAAATTAAGGTTCTTTCTCTTTTGTCACAGTTGATTGATCGAACGCATAGAGTATTGTAGTTGTCCAGACCTTTAGGAAAGAATTGAATGTAGAGGAACAAATTCTGTTTATTGCTTTGCCAGAAGTAGTTTAGTTTTTGTTCTTAGCGTCTAAGTTATAGTCGAGAATGGTTCGTTACGCTTTACGAGATAAATATGGCTTTCTGCTAATTATTAAAAAGAAGTTTTTTAGTCATAGGCTGTATATGTTGCCAGCTTACCATTTGAAATAGTTGATTAATTTTAGTGAAACAGTCGTTTGACTCCACCAGTGATACAATGGGTCACATTCCTAAAATTACTAAGGTAGTAGCTATTTATTATTAAGTCTGAGAAGTCCTTTATTAACCTGGATACAGAAACTCAAGGTTAGTGTTGACATACTGGAAGGAAAAGTTGGAAAACTTAGCCTCATTATTTATAGTAGTAAAGTTTTTCCTAGAATATATGTTTGACTCTGCTTATTGCAACATTCAGCATGCTGAGATTTAGTAGATCAGAAGTTCAGCATGGTGGATTTTTTTATAAGTATGTTAATAAGAATACTATTTGTATATTTAGTTAAATTTTCTCCCATGTGTTTATCTGTTACAGCTCAGTCCTTTTGTTTACAGCGAGTTTGCCAGGGAGAGGAACCTTCACGTGTCGTTACTTGATCGGCTCTATGAGCACTACCCTGCCGAGTTTCCCTGTAGGATCCTCCTGTGCGAGAACTACCGTTCCCACGAAGCTATCATCAAGTAGGTGTGAGCTGCTGGCTCTGGCGCGCTGTCTGTGGCCTGGTGGGAGGTGACTGAGCACAGCGCTGTCCCAGGGACAGGTTATTCCCAGCAGAGCTACATGGCATCCCTAGTGTTGCAAATTATTTTTAATTTTATGTCCGTAAAAGTTACACCATAAGAGTTCGCTTGGAGAAGGCAATGGCAACCCACCCCAGTACTCTTGCCTGGAAAATCCCATGGACAGGGGAGCCTGGTGGACTGTAGTCCATGGGGTCGCACAGAGTCAGACATGACTAAAGCAACTTAGCAGCAGCAGCAGTAAGAGTTGGCTGTAATTTTCTATAGCAGGGCTGTTCTGGAGGCAAATCTTCAGTTTCTGCTAGCTATAACACCTTTTTCTGTGAGTGAATACATAATGTGTATGTAAAACTACATGATAGAATAAGCAAACGCATTGACAGACTGCACAATGGTTTATGAATATGTGTCTGGTTGTGTTACGCGAGGAATCTGTTTTGAAGAAAGGAAGGATGGGAGGGAGGAAGGAAGGAAGGAAAGCCATGAAATTAGTAACAAAAGTTTTAAAAGGTTTCTGTTAAGTAGAGCGTGCATCATTGAAAGTGAAAGTATCTTGAGCAGTAGCTCACTGAATAGCCACAGGCCAGAGTACCCTCCAGTCTCATCCAGACGAACCCCTATCACCACCAAAACTTAAGACTTTTTCAAATTTAGTGTAATTTAATAATATTGATTATGGCGGTCGTGGGAAAATCATTTTTAGGTTTCTGTGAAAGCAACAGGAGGGAGAAAAATAAATTTAGATTTAACTATGGCTTTTATCTTTATCTCAACACGTGACTCGTTTATTGTTGCCGGTCGTTGGCTGCAGTCAGTGATGGATCGAGTACTAGGCAGCGCCTCCCTCAGTGAAGAGCATTCATTTTACTGTTGAAGGTGGAATGACCCTCAGCTGTGTGTGTTGTTTCAGCGTCTATAGATCTTTGTTTGCAAAAGTATATGAGCCACATGAATCAAAATACGCGTTTAAAATAATTTTAGTGTAGAGAACCATAACAGCTAGCAAATTTCCTTATGGAGCAACATTCTCATTTAGAATTGAACTGTCATTATTTCTTCTTTTCTTTCTGTATCTGGCTTCATGCCTTCCCCAGGTCAGTTCATATAGCGGTGGTATACCAGGAGCCTACAGTGTTTGTATTGCTGTGGTTAATTTTGGAGGAAATCGTAGCATCATGGATATTAGATGTTTGGATTAAAATTAACCATGGGCATACAGCAACATTAGATTTGACTGATAAATTTTGTTTCTTATGGGTAAAATTAATTTTGGAGCTCAGTTGCTTTTTACTTATTTATTTATTTTGGTCTTTTTCTGCAGTTACACCTCTGAGCTCTTCTATGAGGGCAAGCTGATGGCCAGTGGAAAGCAACCAGCACACAAGGAGTTCTATCCACTAACCTTCTTTACAGCACGAGGGGAAGATGTACAGGAGAAAAATAGCACAGCTTTTTATAATAATGCAGAGGTACCTTAGTTCTTGCAAATTGCCAACATTTTTGCAGTCAGCAAGTCTGGTCTTATTAAGCGTTTATTTAAAATTTGGTTTGATATTTTATCATGTGTTGACTTGATTTACATAAAAACGGTATGAAGGTTTATTCTTTTTTGTGTAACATTGATTTGTTAAGATAAATCTCCCGTGGGAAACAAAAATTTTGGTTTACATTCTGTCTTATGCCGAAGTACAGAGCTTAATTTAAAAGTCAGTGTTTTCATATAGGTTATTATTGTTAGCCATCTAAAAAGGACTATGATCACATTTTATAGTGCACGCTTGAATCAGGTATCAACTTTAAATGTGTAAGACTTGACAAGAGTCCTGTGCTCCAAGAGGTCACACGGATGACGACGTCGCCAACCCATTATGTGCTACAACTTATATGGTTCTCTTACAGTTCTGACTTTTTAAGTTTAGAGAAAATGTGGATAGTATGAGGGGTCAGATCAGGCAGCAGACAAAAACCCTGGTGTCTTCAGGGTCTCAGACCAGAGACCCTGAGGTTTGTTTCTGGCTGTCACATGGAGTGGAGTTCTGGACTTCAGGAAGCCTAGGGGAGGCAGTGTGCGTGGTTGGTCACTAGGGGAATGATTCTTGATCTGTGATGTCTATCTCTATCTCCTCCCTTGAGTCCCATGCTTTACTCATTTTATTTATAGAGAAATGGCTTTTATTATGTAATAATAATTCATCTTTCCCTTTTAAAATTGATCAGAGGCCTGGAGTTAGAAGTCAGTACAAGAAAATTGACAGCACCCATTTGGTAAAATCCTAGCCAGAAGCAAAGCAACTTGGCATTTTAATTAGTCTGTGCCAGTTAATTTTAGGAAAAGGTAAACTTTTCTTTACGTTTGAAATATTGACAGATAGCTCTAAAGATTTCCTTTATTACTTTTGCACTCAGGTTGGAAAATGCTGGCTGGAAAGTCAGTTAAAATGAGAAAGGAGAATAAATACACTGTTTTACCATCTTTTATAATTAACCATGTAATTGAGTTTAGCAGTATGCTTTGTTTGTGTTGATTGGAATTACTGTCTAGAGTCACTTGCTTTCAGCCTGAAGAATTTTAGTGTTTCTTTTAGGGCACGTCTGCTAGTAAGGAAATCTTTCAGTTTTTGTTTTTCTGGGAATGTCTTTATTTTGCCTTCATTTTTGGAAAGTAGTTTTGCTGGATATTAGATTATAGTTTGAGTTCTTTCAGCACACTGAAATATGCTTTCCTACTGCTTTATTGCCATCATTGTTTCTGATGAGAAGTCATCTGTTAATCTTGTTGGTGTTCTTTGTAGATGATGAGTTTTTTTGTTGTTGCTGTTTTCAAGGACTTGCTTTTGTCTGTGACTCCCACCATGTTGACCATGGTATGTCTGGTTGTGGATCCCTTTGCATTTATCTTACTTGAAGTTCATTGAACTTGATGTGTTGATTATAGTTTTTCATCAAATTTGGAAAAATTTTAGCCATTATTTCTTTGAATTTTTTTTCTGCTCTTTTCTATCTCTTCTGGGTCTCCCAGTATGTTGGTGAACTTAATGGTGTTCCATGTTTCTCTGAGGCTTTGTCTTTTTTTCCATCCCCGCTCTGCCTTCAAATCACACGATCTCTATCTGAATGTTTTTGTTTGCTAGTCTGTTTTTCTACCAGCTCAGATCTATTGTTGGCACCCTCTGGTGCACTCTTCGTCTCCATTATTTCACTTCTCATCTCCCCGAGGCATCAGGCGCTCTGCAGTGCGGTCCAGCTGAAGCTGGGCCCTCGGTAGGACAGAGGGCACTGCCTTGTGAGGTTCGCTCTGATCTCCAGGGCAGAACTCGCACAGTTGCTGCAGGAAGGTGTGGACTTGCTCTTCGGCCATCTCACTGCGTTGTCCTGCAGAAGGAGCTCTGAGTGTCACGTGTGTAGAATCTGTGCTGCCGTCCAGGAGCTACTGTCCCGGAGAGTGGGCCCTCTGCAGCCCAGAGCTGGGAGGCAAGGTCTGCTGTTGTCTGTTGGCTGCTGAGTCTACAGAGTGGGTCTTCTGTCCTCGGAAGCTGCAGGAGGTGGCAGCTGCCACCTGGCTGCCGGGCTCACCCGATCAGCTCTCCTGTGACATGTCCTGTCTGAGCAGAGAAGGCCACCAGCCTCGCCTACCATCCACTCAGGTCCTCGCTGCAGACCAGGGCTCGGGAAGGGGAGGAGAAGGAGGTGCTGCCCAAGTGCTGCTAATTGTTCACAGGCCTTCTGCTGCACGTTGCTGGGAAAAGGAGATCTCTGATGTTCCACTGCTGCCCAAGCCGCCTGGAGTAGCTCTTTCAGTCCAGGGAGCACGAGCAGATGGGGCTGCCCCTCGGCCGCTGACGTGGTCCTTGAGACTCTTCTGTGGAGAGTGGGTGCAGTCCCGGGCCTGAGTGCCCAGCCTTCCACTCTGCACTCTGACTTCCTGTAGGTTTTGTTGAAACAGTGCTTCTCAGTTTCTTGTGAACTCTTTGATTAATCTCCAGAGACTTTAGATGATTATCTGTTAACCTTGATGAGCTTGGTAGAGTCTGTCTAGGAGAGAGGCTCCCCAAATCCTCAAAGCATTCCAAGTCTGTGTATTTTGACTGCAGTTTTCTGCTGCTTACGATGTAAAGGGCAGGGGAGAGACGAAATGGTTGTGTTGCTTAGTCGGGGGACAGTGTGTAGAGGTGGTCAGCAGAGCTGTGGCCCCACCGTTCACACACCACCACACCTAATGCATTGGGCGAGATAGCTTGCCCTTGCTCCTTGTTGTGGAGACTCGGACCCGCCTTCCTCATGCTTGTGGTGAGAGCGTGCTGTTTGCAATCCAGCGGGCTCACCAGTCCTTAGACAGTCTTTGTTTCACTTGCTGCTATTTCATTATAGCAATAGGACGACTGGAGGCTATTCCTCTGTCATTCATTTGAATTTATATCTGCAAGTGGGAGCTGCATCCTGGCCAATAATCCTCAAGTTCTTAAAAGGAATAAAACTATCAGATTTTTGTATAGTCACTCTTATAAATTTGGATAGATGTTACTGACAAATAGTGAATAAATAATGTATTTAAAATATATTAAAAATTATGTCCTTCCTCTCCCCTTAGACTCTTGCCTGACCCTCTATTGAGCTTGCCTTATATATCCATTTTAAACTAGGACACTATTTTCTAAATATACAGTGATCTTTTAGCAGACAAGGAACCTGTTTTATTAATCATTTTATCACCTATTGTGCCAAGCATTGAAACTGATCAATTCATTGAGTTAAAGTAGATTGAACTACACTAAAAGCCATGTTATGATTCAGTAAGTGGGGTCTGAAAAATTCAAATGGGTGAAATGTGGTATGGCTTGGTTGCACTGGTCCTGAAGTGGCCTGGGTGAAGTTGAGCTGCTGGAAGGCAGTGACTGCTGAACATCAGTCCCTCTGTCCAGGTGTGTGCTCATCCCAGCTGCAGTTTGGCGCCCCCAGCTCTCGGCTGCTCTGTTTTGTTTTTTGGTTTTTTTTTTTTTTAGTATTTTTTTTTTTAATTTTTATTTAATTTTTAAACTGAACATAATTGTATTAGTTTTGCCAAATTGGCTGCTCTGTTGAGTTGTCAGTGGGGATGGAGGTGGTGTTAGCCCTTGTACTGCTGAGACCTGATGGGAGGCCCTGACTCTGGGAGTCTGGTGGTTTCATTGGCTTGACCTGCAGAGATGGACTGAGAAATGCTAGTGATGTGGGAACATGCTTCCCTGTTTCCCCAGTGGGGTTGCCAGCTTCATGCCCTTCTCTCCAGGTAGGAACTCAAACCTGTCCTCATATAGGAATGGAGGTGAGGCAAAGGGTGGGGGCCAACTGCCAGACACATTTTCTCTGCTTTCCATGTTCTCACTGGGTGCACTATTGTAGAAATTGACTGCTCGAAATGTAAATAAAAATTTTTTATTCTCCCTGTGTTCATATCAGCAAAGCAGTACTCCTGTTTAGAGGTTGTTTTAAACTGACATTTGCTGATATGGGATCATTTGTACATCTATTTCAGTTACCGTATTTTTTTGATGCCTTTAATATGTCTATGTGTATGCTTATTTAAAGGTATTTGAAGTGGTGGAGCGAGTAGAAGAGCTGAGAAGGAAGTGGCCAGTAGCGTGGGGCAAGTTGGATGATGGCAGTATTGGTGTGGTGACTCCATATGCAGACCAGGTGTTCAGGATACGCGCCGAACTTCGAAAAAAGAGGTTATCTGACGTTAACGTAGAAAGGGTGCTCAATGTTCAAGGTAACTATTAATTGAAATGAATTGGTTATTCAAATGCTTAAATTTCAAAGTATGTGCACTTCTGATATTTAGATTTCAAGATTTCTGGACAAGCATTTGTGTATTCATTTCACATCAAGTTCTTTAATGCCAACATTGGCAATTAAATGTTGAGCTCATTTACATGCTTATTAATTTTTTGTATCTGAATAAAAGAAGTATGAACAAATTGACTTCTTCTGTGGCTATAACTGTGTGAATATGTGTGCTATAGTTACAGTCACAGTGGCGTCCAGCACTTATTGTCATTATAATGTATCCAAGAACTAAAGATTTTATCTGTTCATAAAGATTTTTTAAAACTTGCACCTGTCAAGCAAGGCATAGGCATAGCTTATTAAAGGCATAGTTTGTTCTTTATCCAAATTTTCCTAAGTGAATAAAGCAACTCTTAAAAATTTTCATGTGATTAGTTGCTATGAAATTTGTGCATTTAAGTAAGTAAAGCAGCACTATAATGTGAGTGCCGGAGAAGCCAAGTACAATATTAGGTTCCATGGGAGTATCCAATAATAATTTCTAAATTATGGTGGGGATGGGGGGAATAGCTCCACTGTACCGTGCGTTCAGATGACGCAGAATTTGGGTGTGCGTTTTAGGAAGAATACTGCTAGTAAACCAGGAAGCATCCAGAGAAGACCTAGCCTGGTTAGTGGTCTAGAACCTGCATGTGGAGTCAGAAATGCTTGAAAGAACTATTATTGTTTGGCCTGGAGAAGAAAGTACTAAGAATTGACGCTAAAACTGTACTCACATATGTGGAGGCTTGTCACAGAATGAGGGATAGATATGCTAACGTAATAAAGAACCTGGGGTAAAGGGTATAGACTGGGCTGTCCAGGCTTCCTCCTGGTGTCAGTTCTTTCAGTTATTTTGGAAATTATTTCCAGAAGTGGAATTTCTGCGTCATATGTTAATTCTGTGTTTGATTTTTCAGAAACTGCCGTACTGTTTCCTGTATGTCTTCACATACCACTTTACGTTTCTACCTACAGGGACGAGAGTTCCAGCTTCTCCACGTCCTTAACAGCACCGGTTATTCAGCAGTAACATTTTAACAATGAAATTCTCTTATTAGATCACTGGTTCAGAATAACAGTCCTCTTTTCTTTTGTTGTAGGAAAGCAATTCAGAGTTTTGTTTCTTAGCACAGTACGTACAAGGCATACTTGTAAACATAAACAGACACCAATTAAAAAGAAGGAGCAGCTGCTAGAAGACTCCACAGAGGACTTGGATTATGGCTTTTTGTCTAACTACAAGCTCCTCAACACCGCCATCACAAGAGCACAGTCCCTGGTTGCCGTGGTGGGGGACCCCATTGCTCTATGCTCCATTGGGAGATGCAGGTAATTACGTGTTAGTGTGGGAGACGGTGGATGGAGAAATGTAGGGATCTGTATCCCTGTGTGCCTGTTTATTTACATGACCTCTTTGCTAATTAAAGTTTAGTCTTACCTGATGTCCAGTGGGAACCAAAAATATATTGCTTTGAGTGTGTTCATTGTATATATACACTTGTGTATTCATTGTTCATCGTCATTCATTCAACATTTCCTGAGTGCCTACTATGTTCTAAGCACTCTTCTAGCCACTGAGGATGCATCAGTGAACAAAACAGACAAAAATCTCTGCCTTTTGGGGGCTTAACATTTTATTGGGGAGGAGAGGAAGACCGACAATAAAAACACTTTGTAATATTTTGTGGTAACTTCAGTGGAAGAGAAATAGAACATGAAAGGGGGATTAAAAGTGATGGGGGTAGATGGACCAGCTTGTGATTGTTCTGTGTGGTTAGAGTTGGCCTCTTGGAGAAGCTGACCTTGGAGGTGGGCTGTGTGCTCTGCAGGCGTCTGGCGTGAAAGTGCTGCAGAACAAGCGGGCACCCAGTGGGGTCCTGAAGGTGGCTTTGTGGATGTGCGTTATCTTTGATAGAGACTGAATTTTATACACTTACTTCCCTTTGTTCTCCTTCAGTATTGCTTTAGCTTGTTTTTGATGAATTTCCTTCTCATTTTTTCTCAAGGCTTCACAGTGCAAATAATTCTTTGTGTCTGGTTAATTCAGAGAACCTTAAAATTAGGGGGTTAGGAAGGGTTGTTACTTGGCTTTAGAAAAAAAATGGATAATATTCTGTAGGTTGTAGTCATAAGGAGTGTTAAAATATCAGCATGTATACAAAGATGGGCTCAATAAAGGACAGAAATGGTATGGACCTAACAGAAGCAGAAGATATTAAGAAGAGGTGGCAAGAATACACAGAAGAACTGTACAAAAAAGATCTTCATGACCAAGATAATCATGATGGTGTGATCACTCACCTAGAGCCAGATATCCTGGAATGCAAAGTCGAGTGGGCCTTAGGAAGCATCACTACGAACAAAGCTAGTGGAGGTGATGGAATCCCAGTTGAGCTATTTCAAATCCTAAAAGATGATGCTGTGAAAGTACTACATTCAGTATGCCAGCAAATTTGGAAAACTCAGCAGTGGCCACAGGACTGGAAAAGGTCAGTTTTCATTCTAATTCCTAAGAAAGGCAATGCCAAAGAATGCTCAAACTACCACACAATTGCATTCATCTCACATGCTAGTAAAGTAATACTCAAAATTCTCCAAGCCAGACTTCAGCAATATGTGAACCGTGAACTTCCTGATGTTCAAGCTGGTTTTAGAAAAGGCAGAGGAACCGGAGATCAAATTGCCAACATCCACTGGATCATTGAAAAAGCAAGAGAGTTCCAGGAAAACATTTATTTCTGCTTTATTGACTATACCAAAGCCTTTGACTGTGTGGATCACAATAAACTGTGGAAAATTCTTCAAGAGATGGGAATACCAGACCACCTGACCTACCTCTTGAGAAATCTGTTTGAAGGTCAGGAAGCAACAGTTAGAAACTGGACATGGAACAACAGACTGGTTCCAAATTGGGAAAGGAGTACGTCAAGGCTGTATATTGTCACCGTGCTTATTTAACTTATATGCAGAATACATCATGAGAAACACTGGGCTGGATGAAGCACAAGCTGGAATCAAGATTAGGGGGGAGAAATATCAATAACCTCAGATATGCAGATGACACCACCTTTATGGCAGAAAGTGAAGAACTAAAGAGCCTCTTGATGAAAGTGAAAGAGGAGAGTGAAAAAGTTGACTTAAAGCTCAACATTCAGAAAACTAAGATCATGGCATCAGGTCCCATCACTTCATGGGAAATAGATGGGGAAACAGTGGAAACAGTAACAGACTTAATTTTGGGGGGCTCCAAAATCACTGCAGATGGTGATTGCAGTCATGAAAATAAAAGACGCTTACTCCTTGGAAGAAAAGTTATGACCAACCTAGACAGCACATTACTTTGTCAACAAAGGTCTGTCTAAGTCAAGGCTGTGGTTTTTCCAGTAGTCATGTATGGATGTGAGAGCTGGACTATAAAGAAAGCTAAGTGCTGAAGAATTGATGCCTTTGAACTGTGGTGTTGGAGAAGACTCTTGAGAATCCCTTGGATTGCAAGGAGATCCAACCAGTCCATCCTAAAGGAAATCAGTCCTGAATGTTCATTGGAAGGACTGATGTTGAAGCTGAAACTCCAATACTTTGGCCACCTGATGCAAAGAGCTGACTCATCTGAAAAGACCCTGATGCTGGGAAAGATTGAAGGCAGGAGGAGAAGGGGACGACGGAGGATGAGATGGTTGGATGGCATCACCGACTCAATGGACATGAGTTTGAGTAAACTCAGGGAGTTGGTGATGGACAGGGAGGCCTGGCATGCTGCAGTCATGGGGTTGCAAAGAGTTGGACACGACTGAGCAACTGAACTGAACTGATAAAAAGTTTCTCCTTGTACACTTATGTTTTATACTAGTTAATAGGAATTTTAACTGTATGAAACCTGTAATGTGAGACTTGGCCTATGCAGTGTTGAAAGACTGTGTTAGCAAAAAAAAAATGAACAGAAATTTAGATGATTCTTAATGAAAAAGGACAAAATGTACTAGAGATTACTTAAAATTTTAAAAGTATTGTAGTACCTGTCAAAGTGAGTTCAGAAAAGTAGAATGACCTCAAATATACCTTGGGTAGTTACTTCTTGATATGTTGAAGTAGACAAGCTGTTAGAAAGTGGCCCTTTTAGACCAAGTCTTTTGTTGGAGGATAGATAGAGCAGCAGTTTATTATCTGTTTTCCTGTCTCAGCAGGAAAAAAGTACTTTGGGGGAAGGGAGACAGTTTGGGACCTTTAATTTACGAGTAAGCTGTGTATATTAGACTCCAAACGAAGTTAATATACTTTATAGGGGAAAGCCATTAACAATGGAGTCAGGTAGAGTTTAATTTATGGCTACATTATGAACAATAACCTTTTATTTTTAAGGAAATAAAATTTGAATGGTCCATGGTTTGTTTTATATAGCTAAACAATTCTGTTGTAAAATATCTTAAATTTTGCATTTAAAAAAATTATTTTTTATTCCTCAGAATTCTTCAAGGCCATGCTGTCAGGCTAATTTTTAACTTGAAGCCAGGTCTATTGGTTGTTATTTCTTACTACTCAGTTGGAGTGTGTCGAGGACCTCACATTAATGTATAAGCTGGGTAAAATATTTTCAAAGAAGTCAGTACACTGTGCAGGGAGAGAAAATGACACGCCCTGTAGCTGAATGGGAATGCTGATTGTCTGTGTCATGTGAACAGTTTAGTGAACTGTATAACCCAAGTGCTGATAGTTGAGGCATATGGATATTTATGCTTCACTCTTTCCAGTTTAATTTAATTTAATTAGGAATTAAATTAATCTCAAAATACAAGTGACCCTGGAGAACATATCATGGTTCTTGGGTGCTGTAGTGATGAAGGTGTAGGTTCTTTGTGGTTTGAGGCGGTCAGGCTGTCTCACTCATCCCTCATATGATATTTATACAAAACTAATGTGATACTTCCAAATACTGATCAAGTTTTTAGGAATAATTACTGTGTATAGTATATCGGTTTAGAAGGCAGCCAGTTATATAATCTTTATTTGTTGTAAAGTATTTTTAAACAAAATTTTCCTGTTAACTCTAAATGAATGTGGGGAACTTTCCCTTCTCCTCCTCGCCAAACCAGCAAGTATTTAGTATAGTAACTGCTGTTTATTGACAGCTTTCTCAGTGCCAGGTGCTGGGTCAAGTGCTTTGCACACTCAGCCTCTTCAGTCATCACAATAACCCTGCAATTGTGGGTATTTTATTTGCATTCTAAATGGGCAGCCTGAAGTAGAGCTTCAGTTTCTGCCCAGGGCCACATAGCTCATTCAAACAGATGTCACATTGACTTCAAAACCCACACTCTTTTTGCTGAGTTACCTTGCCTCTCCCAGGAAGTGGTGCATGTGTGGATAAAAGCGTCCTGAAGAGGGAGAGGCAGAGGGGGCCGGTGGGGAGGGAGTGGGTGGGGGTGGGCTGGGGGGGATTGTACATTTTCTCCAAACAAGCATGTTTGGAAAAGATCTTCTTTTGAAGTGAACTTATTAGTGAATTCCATCTACTCTATAGGGCTTCCCTGGTGGCTCAGGGGTTAAAGCATCTGCCTGCAATGTGGGAGACCTGGGTTCGATCCCTGGGTTGGGAAGATCCCCTGGAGAAGGAAATGGCAACCCACTCCAGTTTTCTTGCCTGGAGAATCCCATGGACAGAGCAGCCTGATGGGCTACAGTCCACAGGGTCGAAAAGAGTCGGACACGACTGAGCGACTTCACTTCACTTCACTTCACTTCATCTACTCTATAAGATATAAACATATTTCACAGACGTGGAGACGTGTGTATATGTGTGTGTGCACACACACCCTCTCTCTGTGTGAAATAAGGATACCAAATGAATTTTCAGTGTTTTATCGATGATCCTAGAAGCAAGGTTGGCATGAAACTAAAAGCAGACTTTGTATTCATGTACTGAGTGACAGTAAGGTTTTGTTTTCCTGTAGACACACTTGTGTTCTCTAACCAACATTACATAACATGTTAACATTTTATGGAGTGGCTGAGAATTGATGAAGCATTTAAATAACCTAGTGGTAAATTTTTCAGTCTGAGTGTTGAATTTCTCAAGTGATCTTTGAGTTAGGTATTCTGAAATGCCTCATAATACCATGTGTGAAAGTGAAGTCGCTCAGTCGTGTCCGACTCTTTGCGTCCCCATGGACTGTAGCCTACCAGGCTCCTCTGTCCATGGGATTTTCCAGGCAATAATCCTGGAGTGGATTGCCATTTCCTTCTCTAGGGGATCTTCCCAACCCAGGGATCAAACCCGGGTCTCCCTCGTTGTAGACAGACGCTTTACCGTCTGAGCCACCAGTATTTCATTAAAGTTCTGAGTTCAAGAACAGTGAAATAGTCTGTGAAAGAGCCTTCACAGAGAGAAAGGAATCTTTCTGGCTGTAAGAATTTTTGAAGGAAAAAATACGTTTCTCTCAAGGTTTAAAAGTGGAGAAATAAAGCATTTTTATTAAGTAATAAAATATAATAATGATACTGTTGGTGCCCTGTTTTACACATGAGGGGACTGAGGTAGGAGGAGAGGTTAAATAACTTGCCCAGCTGACTGAGCCTTGACTGAGGCCCAGGCAGGCTAGATCTGGAACCCTTGTACTTGACCTCCCCAGGGCAATCAGGAGACAGTGAAGTTCAAGAGGGAGATTCCAGGCTGCATTTGGAGTTGTTTTAGCTTGATGAGCTTATAGCCAGTGGTCAGTGTTACTTCTGAAATGGTGTCCTTTAACTTGAAATCTGTACCTTGAGATCCCTGGGATTGTACAGACCAGGGTTTCTCAGCCCCTGGGCCACAGAGCGGGCTGTACCCCAGGAGGAGAGCGAGGCAGGCAAGCTCCGTGCCTGTAGATAGCCTTTCCCTGTGCTCACGTTACCCCCTAGCTCCGCATCCTGTCAGATCAGCAGCAGCTTTGGATTCTCAAAGGAGCTCAGCCCTGTGCTTGAATCATCCCTAAACCATCCCCTTCCCCCGTCTCTGTCCGTGGAAAATTTGTCTTCCATGAAACTGGCCCCTGGTGCCCCAAAGGTTGGGAACCTCTGTTAAAGACAGAGCCTTGTCAGGAAGCTACCGGCTTCTCGTGGCGCGAGGCTGGTTCACGGTTCCGCTTCACTGGACTTCACTCAGTGCATTGAGGTCGGTGAGAGGAGTATAGGGGCAGGGTATGGAGTTTAAAAAGAAGCTTGAAATAGAAAAAGTTCTAGCATTTTGGCTATGTAAGCTGGGAATGAAATACAAGAATTTAATATTAAAAACTGGGCTATAGTAAAGTCAGTCCACTCTCTCCTTGTTTTGCTGTGTCTTTAAGTTCACATGAATATGAAATGTCACTCTATGAAATTGTTACTTTATCAATTAGACCAAAAAAAACTTCCTTTTTAATACAGCATGTAGTGGAATGTGTTGATAAATGTTAATGCAGTTGAACATTGTGGGATTTTATCAAAAGAGTAGAGACTTCATGGATTTTTAGATCCTGAGTGCTATGTTGACAACCGTCTTCCCTTTGCCATCAGACTATGAAAATAAAAACTTGATTCCTGTGGAAAGGTTCTTAAGAATAAAAGAGCATTTCTTAGAGACACACACTTTCAGTGGCTCAGTGACCATCTTGTTAGCCTTTATGTCTTATTGTCAGAAATACATACTTACTCAGCTCAGTTCAATTCAGTTGCTCAGTCGTGTCTGACTCTTTGTGACCCGGTGGACAGCAGCACCCCAGGCTTCCCTGTCCATCACCAAATCCCGGAGTTTGCTCACTCATGTCCATCGATGGTTGGATGGTGATGCCATCCAACCATCTCATCCTCTGTCGTCCCCTTCTCCTCCCACCCTCAATCTTTCCCAGCATCAGGGTCTTTTCTAATGAGTCAGCTCTTCGCATCAGGTGGCCAAAGTATTGGAGCTTCATCATCAGTCCTTCCAATGACAATTCAGGACTGATTTCCTTTAGGATTGACTGGTTTGATCTCCTTGCAGTCCAAGGGTTCTCAAGAGTTTTCTTCAACGTATGTATTATCTTGCAGCATTTTTACTTTTCCTGTTGACGTGGAGGCCTGAAATTTTTTCTCTACTTATTTCTTAAACTCATCTTTAAAAAATTAGAAAAAGCGTATGTAAGAGAAACATAGTTTGAAATTAATATCTGCAGTTTTATAAATACTTTAACTCCACTCCCATTCATATACTGACTTTTGTGATATACAGCTTTGTATTTATGCTTCTTGAAGCCATTTTGATTACCTGCTGTCCACCTGGACACAAGGATACCAACTTGGGAAGAAATCATATCACACAGCTTTCATAACATAATAAAACATTATGTGAACCTCATATTAAAAATAGGTATGTATATTTAAAGAAAGCTGAGCATCAAAGAATTGATGCTTTTGAACTGTGGTGTTGGAGAAGACTCTTGAGAGTCTCTTGGACTGCAAGATCCAACCAATCCATCCTAAAGGAAATCCGTCCTGAATGTTCATTGGAAGGACTGATGTTGAAGCTGAAAACTCCAGTACTTTGGCCACCTGATGCGAAGAACTGACTCATTTGAAAAGATCCTGATGCTGGGAAGGATTGAAGGCAGGAGGAGAAGAGGACGACGGAGAATGAGATGGTTGGATAGCATCACCGACTCAGTGGGCATGAGTTTGGGTAAATTCCAGGAGTTATTGATGGACAGGGAGGCCTGGCGTGCTGCAGTCCATGGGGTCGCAAAGAGTCAGACACGACTGACTGAACTGGAGTGAACTGATGCATATTTATAATAATCATTTAAAATCTTTAAACTTTTTATATGTTGTCTTTTGTAATATATATGTAATATTTTTACTATTTGGAGATCAGTTTTCAAAACTTTAGGACAACAGTGTACGACTGGAACAATTTTGAATGTATTTTTCTCCATTAGTATTTTTTAATTTGATTAGGAGATAATCATTAAAATTAGCATTCCAACTTCCTGTATTTTTCATAATTTAACTCTTTTAACGTAGTCAGTTAATATTATAAGCTGTGCTGTGACAGGCATCAGTTAATTAAAAGATAAGTATGGCAGTAATTAGTTACTTCTTATCAGTTCTGAAATCCTTGCCTATTGTGTGGATAACAAACCTTTTTGTATGCATAGTCGAGCACTGACTGTGTGGTCCACCGGAATGAATTGAGAATTTGTATATCCCACGGTACTAGATGTAACTGAGCTTCAGAACCACACTTCCAAAGTCCTGTGATCTGGCGGGAAGATTATACCTGAAGCATAGATGAATATTGGACCTAAGGGTTTGGGGTTGGAGTGGGAGAGGGGATCCTAAATTATCTTTAGTTGCTTACAGTCATTTCTGTGATCTTGTCCACTTTAATTGCAAACTGATCTAAATCTTTTCTGTAGGAAATTTTGGGAGCGGTTTATTGCCCTGTGTCATGAAAACAATAGCCTGCATGGAATCACTTTTGAACAGATCAAAGCTCAGCTAGAGGCTTTAGAACTAAAGAAGACATACGTGTTGAATCCACTGGCACCTGAATTTATACCCCGGGCTCTAAGAGCACAGCACGCGGGAAACACCAACAAACCGCAGCAATCACCCCCCAAGGTAAAGCCCGTTAGTAAAGTCGAAGAGGTTAAAGCGAGAGAACACACTGAGGTGTCAGAGCTGTTTTGGGCCTCAGGTTACTTCAAGTATTGGGGTTGACAACCAGCAGTTTCTGCAAGGAGCTTGTCCAGTGCGGGCATGTAAGTGAAAATACGGTGTGTTGATCAGCCATGCTACGTGATGGCATTATCATCCTCAAAACGTTTTCAAGGACCTGACTGGGTCCTTTGTTTAGTATAATCTCCCAGTCCTCTCTACTGATAGACATACTTTAGCAAGACATGAATAAAGCAAAGCAGCTTAAAAGACTGTCACACGTAGTAAAACCATGCTCTTACAGCATTTTTTTACAAGGAATAATATAACAATGTTTGTATAAAGAAAATAGTTCTCATCTCTTACTGATGATCGGCTAGTTTCAAGTGGAATTTGACAGTGTGAGAAAATTGGCCAACTTCCTGAAGATAACTTGAATTGTTTGTTGTTAAGAATTTGTTGTAAGAAACAGTCCAGGCATTGGGATTGGATGTGGGGGAATCAGGGCCATTTCTACTTTTGAACTATAGTTATTTTGGGCAGAAACAGCTGTTTATTTGCTAGACTGCCTAAAAAAAGAGAAATGCTTGCACTTACCATCTAGAAAAGAAAGCTATGAGAGTGGTCTGTTTAGTATTTATTCTGGTTTTGGGGGGTATATTTATAGTCATCAGCATGATATTAAACTTACTGACACGAATTGAGAGAGTATGCCAGTTTGGGACTTCATTTTAAAAACGTAAAACATAAGGTGTAAGAAGTAATTATTGGTTTAATATCTTGAACCTTTTAGCTGAGTAGGTATTCAACTGAGATGAGAACTGAGTTTCCCGTGTTAATATGCTGTTGTCTGAGTTTAATAGAAATGGACCTGATGTGCAGTAATGCTTCAGTGATTTGGGGTTGCCAGGAGATTAAGCATTTTGCATAACTGAATCCTCTAGATTTCTAAAGTTTAAACTATGAACAAACTAATAATCAACTTATTTATCAAATAGCTAAGTTTCTTCTATGTGACAGCCATTACAGTGTGTGCTAGAGAAGCAAATCAGCTCCAGTCTTCTTGTGGTAGATGTTGGAGGGATGATGGTCAGAGGAAGTACGTCCCACAAGCATGGAGGTTTAGGGCAGTTCCCACTGTGGAGATACTGCTTAGGAGAGCACCGAGTGAGGAGTGAGGGCAAGAGAGGGGAGCTGTGTCAGAAACTTAGGGTAGAAGCTCCCTTGGGGGCAGACGTTTTTGCCTATATTAGTTCCTGCTCCAGCCTCTGTGCCCAGAACAGCATCTGGTTTATCATAGGTGCTTAGAAGATGAGTGAGTGATGCCCAATAAGGAGCTCAGACAAAAAGCAAGAGGCATGAGAGAGAGCGAGCTCTCAGGGAGCCCCAAGTAGCTTAAAGTGTGTGAAGAGTGGAAACCCAGTTAGAAACCCTTAAACTTTATTGTTTTATATTTAAAATGTTGCAAAGACATTATACCTTTTGCACATTCTTAAAATACCATAACTACAATAAATTTTTAATTGACCAGTGTTAACATTAATCAATGTATGATAGATGTGGCTATATTTAAGCCATGATACTAGATGTGTACTGACCCTAAGCAAGATCCTGAAGTTTGCTTTTGTTTTTATCTTAAAGGTAAAGAAAATACGTATTGAATCCACTTGCTTTTCTAAAACTCTAAGCTCCCTGAAGCCAAAACTCCAAGTCTCTGTACTCTTTATGGCACCTAGCGCCTAGCCCCTCTCCGCACGGAGTGGGCGCTCAGTAAGGATCTGATAAGTAAATAAAGGTCGTCATGCGTCCAGGAGAGCGCCATGTGGCTTTCTTCTTTCAACAGGAAGACTGTGTAATTAAAGGCCACAGTAGCTGTTTTCCGAGTTTTTTCTTTTTAACGTTTTAGGAAATTTTCTTCATTGATCCAATGGTTATCATCTGGTATTTTACTGTCACTAACACAGTGGTTCACTAAATTGTTTATATACCTGGCTATTTAAAGTTATTACTTGTTCATATGTAATAATAGTGACTTTAGATAACTAAGGTACAGTGAGCCAAAGGTTACTTTTGTCATCCTCTCTCCCTTCACTCCCCAGTACTTTATTTTATTTCTATTAAATTGTTTTGAGGATTGAATTTGTACTGGAATCATTATTTTAAATCTAGCTTTCTATTGTAGAAAATTTCAAATGTATACATAAATAGAATAGTATAAGGAAGTCCGTATCATTTGGCTTCATTTAACTATCAATTTATCTTTAATTTTGTTTCACCTACAGCCCACTTCTCTCACTCTACCACCACCGCATATACACAATGGAGAATTTTGAAACAAATTTTGGATAATTTATTTCATATGCTAGACTCTTTTGATGAAGAGGAATTTACTTCACTGCAATAAAAATGCTATTTCTGAAAACATGACATTAAGCCATGTCATTCCCCTCCCCGCCAAGTTTCCTTAATGTTTAACTTTTAATACAGTTCTTGGCGTAAGAAATGTTAAAGCTTAGTGTTGTTAATGTTGGGCTAAGACTTAAAATCACAGCAAGATTTAATGTGGATAAAGTCATCCAGGGGTGGGTGATGCTTGAACGTGCTCTGGGACCTGCTTCCTCAGGACCGTCTTTGGCAGGAAAGCATGCCTCCAGCTGTTTATCAGTCAGGTCGCTTTTTTCTCCTCACTGAGATGTCGGTCCTGTGGTTTAGTGAAGGTGCAAAATGTTTCAGATGTGAGGAGCAGCAGGTCGTCCCAGCTAAGCTTTCATTGCCTCACTGTCTCCAGGCATCATGTATTTGTTGGAAAGCGTCTGTTTCACAGGTGCCTACAGAGTGTGTATGGAGGACTTGATTTGCCTGTCTTCGGTCTGCTTAGTCCTAGGCTCCATGCTGGAGCAGTGTTGAGAAGCTGCTAAAATGGAAAGGGTTCATTTGTACCTCTCCGAGAGGTATTCAGAGGGTGGATAGTGTTCAGAAATGGACCTTCTGAGCAGACTGTAGCGTTGTTTTCTGGACTGTAGTTTGTGGGGCATTCCTCACTGTCTCCAGCTACTTGTGTGTATCTTAGTCTTCTGTTAGCCTCTACCTTTCCCTTTTCACTCTCACGCATTGGAGAAGGAAATGGCAACCCACTCCAGTGTTCTTGCCTGGAAAATCCCAGAGACGGCGGAGCCTGGTGGGCTGCCGTCTATGGGGTCACACGGAGTCGGACACGACTGAAGTGACTCAGCAGCAGCAGCAGCAGGCAGGGTGGACATGTCGTGGGCCCCCACAGACATTTGTTGAATGAATAAATGGAAAGTGATGAAAGAATGAGTGAATGAAAAGTAATTAATTGAATGAATAAACGGTGGAGTTAAAAAAAAAAAACAGTCCTCAAAAAATAGATGATACGAACTGCATTTACTTATGATCTTTCTACCAGAGGTATGTGTACTTTCTGAGATGTATTCACAAAAGTTTGGAATTATCATCATAGAATGACTTTTACAGTTAGTCCCAGCTGACTGCTGCATTATTATTTTGTTCATATGCTACCAAACAGTGTGTGTTTTGCATAGACCACGCACACTTACTGCCCTGCCGTTGCACACTTGGTCTAAATACGCTGGACGAGCTTCCCAGCGCTGAACCACACTGAAGTGCAGCGAGCAGTACCGGTGCCGGGTGCGCTTGAAGACAGTCTGCTGTCTTTCAATGTGAGAGTCCTCAGGTTGCTTTTTTCCCCCATTTATTCAGCACTGTTCATTGGGCCAGGAGATGTTGTAGGTTCAGGGAATCATTAAGGAGGTAAACAGATAAACTCCCAGATATTCAGGTCCTTTCAGACTTTACATGCATCGTCTGCCTCAACAGAGTCATCACAACAGCACTGAGATGTGGATGTTATCTTTCCAAGTTTCTTTTCCACTCAGGTGATCAACATAGCACCACGGTGCTGGTGTGTATTGTCTACTCTAGACTATTATTACTCTCTGTGTTGGTTTCCTATTGCTGCTGTAACAAGTTAGCACACACTAAGTGACTTGAAACAACACGCATTTCCTATCTCACATTTCTTTGAGTCAGATGTCCAGGCTCTTTTGGTTGGTTTCTTGGCTCTGCACCTCAGGAGGCCAGGATCAAGGTGTTGGTCAGCTGGGCTCTTATCTAAGGTCATGCAGGCTGTTGGCAGAATCCAGTCTTTGTGGCTGTAAGGACTGGGGTTCCTGTCTCTCTGCTGGCTGTCACCTGGGAGCCATTTTTAGCCTCTGCTGACTTCTCTCCAGTTCCCCACTGTGGCCCCGCATCTCAGAGCTGTCAGCAGTGCATGCAGCCTTCTGTCTCTGGGAATCTCTGACTTCCCCTTCTGCCACATCCCTTACTGCCTTTTCTACCGCATCTCTGACTCCAGCTGGAGAGATTTCCCTTGTTTTAAGGCTCATGTGATTAGATTGGGTCTCCCCAGATAATCCAGGATAATCTTCCTGTATTGTCTTTAGTTACATCTGCAGAGTCCCCTTTGCCCCATAACATGGGGCCAGGGATTGAGGTGGACATATCTGTGGGGGACTGCTCTGCTTCCCACACTGACTACACTGCTGTGGTTTCTCCACGTGCTACACAGTTGCCCCTGGTTGACGGGTTTACCGGCTAAGAAATCTGAACAGTTTGTTAACCTCTTGGACCAATCTTAACTCTGTGCCACTGGCTCTCCTTTCTTCTGCCGAGCGTCTGCCTGCGGCTGCTCCTGTTCTCACTTCTAACTGCCTGTGCTTCTCATCTTCCCGCTGTGCTGCCGTCCTTGCTGTGCGCTCCTTGTGCTCACTTGCTCTCCTTTCTTCTGCCTGCTTTTCTTTTCACTTCTCTCTTCCTCAGAAGCTCGTTTTTTGTTTTTGTTTGTTTTTATAGCTAATGACAGTTACTGTGAACCTTCTCTGGTTAATGAACCAACTGTGATTCTTCCTGGACTGTTTTTGTTTTTGTTTTAACTTTTTAAGAGTTAGAGCTTAGCTGCCCTTGCGTACCCATCTCTAACCAGCTGGATGATCTGGGTATTTAAAGTGCTAACTGATAGGGAGATAAATGAGGCATCACTGACCTTTGCTCTAGTCAAGAAGGAACTTTTCTTCTTGCTGTAGACATTACCCCTACTTGAGTTTTCAGGTGTAATATACAAAATAAAAAATTCATGTGGCTGAAGGGTGAGTTGTATAGTGTGCTTACTTGTGCTATACAGTGGCTTAGTGTGTTCAGTTCAACCCATGGAAAGAGAAAAAACAAGTTTTAAAGTCTAGACACGCACAGCCATTGTTTCTTCAAATGTTATTTCTGCCCCAGAGTCATCATTTTTAATGCCACTGTATGAATCTGCCATTGCTTATTTTATTAAATTTTCTATTGATGGCCATTTAGATCCCTACCAGTGCGATCACTGTGTTAAAGTGTATGCACTTCTGATGCTTTTGACATGCACTGCCACATTACATTCTAGAAAACTTGTACATTATCTTAAGCAGATTATGACACTGTACTTTCCTGTTCACTCAGTAAATTGTACAGTGTAAGGCCACCATGAGTCACGCTCACAATGTAAGACCACCATGAGTCACGCTCACAATATAAGACCACCTCGAGTCACGCTCACAATATAAGACCACCGCGAGTCACGCTCACAGTGTAAGGCCACCGCGAGTCACGCTCACAGTGTAAGGCCACCGCGAGTCACGCTCACAGTGTAAGGCCACCGCGAGTCACGCTCACAGTGTAAGGCCACCGCGAGTCACGCTCACAGTGTAAGGCCACCGCGAGTCACGCTCACAGTGTAAGGCCACCGCGAGTCACGCTCACAGTGTAAGGCCACCGCGAGTCACGCTCACAGTGTAAGGCCACCGCGAGTCACGCTCACAGTGTAAGGCCACCGCGAGTCACGCTCACAGTGTAAGGCCACCGTGAGTCACGCTCACAATATAAGACCATATAAGACCACCGTGAGTCACGCTCACAATGTAAGACCACCGTGAGTCACGCTCACAATGTAAGGCCACCGTGAGTCACGCTCACAATGTAAGGCCACCGTGAGTCACGCTCACAATGTAAGGCCACCGTGAGTCACGCTCACAATGTAAGGCCACCGTGAGTCACGCTCACAATGTAAGGCCACCGTGAGTCACGCTCACAATGTAAGGCCACCGTGAGTCACGCTCACAATGTAAGACCACCATGAGTCACACTCACAGCATCTTACACCCAGAGCGTATTTACGTCCACGTCACCATTTTAAAGGCTCTCATCCTCAAGAGTTGA
Source organism: Bos javanicus (assembly GCF_032452875.1). Lineage (NCBI taxonomy): Eukaryota > Metazoa > Chordata > Mammalia > Artiodactyla > Bovidae > Bos > Bos javanicus. Next base: position 64,765,733 of record NC_083886.1, on the reverse strand, counting down.
AGACGGATATGTTTCCCTTGAAAAGAGCTTGTACATCCTCATCTAATTCATAGAGAATTGATAGAGAAGCTGCAAAGGAATAGAATTTAGGTGTCAGTCATATTTGTGCATATTTCTTTTAACATAAAAATTCGTTTAAAAAGAAAAAAGAATTTTAAGTACCCTTAATTTGAAGTTGAGGAAACTTGAGGCCTAGCACCATGACTTAGTGTTTAAAACAGAAACTCAGCTCAGAGGCATCTATGGGTTGTTAATTACAGACTCACAATCTTTAAATTTTAATTGTTGTTCTGTACATTTCTTTTGCATGGGACTAGGAAAATGGTTATTGTTCTTTCATATTAGGTATGTTTAAATTATTATACATTTGTGTTTTTCTGTAAAGGGGAAAAGCCTCCATCATACCCAGAATGATCATTTCCAGAATGATGGAATTGGTAAGTGGAAGAATTAGTCCTATGAAAACTTGTTTTTGTGATGTAAGACATTTATCCCAGATTTCATGGGGAGAGGGACACGCAGACCCTCTAAAAGTTGGAACTCAGCCAACTTTTATTTAACACAACTGTTCTTGTGAATGCTTTGGTATGTCATATCTGTCAAGGGGTGGTTTTATGGGCACCAAGGTACATGCTCTAGAAGTTGTGAGGATGAACATTTAAGCCTCCTGTGCAGTATAAGGTTTTGATATAATATTGATATATCATTGATATCTTACAAATGTTTGTTTATACATTTTAAGATAAAGTTTATTTGATTCAAAATGTTGCAGAATTATCAAAGAAAAAGCACAAAAAATTTTTTTAAAATTTCAGAATTATGCTTTTAAAACAATAATTGCTTAACCATTTTGTACATGACTGTGTAACAGTTGCAGGTCAGAACTTTATTCTGAAGAATTGTGTTTGTTTTCTACTCTAGAAGAATGTTTACTGTATGTGCATGTTTATGTGTTATATGTATGGTTGTCTCTCTTGAAAGACATGTCTCCAGCTCCTTGCAAGACATTTAAAATTACGCTAGTTTATAAAAGGGCTTCCCTGATAGATCAGTTGGTAAAGAATCCACCTGCAATGCAGAAGACCCCGGTTGGATTCCTGGGTCTGGAAGATCCTCTGGAGAAGGGATAGGCTATCCACTCCAGTATTCTTGGGCTTCCCTTGTGAGAAAGTTTATAAAAGAAATACATTGTACCTCTCAAGTCAAATAATTTCAGTGAATGTGGTAAAATGATTATGTTTTTTTAATATGCTTTACTCTTCCACACTGATAACTCTTTGATTATAAGATACCTTATGGCAAACCTAGGAAATGTATTTTGCTGTGGGATGACTTTAATTATTTTTGTCTATGTCAGTATGTAGAGCTATTATGTCCTTTTTCTATTTGTTTTTCAGTTCAGCCCAATCCCTCTGTGCTTATTGGCAATCCTATCAGAGCGTATACTCCTCCACCTCCTCTTGGACCTCACCCAAATTTGGGGAAATCTCCAAGTCCTGTTCAAAGAATCGATCCTCACACTGGGACGAGTATTCTTTATGTACCTGCTGTCTATGGAGGGAATGTCGTTATGTCGGTGCCTGTACCTGTAAGTAGCTGTTTTTAAGATACTCTCTATCGAATGAGATAAAATAGGATTCACTAAATTCCTCCCCAAATAGTGTTCTACCAGTCTCTCTTTTCAGCTTTTCAGTGCCTGTAAGCTTCTTTAAAAGCAGCTCTTATGGCCCCAAAAATGTGAATTGTTGCTTACAGTTTGTTACTGGATTGTCAGTGGCTGTCAAGAAATCTGTAGATTGGATGTTTTGATTGAGAAGCCTTTGTATTGTTTTAAATATTTTTACTGGGAAAAGTTGGGCTAAAAGTTAACAGAGCTAGTAAATTGGACTCTTGTTTTGTAAAGTGATGTTTTTATTTTATCTTTTGCCTTTTCATTCTTCTATAATTTACTAGCGCTCCCTAAGAAGGAGACAGAAAGGCACAGAGCAGTCTAGTTCCCTTGGATCTAAACATATCTGAGGAATTCCACGCCTTCCTTGCAAAATCCTGCCTGTACTTAAAAACATTATTAAATCATTTCTAAGACTGCCTAGATTTTTAGAGGGTTTCCAACTTATGTAAAACTCATTTTTATTTTCTTTAAGATTTTTGAATATTTTGGTAAGTGAAAAATTTACTGTTAAACAAATATTTCCAAATTCAGGAATTTTTAGCCTAGAAAATATTTCTTTCATTTAAGACAAGTGCTATAATTTCAAATGGAGGTGATCACTGTCAAGGATCTTGGACACCCCTGTCCACACTCCCAAAATGCAAAAATGCATAGCTGCTGGCATTTTTCAGCCGTATTGGTCATGATAGTTCACAATCACGGCAGCCAGGGAGGATAACTGTCAATAAGAAGTATCTCATTTATGTCGACTCCCCATAGACTTTGAATTTTAGCTGAGTTATTTCTTCCCAGACAGCCTGGCAACATTATACATCATCTGCTTTAAATAGTAAGTCGCTTAGGATCTAGATTTCATTTCGCTGGGTCACAGAGGCTTTTATTATATAAGATTTCTAAGAGTCTGCATTTAACAGTTAGATTCAAATAATAGAGATGGTAGCTCAGATGTCATCATATTTACTCCTTTTGTGTTAATATGCAGCAATTATATATTTAGACACACCTAAAGAAATTTTCTGTTTCGTAGTTTAATTAATCAGAAGCATTAGTTAAATTAGTGACCTGTTTGAATTTTGCTGACAGTAAATGAACCTTAAATGATTTGGTTAGTCATATAAAAGAGTAGTAATACATATTTTTTGGGGTTGAGACTCTTTAGACTGAATTCTTTCTTAAATTTTTTCCCTGTTCTTTTATTCAAGTTTATTAAACCATATATCTATACAGTTATGACTTTAAAAGGCAATTTTCATGGTAATCTGTTACATATGTACATTCATATTGAAGGAAAATGATTCAAGTCTATAAAATGATTCGATGCCTCAAAAAATAATTGTTAATACCTATTTTAACTCCTTGATTTCTTCCTAACCTAGTGTATACAGGAAATGATCAATTTTCCCTTCCACACTAAAGATTCAAAGAGCTAGTTAAGATACAACCATCATTCTACCAGTTGTTACCACCAGCATTCGTTTTGTAGTTATTCAGTTTGGTAGAATTAACATCTCTGTGTGTTTGCTCTTTCCTAATTAATAGCACTATAGCAGTTTGACTGCCAAAATGCCCTTAAAGCAATTATTTTGTTTCTTGTAATAACCTAGGTGCCATGGACAGGATACCAGGGCAGGTTTGCGGTTGATCCTCGAATCATTACACACCAGGCAGCAATGGCCTACAACATGAACCTCTTACAGACACATGGACGTGGGTCTCCTATTCCTTATGGCCTTGGGCACCACCCACCTGTCAGCATAGGGCAGCCACAGAATCAGCATCAGGAGAAGGATCAACATGAGCAAAGTCGCAACGGTGAGCTGCTTCATTGTTCTCATGCTCATGAGTTGATGACATGCCAAGTGGTATCACCATGTAAAGTTCCTCTAGCAGGATGGTTGTTAGCTTGTTCATAGAAGACCTCTTTGAGAAGGAATCCAATATAAAAACCCTGGGTCCTCTCTCCAGAAGACACAGATATGTGCACAGATATACATAATTTGCATGAAGCCTGTCACTTACGATTAATATTATCCATTTTCTGAAAAAAAAGTATTTAGATAATTTTAAATGATAATCATTTAAAACTGAGACAGTAAGCCCTCTCCTGTTAAACATTTTTGTTGATGCAAAATATTTTTATAGCATACTAAACATAAATGACTCGGAGAAGGCAATGGCACCCCACTCCAGTACTATTGCCTGGAAAATCCCATGGATGGAGGAGCCTGGAAGGCTGAAGTCCATGGGGTCGCTGAGGGTCGGACATGACTGAGTGACTTCACTTGCACTTTTCACTTTCATGCATGGAGAAGGAAATGGCAATCCACTCCAGTATTCTTGCCTGGAGAATCCCAGGGACGGGAGAGCTTGGTGGGCTTCCGTCTGTGGGGTCACACAGAGACACAACTGAAGCGACTTAGTAGAAAACATGAATGACTACTCTGGCAATAATTGATTTACAGTAGTTTTTTCTTCTGTAAATCCTAGTCTCTTGTCTACTAGAATTTATAAATAAGGAAAAATTACCCTCTATATTTTTTAAACTCTAGTTCATTGAGGTATAATTTATACATGGTAAAATTCAGCCTTTTAAAATGTAGTTTGACGTGTTTTGACACATATATAGAGGTGTTCACCACCACCAGTATCGACATTCAGAGTTTTTACATTACCCTAGAGACACCCTCTTATTCCTTTGCAGTCAGTCTCCTCCTCCAGCCCCAGCCCTGGGCAACTGCTCCTCTGACTTATGTCCCTGTACTTTTGTCTTTAGTCTGTCATGTACATTAAATCATCGTGTCTGGGCTCGCTCACTTAGCTTAATTTAAACTTTTGAGGTTGATTTGTGTTGTCTGTATCAGTTGTTTGTTCCTTTCTGCTGTTGATTAGTAGTCCCTTGTATGGATGAACTGTACTGTCTTTATCCATTAATTGTTTTTATCTGTCCTTAATTATTTCTGAGTTTTGGCTGTCATGAGTAAAGCTGCCATGAACATGTGTCAAACATATTTTCATTTCTCTTGGGTAAATACCCAGGATGAACTGTTATGTTGGCACTTCTGTTAACTTTGTAACAAACTGCCATACTGTTTTCTAAAGTGACCAAAACCATTTTTAATTTCTACGATGTGTGAGATTTCTGGTTGCTCCTTAGTTCTCCGTAGTTCTTAGTGCCATCAGCTTTTTAAATTTTACCCTTGCTCATGGATATCTGATAGTATCCAATTGCTGAATTGTTTTGCACGTTCCTGGTGAGCAGTGATGTTGAGTATCTCTTCGTTGGGCGTATTTGTTATGTGTACGTCTTTGATGCAGTGTCTATTCATATCTTTTGTCTACTTCTTTATTGGCTTGGCTTACTAAGTTATAAGAGTTCTTTATACATTCTGGATAAAAACCTTTAATTAGATGTGTGTTTTGAAAATATTCTCTCCTAGGTTGTCTCTTGCCTTTTAATTTTCTTAACAGTATCTTTCAAAGAATAGAAGTTTCCATTTTTGATGAAGTCCAGTTTATTCATTTTTTTTTCTTCTATGTGCCATGTTTTTGACATTATTTCTGAAAATTTTTGCCTTCTGTGTTTTTTTCTAGAAGTTTAATAGTTTCAGCTGCTATTAGGGTCTACTTTGAGTTAATTTTTAAATATGGTATGAGGTAAGAATTGAAAATTTTCTTTATGATCATTTTGTTTTGCATATATGTATGCTCAGTCGTTCTAACACCATTTTTTTGTTTTTATTTATTTTTTAAAAATTAATTTATTTTAATTGGGGGCTAATTACTTTACAGTATTGTAGTGGTTTTTGCCATACATTAACATGAATCAGCCATGGGTGTACATGTGTTCCCCATCCTGAACCCCGCCTCCCACCTCCCTCTCCATCCCATCCCTCAGGGTCATCCCAGTGCACCAGCCCTGAGCACCCTGTCTCATGCATCAAACCTGGACTGGCGATCTGTTTCACACATGGTAATATACGTGCTTCAGTGCTATTCTCTCAAATCATCCCACCCTCGCCCTCTCCCACAGAGTCCAACAGTCTGTTCTCTACATCTGTCTCTTTTGCTGTCTTGCGTATAGGGTCATTGCTATCACCTTTCTAAATGCCATATATATGCCTTAATATACTGTACTGGTGTTTTTCTTTCTGGCTTACTTCACTCTGTATAATAGGCTCCAGTTTCATCCACCTCATTAGAACTGATTCAAATGCATTCTTTTTAATAAGTGAGTAATACTCCATTGTGTATATGTACCACAGCTTTCTTATCCATTCATCTGCTGATGGACATCTAGGTTGCTTCCATGTCCTGGCTATTGTAAACAGCTAACACCATTTTTTGAGAGCAGTCTCCTCTCCTCCGTTAAAATCGCCTGGTGCCTTTGTTAAAGTCAGTTTACCACATGTGTGAAGGCTGTGTTGTCTTCTGCTGGGCATGTGCTTATTTTTGCCAAATATGCTCCTGTTGAGTGCTATAGCTTTATGAAAGTCTTGAAATCAGGTAGTGTGAGTCCTCCAACTTTATTCTTCTTTTTCAGAAGACTCTATTCCAGGTCCTTTGCATTTTCACCTACATTTTAGAATCAGCTTATCAGTTTCTCCTGGAAAGCCTGCTGGGATTTTGATTAGAATTGGTTGAATCTGTGGGTCAGTTTTGGGGGAGAACTGACATCTTAATATTTAATTTTCTGATATATGAACAGAGTGTCTCTCTCTTCTTTAAGATCCTTACTTTGTGCCTTAAAAAAGGTTTTTGTTCAAACTACAAATCTTGCACGTATTTTGTTCAGGTGACGGCCTGGATTGATACAGGTATCTCCCCAGTAGTGCATCCTGCAGAATCCCAGTGTTACATTTTTATTTCATTCAGTCCAGTACACTTTCTGATTTCTCTTAAAATTAGATCCATGGATTATTTACAAAGGTGAATTTAGGTGAGTTATTAGAGATTTTCTAAGTATTTTTCTCTTACTGCTTTCTAGTTTTAATTCAGTTGTGATAAGGTAACACACTTTGCATGACCTGAATCCTTTTGAGCTTATTGAGATGTGTTTCACAGCTCAGGATGCGGTCTGTCTTTCCAGTGCTCCGTGCACATTGGATAAGAGTGGAGCGCTCCAGTGCTGCAGGCCAGGGCGCTTCATAGGCTGCTTAAGGCCGCTTTGTCTTTGCTGGTTTTCTGTCTACCTGTTAAAAATGAATATTGAGAGAGGAATGTTGAATTCTCCAAATATTTTTCCTTTGGTGTTTATCTATTTTTCCTTTGACTTTTTCTTGATGATTTTTGAAGTTTCTGATGTTAGGTACATAAACATTTAGAATTGTATACTCTTGGACATGAGTTTGAGCAAACTCAGGGAGATAGTGAAGGACAGGAAAGCCTGGCATGCCACAGTTCATGGGGTCACAAAGAGTCAGACACGACTTAGCGACTGAACAACAACAACTCTTGATTAATTAACTCATTTTTCATTATGGAATGGAGTTCTTTATCTCTGATAATATTCTTTGCTCTGTGCTCTACTTTGCTGAAGATCAGTGCAGACACTTCAGCTTTCTTTTGGCAAGTGATAGCACAGTATTTCGGAGAAGGCAATGGCACCCCACTCCAGTACTCTTGCCTGGAAAATCCCATGGACGGAGGAGCCTGGTAGGCTGCCGTCCATGGGGTCTCAACAGTGGGACACGACTGAGCGACTTCACTTTCACTTTTCACTTTCACGCATTGGAGAAGGAAATGGCAACCCACTCCAGTGTTCTTGCCTGGAATATCCCAGGGATGGGGGAGCCTGGTGGGCTGCCGTCTATGGGGTCACACAGAGTCGGACACGACTGAAGTGACTTAGCAGCAGCAGCAGCAGCAGCACAGTATTTGTTTTAACTTCTGTTTTTAATCTGTTTGTGTCTTTATACTTAAAGTGTATTTCTTTTAGTTTACAAAAAATCTAATATGACAATCTCTGTTGTTTAGTTGGCAGATCTAGAACATTTATACTTGATGTGATTATTGATAGAGTTATTTTATCATCTTCCTATCTGTCTTAAATTTGTCCAGTCTGGTTTTGTTCCCTTTTTCCTTTGATTCTGCCTTCTTTTGAATTAGTTGCATATGTTTTATGTTTCCATTTTATCTCCTTTGTTGGATCATTAGCTTTAGCTCTTTTTATTATTTTAGTATTTGCTTTAAGCTTAATAGCATTCATCTTTAATTCACCACAGTTTACTTTCCGTTTTATGTTTTATCACTTCAGGTATAGCAAAAGAACATTACAATATTTCAGTTTTTCCCCTTCTGGCCTTTAAGTATTGTTTTCATACATTTTACTTTTACATATGTTATAAGCCCCAAACATTGTTATTATTTTCATTGAAATAGCCAAGAATCTTTTTAAAGTGTTTTAAATAATAAGAGAAATAATCTTTTGTATCTCCATGTTGTATTTCTGATAATCTTGATATTCATGTTTCTATTTGAATAAGTTTTCTTCTGCCTGAAGTACTTCTTTTAACACTCCTTGTACTTCAAGCCTGTTGGTGATGAATTCTTTCAGCATTTATATGTCTGAAAATGTTTTTATTTCACTATCATTTTTGAAAGATTTTCCCAGGGTAGAGAATCTTGGTTGATAGTTTTTATCTTTTCCTTTTCTTGCTTATATTGTTTCCAGTGAGAAATCTGATGTCATCTTTATCTTTGTTTTTCTGTATATAACATGTCTTTTTTTCTCTAACTACTTTTAAGAGTTTCTTTTTATACTAGTTTTTAAGTAATTTGATTAGGATAATATTCCTTGGAGTAGTTTTATCCATGCTTCTTGGGTTTGGGGTTTGTTGAGCTTCTTGGATATGTGGGTTTACAGTTTTCATCAAATTTGGAAAGCTTTGATTTCTGTTTCGTTAGAATTTGTTTCTGTCTCACCTCTTTTTCTCTTCTGGAATTTCAGCTACCCATTTATTCAGTTCAGTTCAGTTCAGTTCAGTCAATCAGCCGTATCTGACTCTTTGTGACCCCATAGACTGCAGCATGCCAGGCCTCCCTGTCCATCACCAACTCCCAGAGTTTACTCCAACTCATGTCCATTGAGTCGGTGATGCCATCCAACCATCTCATCCTCTGTCATCCCCTTCTTCTCCCTCCTTCAGTCAATCCCAGTATCAGGGTCTTTTCAAATGAGTCAGCTCTTCGTGTGAGGTGGCCAAAGTATTGGAGTTTCAGCTTCAGCATCAGTCCTTCCAATGAACACCCAGGACTGATCGCCTTTAGGATTGACTGGTTGGAGCTCCTTGCAGTCCAGGGGGCTCTCAAGAGTCTTCTCCAACACCACAGTTCCAAAGAATCAATTCTTTGGTGCTCAGCTTTCTTTATAGTCCAACTTTCACATCCATACATGACTACAAGAAAAACCATAACTTTGACTAGACAGACCTTTGTTAGCAAATAATATCTCTGCTTTTTATTATGCTGTCTAGGTTGGTCATAACTTTTCTTCCAAGGAGCAAGCATCTCTTAATTTCATGGCTGCAATCACCATCTGCAGTGATTTTGGAGCCACCCCCCCAAAAAAAAATAAAGTCTGTCACTGTTTCCATTGTTTCCCCATCTATTTGCGATGAAGTGATGGGACCAGATGCCATGATCTTACTTTTCTGAATGTTGAGTTTTAAGCCAACTTTTTGACTCTCCTCTTTCACTTTCATCAAGAGGCTGTTTAGTTCTTCTTTGCCTTCTGCCATAAGGGTAGTGTCATCTGCATATCTGAGATTATTGATATTTCTCCCAGCAATCTTGATTCCTGCTTGTGCTTCATCCAGTCCAGCATTTCTCATGATGTATTCTGCATATAAGTTAAATAAACAGGATGACAATATACAGCCTTGATGTACTCCTTTCCTGATTTGGAAGCAGTCCGTTGTTTCATGCCCAGTTCTGTTGCTTCTTGACCTGCATACACACTTCAAAGGAGGCAAGTCAGGTCCTCTGGTAATCGCATCTCTTAAAGAATTTTCTACAGTTTGTTGTGATCCACACAGTTAAAGGCTTTGGCATAGTCAATAAAGCAGAAGTCGATGTTTTTCTGGAACTCTCTTGGTTTTTTGATGATCCAGCGGATGTTGGCAATTTGATCTCTGGTTTCTCTGCCTTTTCTAAATCCAGCTTGAACATCTGGAAGTTCACGGTTCACATACTGTTGAAGCCTGGCTTGGAGAATTTTGAGCATTACTTTGCTAGTGTGTGAGATGAGTGCAATTGTGAGGTAGTTTGAGCATTCTTTGACAATTCCTTTCTTTGGGATTGGAATGAAAACTGACCTTTTCCAGTCCTGTGGCCACTGCTGAGTTTTCCAAATTTGCTGGCATATTGAGTACAGCACTTTTGCAGCATCATCTTTTAGGATTTGAAATCGCTCAACTGGAATTCTATCACCTCCACTAGCTTTGTTCTTAGTGATGCTTCCTAAGGCCCACTTGACTTCACATTCCAGGATGTCTGGCTCTAGGTGAGTGACCACACCATTGTGATTATCTGGGTTTTTTTGTATAGTTCTGTGTATTCTTGCCACCTCATCTTAATATCTTCTGCTTCTGTTAGGTCCATAGCATTTTTGTCCTTTATTGAGCCCATCTTTGCATGAAATGTTCCCTTGATGTCCCTGATTTTCTTGAAGAGATCTCTGGTCTTCCCCATTCTATTGTTTTCCTCTATTTCTTTGCATAAGATTTGGGAGAATGGCATTGAAACATGTATAATATCATGTATGAAACGAGTCGCCAGTCCAGGTTCGATGCACGATACTGGATGCTTGGGGCTCGTGAACTGGGACGACCCAGAGGGATGGTATGGGGAGGGAGGAAGGAGGAGGGTTCAGGATGGGGAACACATGTATACCTGTGGCGGATTCATTTTGATATTTGGCAAAACTAATACAATATTGTAAAGTTTAAAAATAAAATAAAAAAAAAAGAAACTGCATTCAAATGGGTATATCTTTCCTTTTCTTCTTTGCTTTTCTCGTCTCTTCTTTTCTCAGCTATTTGTAAGGCCTCCTTAAACAACCATTTTGCCTTTTTGCATTTCTTTTTATTGGGGATGGTCTTGATCACTGCGTCCTGTACAATGTCATCCATCCATAGTTCTTCAAGCACTCTGTCAGATCTAATCCCTTGAATTTGTTTATCACTTCCACTGTATAATCATAAGGGATTTGATTTGGAATTGTCTAGTGGTTTTCCCTGCTTTCTTCAATTTAAGCCTGAATTTGGCAATAAGGAGTGCATGATCTGAGCCACAGTCAGTTCCCAGTCTTGCTTTTGCTGACTGTATAGAGCCTCTCCATCTTGGCTGCAAAGAATATAATCAATCTGATTTCGGTGTTGACCATCTGGTGATTCCATGTATGACGTCTTCTCCTGTGTTTGTTGGAAGAGGGTATTTGCTATGACCGGTGCATTCTCTTGGCAAAACTCTATTAACCTTTGCCCTGCTTCATTCTGTACTCCAAGGCCAAATTTGCATGTTACTCCAGGTATTTCTTGACTTCCTAATTTTGCATTCCAATCACCTATAATGAAAAGGACATCTTTTTTGGGTTTTAGTTCTAGAAGGTCTCATAAGTCTTCATAGAACCGTTCAGCTTCTTCAGCATTACTGGTTGGGGCATAGATTTATTAGGCTTCTCGAAGGACTGATGTTGAAGCTGAAACTCCAATACTTTGGCCACCTGATGCAAAGAGCTGACTCATTTGAAAAGACCCTGATGCTGGGAAAGATTGAAGGCAGGAGGAAAAGGGGATGACAGAGGATGAGATGGTTGGATGGCATCACTGACTCAATGGACATGAGTTTGGGTAAACTCTGGGAATCGGTGATGGACAAGGAGGCCTGGCGTGCTGTGTGCGGTTCATGGGGTCGCAAAGAGCAGACACGATTGAGCGACTGAACTGAGCTAAAATTTTCCCACAGTTCATGTGGGATGGTCTTGATCCCTGCCCCCTGTACAATGTCATGAACCTCCGTCCATAGTTCTTCAAACACTCTGTCAGGTCTAATCCCTTGAATCTGTTTATCACTTCCACTGTGATAATGCCCTTTTCATTTTTTAAAAAATTCTTTTTTCTTTTTGTGTTTCATCAAGCATTGTTTCTACTGCTAATGCCTTCAGGTTCACTGTTTTTCTTCTGCAATGTCTAATCTGCTCACTCCATCTGGTGTATTTTCATCTTGGGCGTTGTAGTTTTCATTTCTGAGGTTTAGTAGTAAGGCTATTTTTGGCACAGAGTTCCAGTGGCATTCTTAAAAGAATGTTTTCAAGGAAGAACTCAAATTAAGGATTCTTTCAAGAGGTTTAGAATATCCAGTAGTTCTTATAGATTAAAAGCCTTTCACATGCATGAACTAGCGTTATTTGTCTATTATAATTGTGATTTTTTTAACCTTAATATGCTTCCTTTATTATTTATCATCCACTTATATTTAGTTTGATATCTATTACTTTTGAAAATAGAACTGCATTCTTTTCAGAATATCTTTATTTAGTTTAGGTTCCTTTGCGTGCATGTGTGCTAAGTTGCTTCAGTCATTTCCAGCTCTTTGCGACCCCATGGACTGTACCCCACCAGGCTTCTCTGTGCATGGGATTCTCCAGGCAGGAATACTGGAGTGGGTTGGCATGCCTTCCTCCAGGGGATCTTAGATTGCTTTACTAAATAAAATAGACAGATTATTTGGATTTTTGCTTAATTGCATTTGTAAGTGGCCAAAGTATTAAGCCATACATAGGCAGGAACACCAAGGCCTTTTCTAAGTCTAGTCTACAAAAATGAGGCTGTAAACTCCTAGAGAGTGGGCAGTTATCTTTTGGATTATTTGTTTTAAGGTTATCCCTTACTGAGTTTTTGCCTTGTCAAAGAAATTTGCTTTATTTATAAACTTTCTTTCTTGCTGAGAAATTGCAACTCCAAAATTTTAAGAACAAAACCAAAGTAGTAATACTCAATAATGGGTGAAAAAATGTTTAAAATATCCTACTTTCTGTCTAATATTGAATAGTCATTGGAATTTGTGACATCTACTGGAGACAGTGTATAACAGCTTTAAAATATTTCCTTAGGTAAAAGTGATACAAATAATCCTGGACCTGAAATTAATAAGATTCGAACACCAGAGAAAAAACCTACAGAAGCAAAACAGGTATGTGATTTACCTTTGGTGAATGCATTGTTCTCATGGATTTAATTTAATTGATCATCTTAGAATCCTGGTGTGTTATAGAAAATTATCTCCCCTTTTAGGTTTTGTTGTTTGATGAGGGCACATTGCACTCTCTCCCTCTGCTGTTTCTTCGCTACATTATTTTCTTTATCAGAGTACTTTTCTCAAATTATGTTATTCAGTGATAGACTCAAATTTAGAGACTTCTTATGATAAAGTAGTAAGTGAAGACATAGCTATAGTTGTGTCATTAAAAATTATCTCAGATTGGGAAGAGCTGTTACAGTGAAGGAAGACTTAACATTCTCAAGTCCCCTCTCATCATGCCTGCTGTGTCCATCCTTAACTCTTAACCTGTTTGTTCATCTGCGTCTGTACTCATGAACCAGTTAGGGAAAAGTCAAATCATGGTTGAATCAGTGCTACTGGAGATTCGTGTGTCCTAATCGGGGCGCCCGTGGGGCACCTCCATGTGTCTCTTACGTGTGCCAGGCTCCCTTTGCCCAGTTTACTCAGCAGCTCTTTTGGTGACTGGGTACCTTCTGCCATTATTCTCATGATCAGAAGATGACCTCGCCTTAGAGATTAAACCCTCAGGATTTCACCCTGCTAGCTGAGAACTTTGGACTTGACACTTTTTGTCCTCAGACACCCTTACTTCTTCATCACCAGCCTCAGAGGGAGTTTCCATGAAAACTAATGTCTCCTCTTCCAGTCACTTCCCTTCTTGTGTTTCAGAAGGAAGACAGCACTCAGTAGCTTAAAAACTTTCAGTAGCTTACCACAGTTTTTGAGATTAAAAGAAAAATGTTTATATTCAGTATTGAATCATTCAGGGTCTTGTGTAATTGGGCTGTTGTAGTTTCATTTGATGTCAAGGAGGAGGAAATTAGCATGCAAGCCTAGTTGTAGCTCTGTGTACACAAAACTTCTCATCCCCTCAGATCCACCGTACTTTTTCTCTTCTCTCCTCTCTCAGTGTGTAAGCTGTTACCTTTATCTAGTATGTCTTTCCCTCACTGCAAAACTCCAACCTCTTGTAAAGATTCAGCTCAAGTGTCATCATCTCTGTGAAGTCACCTTTGATTTTCTCAGGCTGTGGGATCTCATGTCACATCATCTTACAACACCTCTGATTTTAAGTTTACATGTTGATGTCCTTTACTGGACTCTGAGCCAGATTTTAGCAAACTTTCTGTAAGAGGCCAAATAGTAAATTTTCAGACTTTGTGGGCCATATGGCTTCTGTTGCAGCTACTCACCTCTGCCATCGTTGTGAGAAAACAGACACAGACAACATGTAAACGAATGAGTGTGGCTGTGTTCCAGTAAAACTTTTTGTACAAAAATATAGTGGACTGGAAATGGCCTGGGGGCCATGGTCTGCCAGCCCTCGCTCTGCACTCTCGATGGTACAGATACAGACTTATTGTGCCTTTAATCTCCCACACCAGGCACAGTGTCCTTGGTACGCCCTCAATAAGTGTTTGTTGAAGGAATGATGGCAAAAATTGACAACTGAAGTGATTATTCAAAGATGATATAGTACTTATTTTTTTGTTCACTTCAAAGTTAAGTTGAGACAAGTTTTTTATGTTAATGTAGATATGTTTGAGGGAAGAAATGTATAAAAGCAATAAAATCAGAAAGAAAGAACACATTTCAATTATTTATATCAGTAGTAAATAATTGGTTGTCTTTCCAAGGAAGGAAGTGTAAAAAAAAAAAAATGATGTTTTTAAAGTCAATATGCTAATAAAATAATAGTATCTCTCTTTATGACTCAGATTTAATATGCTGTTTTTTCAGTTTCATCTTCCCTGGTGTAAAGCATATTCTCTTACTTGATTGTCAGAAAGTGATTTACTAGGCACGCAGTGCTCCGGCTCCTGCTGATAAGAATGGATCATGTCCTTTAGAAGTGCTGAGGGGAGGAGAGGTGGGCAGCCACAGGACTTAGATCTTCTGCAGCTAAAAAATATTTCTCTATTTTTTTTAGATTGATTTGGAATCAAACCCACAGAACAGAAGTCCTGAATCACGTTCTGGCATTGTTTATCCCCATCCCAAATTTCATCGCAAAGATAATCTCACCCCAAGACACATAAACCTTCCTCTCCCTGCCCCCCATGCCCAGTATGCCATCCCCGGTCGTCATTTTCATCCCCTCCCCCAGCTCCCGAGACCACCCTTCCCAATTCCGCAGCAGCACGCCTTGCTGAATCAGCAGCAGAGTAACTTGCCTGAACAGCCGAGCCCCGTGCCAGCCCAGCCCAGTCAGGTGGCCCCTCAGCTGGGCCCGCCGCCGCCTCAGCTCTCCCCTGCCTACCCGGCTGGCCCCGGCAGCGCGTTTTTCAATAACGCGGTTCCCCACCGACCACAGTCCCCGCCTGCAGAGGCTGTGGTTCCCGAGCAGCAGCCCCCAGCCGTGCTGCAGGAGGGCCACAGTCCCCTGCGGGCCCTCGCACAGCCCGGCCCCATCCTGCCTTCACCTCTGAACAGCTTCCCGGACGAGAGCCCCCCGGGCCTGCCGATGGGGGAGGCTTTGGGTGAGTTCTCGTGTCACTGCAGGACGGGACAGCGTCTGAGAGTGTTTACTTCAGAGACATGTGCTGTACAGTATTCATTTGACTCAGGATTGAGTAACTTCTTCACATAACGCTGGCCAAAAAATCACTTAGTGTAATAATCAGAATCTAGTTCCAAATGCTGCACAGAACTAAGCGTACAGTTGGTGTCAGGTTACGTCATGCTGTAGGTGAGGAGGAATCCCCATCATTACCGTGATTTAGTTACTGCAAAATTAGAAGTCCTGTTTTCTCCAAACTCACATGGTAGCCATGTCTCTGTGGAGAATATCTGATTGTAAAAATTCTTGAAGAAATTAACTGGAAACCCTAAATGCTGAAAACTTAAACTTGTTACATATATGTTTACAGATCGTATGCACGGGAGTGTGGCTCTGGAAACCCTGAGGCAGCAGCATGTGCGGCTACAGCAGTGGAGCGAGCACCACGCCTATCTCAGTCAGGGCAGCCTCCCGTACCCGCACCATCACCACCCTCACCCGCACCTCCAGCACCTTCCCCAGCCGCCCGTTGGATTGCATCAGCCCCCAGTGAGAGCAGACTGGAAACTCCCCAGCAGTGCCGAAGATGAAGCAGAAACAACTGACTCACGGTCAGAAACAACTGACTCACACTCATTTCAGCAGACTGAAAAGGGCCCCTGAAATGTGGCCTGCTTACTGTTTTCTCTCTTGAATGTTGTCCGTTTAGCCTCATACTGGAATACTGTCCCAAAGAAATTGGATGCCAGCCTTCTAGGCAGCTGCTACACAGTTCTGTTGATTGACTGTAAAATACAGAACACCTTTTTAGAAGTAACTTTTGTGAAAACCTAGGCATGGAAGGTCTACTGTGGACCGTGCATTTATGTGGCCCCTGGCTTTGCAGTCTCTTGTGAAAGAGACATGTACCATCACTGTGGGTGTTTTTTCCGTATTCAGTCATAATGCAAAGAATGTAAAGAGAACAGAATTAAATTAGAGGTTAAAAGTTAAAAATTATAAATTTACTATCAATATATTTTTTGCACAAAATTCTACCCTCTTTTAAGTCAGATGTTTGAGTATTCAGTGCTCATTCTAAATTTGTTTTTATGGTGTGTCATTTGACTGCAGTGAAGCGTTTCCTAATCCCTTCTGAGTAAGATCCACTGTTACGGTGACCTTCTGTAACTGCCAGCTACCAAACGCGTGGAAAGACAAGGACAGTTGCTTTTAAAGCCAAGGGGAAGAAAGAAATCAGATACTTGGGTATATTTAGTGTCTTCAGCTCAACATCTGTGAGCATTGACGCTTACTTTTGAGATGAATTAATGCTAGTTCTAGTTACTGTGCTTTTGTTTGTAAAAATTACACATGTAGTTGACTAAGCTCTCCTCATATTTCATCATCCTTACATAGGTTTCAAGACTTACTCAGAGAACTGTCTAATCGTGAGCAAAGTGAAACACGGGAACTAGCTGAAATGCCACCACCTCAATCAAGGCTTTTGCAATATAGACAAATTCAGACTAGGAGCCCACCAGCAGCCCCCTCGCCCCCGTCCGGCGCAGACCACAGCACCCACTTTCCAAACTTCACTGACAGCAGCAGAGACCTTGAAGTGGCCAACAGCCCGGCGTTCCCACAGCGCCTGCCGCCCCCAATGTTTAGCTCTCCTTTCTCGTTGCCATCTGAGCACCTCACCCCTCCTCTGAAATACCTGGCGCCTGATGGAGCTTGGACTTTTGCTAACTTACAGCAGAATCACCTGATGGGGCCGAGTTTCCCCTACGGCCTACCTCCATTGCCTCACAGGCCCCCGCAGAACCCTTTCGTGCAAATGCAGACCCACCAGCCCGCTGTTGGCCAGGAGCCGCTCCAGCCGCTGTCCTCTCGGACAGTGTCGTCCTCTTCGCTCCCCAGCTTAGAAGAGGTGCGTTTCTTTCTTCTCCATTTCTCGTTTCAGCAGGAGTTGATTGTGAGAAAAAATCAATATTTATTGGTTTGATAATGATAGTGGACAGATCTTATTGAATTTAATAGTCTTAAATTCTTGCAACTTAAAAGATTATCTTACGTAAATACAATCTTTTCTTGCAACTTATTTTTCAGCTACATTTTAAAGATTTATTTGTTTTTTATTGAAGCATAGCCGCTTTAGAATATTGTGTTAGTTTCAGGGGTATAGCAAAGAGATTTAGTTATATATATACATATGTGTATATTTATTAATCTGTTTTCCATTGTGGGTTATTATGAGATACTGAATACTATTCCCTGTGTTACACAGCAAATCTATGTTGCTTATCTGTTTAATTTACAGCAGTTTGTATTAGTTAATCCCGTACTCCCAGTTTATCCCCCTTCCCCGCCTTTTGATAGCCGTAAGTTAATAGCCATAAGTTTTCTACGACTGTGTGCCTGTTTCTGTTTTGTATATAGGTTCATTTCTGTTATTTTACAGATTCTACATATAAATGGTATCATATAATACTTTGTCTGACTTCACTTAGTATGATAATCTCCAGGTCCGTCCATGTTGCTGCAAATGGCAAAATTCATTTTTTTTTGTAGCTGAATGGTATTCTATTTTATACACACACACACACACACACACACACACACACACACACACACACACACACACACACACAGACATACATATCTCCCACTGTGTGTGTGTGTGTTAGTGTTAGTTGCTCAGTTGTATCTGACTCTTTATGACCCCGCAGACTGTAGCCCACCAGGCTCCTCTGTCCATGGGATTTCCCAGGTAAGAGTGCTGCAGTGTTTTGCCATTTCCTTCTCTAGGGGATCTTCCCAAGCCAGGAATCGAACCTGGGTCTTCCTCATTGTGGGCAGATTCTTTTCTGAGCCATAAGGAAGGCCCATATATACACACACACACATTTTCTTTATCCATTTACCTGTTGATGGACACTGAGTTTGGCTATTTTAAACAGAGCTGCTATGAACACTGGGGCACATGTATCTTTTCAAATGAGAATTTTTGTCTTTTCCAGATGTGTGCCCAGGCGTGAAGTGGCCAAACCATGTGGTAGCTCCAGTTTCAGTTGTTGAGGAGCCTCCACACTGTTCTCCACGGTGGCTGCTGCTCCACCTTGCACTCCACAAACAGTGCAGGAGGGTGCCCCTTTCTCCACACCCTCTTTAGCATTTACTATTTGTAGACTTTTTAATGATAGCCAGTCTGACTAGTGTGAGGTGGTACCTTATTGTGGGTTTAATTTGTATTTCTCTAATAATTAGCGATGTTGAGCATCTTTTCATGTGCTTTTTGGCCATCTGTATCTCTTTGGAGAAATGTCTGTTTAGGTCTCCTGCCCATTTTTTGATTGGGTTGTTTGCTTTCTTGCCACTGAGTTGTATGAGTTATTTGTATGCTTTGGAAATTAACCCTTTGATGGTGAGATCATTTACAAATATTTTTTCCATTCCTTAGGTTATCTTTTCATTTTGTTGATGATTTCCTTTGCTGTGCAAAAGCTTTTAAGTTTGATTAGGTCCCATTTGTTTATTTTTGCTTTTATTTCTTTTGCCTTGAGAGACTGATGTAAGAAAATACTGCTATGCGTTATGTCCAAAAATGTTGACTGTGTTCTCTTCTGGAAGTTTTTTGTTGTCATGTCTTATATTTAGGTCTTTAAACTATCTTAAGTATATTTTTGTATGTGAGATGAGGGAGTGTTCTAATTTCATTGATTTACCTGCATGTTCTTGGAATTCGTTTTCATTTTCCCCTGTTACTGTGCTATTTCAGACCTTGTAGAAGGGTCATTGTTAAAACATGAAGCCTGTCGGAGCATTTTGTTGTAACTGTTTTAGAATATTTAACATCTGACTCACTTGAGTCTATTCATTCAAGAAGCTTTGTCCTATTTAATCTGGGGAAATGGAATTTAGCGTCTCATCTTTTTACTCACTTTATCTTTCTCAATCACGAGTCTGTTTATCAGCGCCCATGGCCAGTGCGGCTTCTCAGCAGTGCTCTCTCCCGTCGCCCACCGAGGCGCTTTCTTAGCCTGGGGCAGTTAGCATCTGACTCCCAGACGTCGGAATGTGCAGTGTTTAGCGTAGAATTGGCAATGCTAAACTAAGCATTTTAAGGTAAACAGAATTTTTAAAAAAATATATTGATGTTACCAAAGAGCATCTTTATGGATCTTCACTGATATAAAAATCATAGTAATTCTAGATTATAAAACTTCAAAAATGGTACTATTTGGACTATAAAAATGTTGTCTAGCTATTCCTTTTAAGCTCAGTTATTAGAAGTAAGAATGTGTAAAGTTCATGTGATCATTGTCAATCACAGATGTCTTAACACAGGGTAAACATTTAGAATTTTGAGATATGAAAATTCTTTTTATATAAAAATTTTCTTTACTTCATTTTGGTGGTTCCTTAGTGATTTCTAAAGGCTTTAGAAATAATTTATTCATATTTTGCAAGTTTTCTGCTGTAGATGCTGATTAAAAAGTTAGGTGTCATAGGGACATTTATATATATCTTATTTGTCTGTTTTGGAGGTAATTTGTTCCAATTCACTATTTTATTCATTTGAAAGTATCCATTTTAGAGTAAAATTTAATGGATTTTCGTATATGCACAATATCATGCAGCAACCACCACCATCTAATTTTAGAACATTTTTGTCACCCTAAGAGAATCGCCGTAGCCATGGAGCAATTACTCCTCAACCCTCTCTGCCTCCAGTCCCCAACAACTCATAATCTGTTTTCTGACTCTGTAGAGACTTTTGGTATAAATGGAGTCATACATATGGTCTTCTGTGTTGTCTTTCATTTAGCGTCATGCTTCTGAAGCTCATCCACTTTGTAGCATGTACTGGTACCTCATAATTCTTCATGGCTGAGTGATATTCTGTTGCATGGATATACTGCTATTTGTTTATCTGTTCATCATTTGATGAACATTTGGGTTGTTTCTTTTTTTTTTTCTTTTGCTATTATGAATAATGTATCTATGTGCATTCATGAACAAATTTTGTTTGAAAGTATATTTTCAGTTCTCTTGTACCTGTAATTCTTGGGTCATATGGTAACTCTGTTTTTGAGGGGCAGCCAAACTGTTTTCCACAGTGTCTTGCATCATTTTATATTCTAATTTGTCCTTTTTTAAAAAAAATTATAGCCTTCTAGTGGGTGTGAAATAGTATTTCATTTTGGTTTGCATTTCCCTAACAACTAATGATGCTGAACATCTTCTAATACGTGTATTGGCCATTTGTACATCTTCTTTGTAGAAATGTCTATTCAGATCCTTTGCTTTGAAAGACAATTGTCTTTGTGTTGTGGAGCCATACGAATTTTTATGTATATCTTAATTACTAGGTTCTTAATCACATAATTCGGAGAAGGCAATGGCACCCCACTCCAGTACTCTTGCCTGGAAAATCCCACGGACAGAGGACCCTGGTAGGCTGCAGTCCATGGGGTCACTAAAAGTTGGACATGACTGAGCAATTTCACTTTAACTTTTCACTTTCATGCATTGGAGAAGGAAATGGCAACCCACTCCAGTGTTCTTGCCTGGAGAATCCCAGGGACGGGGGAGCCTGGTGGGCTGCTGTTTATGGGGTCGCACAGAGTTGGACACGACTGAAGCGACTTAGCAGCAGCAGTAGCAGTATCACATAATTTGCAGTGTTTCCTCCCATTTTGTGGACTGTCTTTTCACCCTCTTGAGAGTATCCTTTGATGCAGCAAAGGCTTTAATTCAGATAAGGTCCAATTCACCTGTTTTTCCTTTGTCATCATGCTTCTGGTGTCATGTCTAAGAAATGTTTGTCTACTCCAAGGTCACAGAGATGTACATCTACCTTTCCTAGTTTTATAGTTTTAGTTCTTACGTTTAATTCTCTGATTCATTCTGAAATAATTTTTGTGCATTTTGTGAGGTAGGTGTCTTAATTCATTATTTTACGTGTGGTTGTTGAGTTTTCTTTGCACTATTTGTTGAAAAGACTGTTCTTTTTCCAGTTTATGATCTTAGCAACCTTGTCAAACATCAACTGATCCTAGACCTTTGGGTTTACAGCTCGACTCCTAAGTTTTGTTCATTGATCTCTGTCCTTATGCTGACCACACTGGCTTGTATACCATCTGTGGCTTTGTCCTGAGTTTCCTGTTTGGAAGTGTGAGCCTTTGTACTTTGTTCTTCTGTTTCAAGATAGTTTTGGCTATTTTGGGTTCTTTGAATTACCATATTGAACTTAGGGTAGTTTGTCAGTTTCTGCAAAAAAGAGCAAGCTGGGATTTTAAAAGGGATTGCTTTCAATTTGTAGATTAACTTGGGAAGTATAGACATCTTAACAATATAAAGTCTTCTGGTACCTGAACATGAGATGTCTTTGAAAATTTCTTTCAGTGGTGTTTTTTAATTTTCCAATTATTTCTTACACTTCCTTTGTTAAATTTATTCCAAGTATATTTTTGTGCTATTGTAAATGTTTTCTTAATTTCCGTTTTTTTTGATTGTTCACTACTAGTGTTTAGAAATACAGTTGACTGTGTATTGATTGTATATCTTCAGACTTGCAGAGCTCTTCATTAGCTCTAATAGATTTTTTTGGTGGGTAATTTGGATTTTTTTATATAGAAGATAATGTCATCTACAAATATAATTTTGTTCTTTCTTTCTAACGTAGATGTCTTTTATTTCTTTTTCTTGCTTAATTGCCCTAGCCAGAACTTCTAGTTTAATGTCTAAGGTATATATTTGGCAAAATTAGAGAAAACAGATATTGCTGGGTTCTGTTTCCAAATTTCCTGCTGTTATTGATTTCTTCTGATTTCATACCGTGTGGTTGGAGAACATACTTTGTATAATTCTATTATTGAAAAAATTTTTGAGACTTGTTTGATGTGCCTGAAACACTGGTGCACTGGAGAAGAATGTGTGCTTTGCTCTTGTCAGATGGAGGGTTCTGTGGACTTGTTAGGTCTCTTTGGTTTATATTGTTGTTCACAGTTTGTCTTTCCCTTGGATCTGTTGTTCAGGTCTTATATCTGTTATTGAAAGGAGAATGTTGGAGTCTCTAGCTGTTGTTGTTGAATTGTCTATTTCTCCTTTTAATTCTGTCAGTTTATACTTCATCATGTTATTTTGGAGTTCTGTCTTTAGGTTTTATATATTTATAGTTGTTATATCATCTTGATAGATTAACCTTTCATCATTATATGATGTCCTTTGTCTCTCCTAACAATTTCTGTCTTCAAGTGTGTTTTTTTCTGACATTTGTAAAGCCACTCCAGCTCACTTTTGGTTATTGTTTGCATGGACTGTCTTTTTCTCATCTTTTTGCTTTTTTATTTTGTTGTCATTTGTCTATTGACATTTCTGAACTAATTTTTTAATTTTAAATTTTGAAGTAATTTTTTAAAGTCTGTAATTGTTGTGTGTGGCCTCTTGATGTTTTTCTTCGAAGGGCTGAGTAATTGACTAGTCATTGCCAAGAGATCTCCTTAAAGGCTCAGGACCGAAGACATTGTCCAGTTTTGCAGAGGTGTGTGTGTGTGCGCGTGCGTGCACTTTGCACACTGAGCTGGGCAGTTCACATGTCTGCTTTAACTTTCACTTCCTGCCTCTCCAGGCTCTAGCTCAGCCAGAGGGGAGAACTCTTCAGGCCTGTCCTGAGTGGGTGCA
Organism: Bos javanicus; assembly: GCF_032452875.1. Lineage (NCBI taxonomy): Eukaryota > Metazoa > Chordata > Mammalia > Artiodactyla > Bovidae > Bos > Bos javanicus. The sequence continues at coordinate 64,742,613 of NC_083886.1, read as the reverse complement.
CAGCATGTCTGCGGTCTTCTGGATTCCCAGGAAGGAATAGGTCAGAGCTAGTCAAGGTCTTTCTTCCCTGAAATGTCTTACACCTTGGCCTTTCCTCCAGAGCTTTCTGGCTAGTCTGTTGCCAATCCAGTCGCTGCCCATCGCTTCAGGCAGCAGCAACGAACTCATTGGCCTTGTCAGTACTTGCAACACGGCCCCTTCGGCGCTGGCTGAGTTCTGGGGTCGATAAGAGAAGTCAGGTGTTGTTTTGTACCAGAAAGGCCAAAATAAATAATTACAGCTCTGTGGCAGTGAGGCCCTTCTGCTCTGATACTGGTGCTGGAAAATGGAGGGTCTTATTTTTAAGGCTACTAGGGGAATGGGACTAGGGTAAGTTAAAGTACCACAAATCTTGCTGTTCTTACTAAGTTTTCCTGGTTTTTCTTGAGTAAGTGTTCCCCGGCTTTAATTTTCTGAATTCCAAGAAAGTTGATTGTGACAGTCTTTGTCAGTTTTTTTCATTGCTTTTATGGTGTTCCTTATTCCACCATTTTTACTGCTAACACTTGTGATACTTCAACTAGTCAAATGAATTCATAATGTGTGGGGGAAGTAGCATGCCAGAGTTTTTATACGGTTTTATAAAGTTTCATACTTTGGTAAATAATGCTGAATACTGAATACTATACTTAAAATCATTGATCTGTTTAAACATTTCTTATTTTTGGAATTTAGTTCTTTATACCTTCAAGCTCTTAACATTTGTTATTACTGTTTAGCTGTGAGGGTATGAATAAGTGCTTTCAATTGTCATTGGGTTCTCAGAGTAAAATTACTTTTGCAAAAACATTTGGTCATCTTTATTTTGATGCATGCAATTCACGAATGATGACTAACTTGCAACACTGAAGAAAATACCTTGACAAAGAAAAATATGTTTACCACATTTGCAGGTTTTGATGTTTACTGTGAATTCCTTCATTGCTAGGAGCCTTGATAGATGAGGCTTAAGCAGGATGAAAATACCCAGATGTGAGCAGCTAGCTTGAGCAGACGGGTTTTCATACTGTGTTTTGCTTGTTTTTTCTTTTTTATAATAATTTTGATTTTGTATTAACAAAAGATGTACCTGTTCAGCATGGAAAGTGTGGAAGCTAGAGCAATTATTCCTAATTTTGTCATACCAAGATAGCTACTGTAATGCCAGGAAGGAGGAAATTTCCTCTGCCCTTCTAGGTTCTTCCGGCTGGCCTAAGAATAAAATTGACATGATGAAACAGATGAATAGGAGAAACATCAAACCAGGTTTAATAACTGTCTGTACATGGGTGAGATCCAAGAAAACTGAGTAACTCACCAAAATGGTTGAAGCCCTTACCTCAGGTACCGTCTTCAACTGAAGACTAAAGGATGTGGGGTAGCTGGGTGTTCCGAGTGGAGGGAGGCAGCCAGCTGACAGGGAGAGGGAAAAGCACAGGTGTGGTGTGGTGCTTGCCCACAGCGCAGAGGCAAGGGGACTGGAGAGGAATCTTGACAGACAGACTTTGCTGGCTTCCTCCCTGGCTGGACCCCTGGTTCGCACTGTATTTCTCTCAGGCCCTCTAGCTGCATTCTTTTAGACGGTGAAGGGGAAGGGAGGTTCTTCCTGAGTCTTTCAGGCCTTACAGACAGTCAGCCTAAGTGAACCCTCACGCCAGAGAGACGGTTTTGGGGTGGCCACTTTGGTTCTCCTGCAGTGACGGGTAGCGCTTCGTAGCACTCACAGGTGAGAGCACGCGACTGATTAGTGGAGGGGGATTGCTTGTTGAAGATACGAAACAACTTTTTCCCTAGTTGCTGTGCTCAGTTATGTCACCCCATCAGACCTTTCTCCCCACCAGGTCAAGATCCCTAAAGGTGACCTTCATACTATTCTGTGACACTCCTTGCAACTTAAAACTCATAGAATTTTTAGTATTTTTAGGTGCTTAAAGCTTTACTCCATCAGTTTCCCTTACCTGCTTCACTGGGCCCTCAGCTGCCTGGATGAGGCTGGGGCTCTGAGTCTGGCAGAGGTGTCTGCGCTCTCACCCACGTCTAATTCTTTGCCACTGTGATGGAGTAAGGAGAACAAAGGGCAAAGGGTCTTCCTTACCTGGCCCAGGTTACAGACCACTCCTGATTGGCTCCAGTTTGATTTCAAATTTCAGTGTAAGCTTGAGGTTATGATTCAGTTTTCTCCAAATATTTAGCCAGTTGTTTTCATGCTCTTTATTAAATTATTGCATTTTCACGGAATAGAATAGTAGCTTTCTTGTCAAATACTAAATTCTTTCTAACAGCACTGAAATGCAAAGAGAAACAGTAGAAGTTAACTCTGACTTCTGAGCTTCCAAGGATTCAGTTTCTAGTACTTTGGTGTGACTCGGATTTTTTCGGGGGTGATTTTGATCTGAGTGGGTTTCCGCTTTGCACGATAACTTTAGAGTCTAACCTCTGAGACGCGCTTCTTCAGTATACTCTGCAGTGTCTCTGGACTTTGGCTTTCTGCCTCATCTGTCTATGCGTTTCTGTACCAGAATTACACTGTTGTAATTTTTGAGGCTTTCTGGTCTTCTGATTGGATGGTGTGAAGTGTCTCCCTTATTACTTCTTTTTTTTCTTCCAGTCACTGTTCAAAAGTGCAGGACAGAGGAGGTTATTCTCTGTTTTTTGTACTAGAAACTTAGAATACCTGTATGAACACCTCCCCCTGAGACAGAAGCTAAAACCTTTCTGAGGTTTTAATTTTAGTGACATTGAGTGGGTAGCTTACACTGGAGGAATTTTGTCTTTAAAAATATTTTAAACCTCTGACTTAGGAACTGGTACAGTCTCCAATATTTTAATTCTTTTTTCCTTCTTCCCTCCCTCCCTTCCTTTTTTCTTTGTGTTCTGAATGTTCCTCTGTAAAATTCTGTAATATTTTCATTTCTGGTTGAATGTATCCTTAGATTGGTTTTTCCTTGCTGTTTGTTATGAATAGGACCTTCTTTTCCCCATTATACTTTCTAGTCATTTTGTCTTGAGAGACAAATCCTCATTCTTCTTAGGTGGAGATAGTTTTATCATGTAAAAAAACTTTTGTTTAACATAGAGCCAGCACTGCTGATACTGGTGCAGAGCCAAGTTCTTATCATTTAAGATGTACTTACCATGAGATAGTTTGTTTAAAAGTGCTCAATTAGTAATAAATGGAAAATTCTTTTTAAAATGCCATTGTAAAAGTCTCCAAATGGTTATGAAGCTGTACATGTTTGTGCTGCAGTGGTGGTATTTTAGGTGGCCTGCTAAAGAAAACAGAATTCTTATAAGTCGCCAATTTTGATCGGCTTCCTATAAATCAGCATTTACTTATACCATCTTAGAGATGACATGTAAGTCTGTGTGATGTTATCTGCTTTGAAATAATTCTGTCTTATGTGTAGGCTTTTGAACAAAGACACTTTTGACCTATCTATTTATTTTCATTTTTTCTTTGAATCAACTCTGTTTTGAGCTTAGTTTTCAGTACATTTTCAGGAAGTAGTTGTCCTTCGGTACTCGATTTCAATACTGTTGTCTGATCATCCTCCCATCCCCCCACCCCAGCTCTCCAGCCAGGTCTCCTTCTGTGGAACACGGTATTACTGTACAAATGGAGCTGGAAGGCTATATTTTTGGCTGATTGACGTGTTCTGCCTGTCCTGACTTTAAAGGTGGATGACGATAGCTCATGATTGATGTTGCATAACCAGGTAGTGCTCTCTTCTCAGAGAGCGCATCACTGCGTGGCCTCACAAACATCTAATGCGTATAACAGAGACAGTGATCGACAGATTAATAAATCAGACCTCTATTCATGCTCAAATTATCAAGGCTAATCATTTAAATGAGATGTTCTGTTTTAATTAAGGTTTCTGGCACCGTAGTTAATGAGACTTGGAATTTCCACCAGAGCATTTAGCTCTTCCTTAGTGATCAGCTTTGATAGTATAATTGTAAGTAGAGCCCTGATTCATTAAGTTGCTAACCTCTCCCCCGGTTTTTATTTATACATATACATGTGAAATGAATGGCCAGCTAACCCTATATATTAGAGATGGACCTTTTAAGACAGCGGTAAGCAGACTGTGAATTTTTGCTTAAAGTGACAGCAGTCTTTAAAAATAGAAATTCATACATGAAATTAGTCATTTAGCTTTTTCTTCTTAAACGTATTTGGAACTTTAGCATTATACTTTGATTTTTAGAAGGAAATATTAGCAGTAGACTTAGAAAATAATGATCATATGTTTAGCAACATAATGAATTCACAGTTTAAACACGAAGAATGTTTGTAAACACACAGTATGTGTGAAGCTGATACTGAACCCAGGTGTAAGGATCTCTGACAGAGGACAATAAGACTTTAAGGAGTAAGCAGTGAAATTATTTCAATTATTATTTTTATTTATTATTATTTTTATTATTTTATTTATTATTATTTCAATTATTAGACCTGAGGACTCTAAAATTAAATCTGCATGCCAGTCATTGGTAGAGTTGCCATCTAAAAGTAACAGAATATTCGGATTGGCAGGAGATGTAGGTAGAAAGAGTAGTCTCTTTAGGAAAAAAATGAGAGCTGGGCAAAAACAACAGGAAACAAAAAATGGTCAGGAAATAAGAAAAGAAGAAACAAAATAAACGATGAAAAGTATAACTTATATATTTAAACAGCCTAAGGGTCCTAAGTGTCAGTCAGTTCAGTTCAGTCGCTCAGTCGTGTCCGACTCTTTGCAGCCCCATGAATCGCAGCACCCCAGGCCTCCCTGTCCATCACCATCTCCCGGAGTTCACCCAGACTCACGTCCATCAAGTCAGTGATGCCATCCAGCCATCTCATCCTCTGTCATCCCCTTCTCCTCCTGCCCCCAATCCCTCCCAGCATCAGAGTCTTTTCCAATGAGTCACCTCTTCGCATGACGTGGCCAAAGTACTGGAGTTTCAGCTTTAGCATCATTTCTTCCAAAGAAATCCCAGGGCTGATCTCCTTCAGAATGGACTGGTTGGATCTCCTTGCAGTCCAAGGGGCTCTCAAGAGTCTTCTCCAACACCACAGTTCAAAAGCATCAATTCTTCGGCGCTCAGCCTTCTTCACAGTCCAACTCTCACATCCATACATGACCACAGGAAAAACCATAGCCTAGGTGGAAATAAAAGGACATTCTCTGTCAAAAATACATAAGTTTTTTATAGGCAAGGGATCTTTTTCTCAAATTTTTGTTAGTAAGCCCTTCTTTCTCAACGTACTTCATAGGAATTTCCATCTGGGGAAAAAAAATCTGAAATTTTGAACTCATTGTGCGTAATGGATTTCATTGTGTTGGAAGAGTGTAATTTCCTCATTTCTGTCTCACGACAGGGGACCAGGGGGACCAGTGTGGTTCTCCCTCAGAGTTTTATTTGGCAGAGGATGGTACACCCTCGAAGCGTGAGGGCCTTGCTTTCTCTTTTTATAGGTTTTGTCTCTTCCCCAGAACCAGCCTTATGCAAATTAGGGCTAGCCTGGAAGGGGGAGTGTTTGTCTCACTTGAGGTTCTCACTCACGTCAGTGGGTTTTCCTTTGTTCCCTTCTCGTGGACTTTTCCCGTTGTCTTTTAGCCACTGCCATTGTGGACTCCTTGTTCCTATTCTAACTACCTAACAATTGTAATCAATTAGCATGCTTTCAGTAGTTTTTTTTTTAATTTAAGTAACTTAAATAGGCTTTATATGGCATAACACTTTATTTTAGCAGATACATCAAATTGTTGATGATTGTTAAAGTTGATGGATTATGTTTGGATATTTTAATAATAAAAAGTTTAAATATATTGTCATTGATTAGAACTTTGATTTACTGAAGACTTTAAAGTAAAACTTAGAACACTGGAATTAGCTGAGGCCTTGAAGATCATTTATTCTGCCTCTTCCTTTTAAGGCTGTAACAGACATTAGTTTTGTACTTGAGTAGAACAACAACCACCCTTCACACGTAAAGCCTTTAGAATGTGATCCCCTACAGTTTTTGATTGTGCTGAACACTCAGGGCATGGTAATGAAAAGAAGTGCTTTGTTTTGACTCTGAGAGCTAAGCTTCTTCGCGGCAGACCTCGGTAAGAGGGGCGCACTGTGCAGGCTGCTGTGGCCACTCGTTCACGCCCTGCCCGTCCAAGGAGAGCAAAGCAGTCGAGAAGCTGGGTCGCTCCACCCAATACCGTAAAGTAATAACTGCAACAAAGAAATTTCAAATGTACTGATTAAATTCACAGTTGACAGTAGTTAGAATGGTTAATATTCTAGAAAATAGGAAATTCAGAATGATCTTAACCATTGGGAGAAAAAAATACCTTTAAAGTAGAGTAAAACTAAAGTTGAATTTAGATACTATACATAAAGACAGAAAAACAGTAAAAATATATGAGAAAGGATTGATGAGGCGGAAGTACTGGAGTTGTCACTTGTCTTTTTCACCCAGTAGCTAAAACTTTGGAAATGCAGAAGTGACCCGGACATCCCTTATTTGACAGTGAGAGTCTCTCCTCCCTCCCTCCTTCCTTCTGCTTCAGGGCAGCCAGTCCAGGCCCACTCCCTCCCCCAGTTGATATCCTTGTGGTTCCATCTGTGGTGATCACTCTCACGTGCTTACTCTACAGTTTTCCCCATTTAATTGACCTGACAATATCTGCTTGTGCTGTCTTACATTTTATCCCCCCAAATCCTGCTATTTCTGTGCCTGTTTATCTCTCTCTCTTCTTTGTAATCTAACATCCAGTTCCTGATTTCCGATTTTTTGTAACAACAAAGGCAAAAGGAAGTTCCCTCCCAGTCATAATTGTTGCAGAAGGGGAGTCCCTTCCAGGGCCTGAAACTGGGCTCTTGTCTGACACTCGGAAACGAATTGTCTGAGGGGACACATGTGTTGACAAAGCAAGAGATTTTATTGAGAAGGGCGCCCCCAAGGAGAGCAGCAGGGTAAGGGAACGCAGGAGAACAGCTCTGCCACGAGGCGTTTATGGTGATGGCATTAGTTTCCAGTTGTCTTCAGCCAATCATTCTGACTCAGTCCTTCCTGGTGGTGCCTTGTTCAGCCAAGACGGATGCCAGAGAGAAGGATTCTGGGAGGTGGTCGGACATGGGGTGTCTCTTTCTGACTTTTCCCGAACTCTTCCGGTTGATGGTAGCTTATTAGTTCCATGTTCCTTACCAGGCCCTCCTGTCATAAAACAACTCATGCAAATAGTTGCTATGGTGCCTGGCCACTGCCAGGAGCCGGCATATTGCATATTGAGTGCATATTGCATATTGAGTGCAGCACTTTCCACAGCATCATCTTTCAGGATCTGGAATGGCTCAACTGGAATTCTGTCACTGCCGGGAGCCAGCGTGAGGAACTCCGCCCATGACAAAGGTCATGAGGAAGGAGGCTCGGCATACGCAAAGGCGGGATCGAGCCTCAGGAGTCCCCCATCTACCCCCAAATCCAGAGTCTGCCTACTTTCTGCTTTGTGCTCTCACCTACACCTCTGACTTTACGGGGGGCTGTCCCCCACTACCTCTCTCTGAAAAAGAGTTAGCTTACAGCTCCAGTTAACAGTTTCTGGGTGTGACAGTGTTTAACCTACAAACTCCTTTGGAAGTCCTCTAGCCTGCCTGAATAGGTTTTTCCGGCCACATGTGATTGCTCAGAGCCTCCCAACTGTGAGAGGCATGAGATGTTCTAAACTGTCTAAATACAGATTCCTTTGAGCGGTTAAAAGATTGATTAGAAATTGTATTGGTGAAGGGATTTTCACTTGTTGGGCCAATGTTTGCTGCTAAGTTTCCATATCCCTTACCTGCTGTGTCCCTGGCAGTGTATTGATTAATATAATTGGTGTAAATAGTAGCTTTAATGTTTGTAACCTGGGACCCTTGAGTTAATTCTTTTTCTTGTTATAGCCCACCACACCTTTGCTCTGTAGGAATGCAACTTTATCTAATGCTTTTGGAGGGTGGCTCCTGACCGATCACCTTTAGAGAAAAATAAGTTTTCTGAAGAAAGGGTCTTAAAATGTTAACAGGCCTCCGGGCCAGAAGATGATGCAAATCACCTAAGCTTTTGCGTATGATAAGTTTGCAGGAAAAAATGCCTGGCTTGCTGCATGACTCTACCCCTTCCCCCATTATCCTCTATGCATAACTTAAGGTATAAAAACTACTTTGGAAAATAAAGTGTGGGCCTTGTTCACCGAAACTTGGTCTCCCCATGTCGTTCTTTCTCTTACCTTCTAGCTGAATTATTCAGCCTCTTTTCTCCACTGAATTTCCTCACTGAGCTATCCTCATTCTATTACTCTTTATATCCTTAATTAACGTTTAATTAAGCAATTGTTTCCTTTTCCTCGCCTACTCCGTCTCTCCTTCGAACACCCTGGATCAGCCGGGGCTGGACCCCGGCAGGCCACGGTGGGCGGTTTCAATCAGTGTGCTTCCCCTAACAATAGTGACTAGAAACTGAATAGCAAATCTGTTATTATAGGGAGAGGGAGAGGGGGAAATAAAAAGCCAGTCCCATCCTGTCATTTAAGATCTAGCATGGAAGTTTCTTTTATGTTAGGTTAACAACAGACCCTTCCAGTGTTCTAACGGCTGTGTGTGCCGAACTCATTCGATTCTCACAGTCCTAAGAGCTGCGTACTCTGGGTTATGAAGATACACGTACGGTTGAAGTTCCCAAGAGGTGAAGTCAGTTGTCCAGGGTGATGTTCCCAGTAAAAGCAGCCTGAAGTCTACCCAGAGAGTCTGGCCATAGACTGAGGCTGGGCAACTCACTCTGCTACATCCTGCCTTGCTGTTAGGACTGAGATTGAGCCATGGTCACAAAAGTCAGGCCAGGAAACTTGGAGGGCACTTAAGGAGTTTCTGGCAAATGCATCCTGACAGAGGGCTAAAGAAATTTTCATGCAATGTAGGGAAGAGAAAAACGTTAATTTTAAGTTTCAGACATACAAAGGATTGGTTGAAGAATAATGAATGTTCTGTTTTAGTTGAAGACAGTTTAAAGGAAGGCTGCAGTGGGGCCAAGCAGGTGCACCTCGTTGGGGGTGGGGAACCCTGCCTTGCTATCAGATCTAAGGAATAATAAACCAGGAGGTTGTGAAGGGCCCACAAGATGAGTCTCAAATGGATGAGTATGTTCAAGATGTTGTGGTTCAATTGGTTGTGACTATAATATCCCCTTTTAATTTTGAGCAGATATGTTTCTTCATGCTTAATTTAATGTTACCTAAAATGTTGATGGAACTTTGGAACTGAAGACAGGTGCTTCAGCCCCATGTCTTACAAACAAGAAAGCAGAGTTAGAAATGAGATGTGTCGTGTGATAGAACTGCCTGCCAAGGGCCAGAACTGCGTTTGAATCCAGGTCTCCATACACCATGTCCACAGCTCAGGCTGCTTTGTGGGGGTGTTTCATAGTCACAGAAGAGAGTGGTTTTGAGAATTTCCACTTAATACAGTGAGATTGCTGTGTACATAAGAGAGTAGGGTGTCAGTTTCACAGATTTATGAAATGTCCTTCTTCTTTGTGTAGTATGAACCCAGAGGACCGGGTCGGCCCTTGTACCAAAGAAGAATCTCATCTAGCTCAGTGCAGCCTTGTTCTGAAGAAGCAAGCACTCCTCAAGACAGTCTTGCTCAGCGTAAAGAGCTTCAGGACCATAATAACCAGTCTTCTTTCACCTTTTCCTCCCCGGAGTCCTGGGTAAACGCCACCTCATCCACCCCCTATCAGAACATTCCGTGCAATGGATCCAGCAGGCCAGCCCAGCCCAGAGAGTTGGCAGGTAAGACAGGGTTGGTGGTGGCCACAGCTGCAGTGCTAACTGGTCAGCTCCCACTGTAGATGGGGTTTTTTCTTCTCCCATTTCTTCCATTTGCATGATTGTCTTTGAACAGTAGTTAATGGTCATTGCTTACAGCTGTGCCTCAGGATTCATATTAATTTAGGACCATATAGGTTCCACATATATGATCTGGAAGGTAAGTAATGTATCAATATTTGGGAACTGATTATTTTGATGATTGTAACCTGTGAATGGGTGAAAGAAGTAAGGGCAACAAAAATACATTTCTAAATAGAATCACCTTTGCTTGGGAAGAGCTGCTTTGGGGATTTTTGTCTCTTTTTTTTTTTTTCCAGTAGGGTCTAATATTTTGAGATTTAGAAATCCAGAGTTTATTTCTTATATTGTGATGAAGTAAGAAATCCAAATCCAAAGAAGAAAAAGAAGACATAGGAAGGTGTTGGAACAGACATGGCTGTGAACTAGTATGGTGGGAAGTCTGAACACCATTGTCTTTCCCTTGTCTCCTTTTTTTATGTTGACTGTAAAGAAATGTTAAATGTGAAGAATGGTGTTATTTGATGTCTGATCTGTGGCCTTGTCTTTGTAGGCTGTAAGTGTTGATCTTTGTGAACAAGTCTGTAGTCGTTGGTAAATTTCTGCCTTGGTAGCATCAACCTTTGTGTTTTGTTAATTTTATTCCTCGTTAGAATGTGAATCCATTGTTTCTGTAACTGACCCATTTTGGAGAATGTGCATACAAGCATATTTTTAGAACAAGAGGTATGGTAGGTCAGAAGCATTAAATAGGTATTAGTTTCATTCCCAGCAAGAGACATTGTCACTTTAATCTTTAAACACTCATTAGTACCTTCTGTGTGTAAGCTGCTGTATTTCACCTGGGATTGCTTTGTCATTTTCGAGGTCTAGCAAAAACACACTCATCATATTTGGATTTCCTGAGAAACATCTAAATTACAAATAAGTGTTGAAAATTTGTTCCTTTTTAGTTGTTTTGTTTATTATAATTTATTTTAAAAACAACATCATTTCTCCTTTTTTTTCCAACCTAAACTTTAAGATAGCTTTTGGTTTTCCTTGTGGCTCAGCAGGTAAAGAATCCGCCGGCAATGCAGGAGACCTGTGTTCGATCCCTGGGTTGGGAACATCCCCTGGAGAAGGGAAAGGCTACCCACTCCAGTATTCTGGCCCCGAGAATTCCATGGACTGTGTAGTCTATGGGATCGCAAAGAGTCAGACACGACTGAGAGACTTTCACTTTCACTTTGGCCAAAATCAATAAAAAGTTGATAAGGTAGAAATTTCCTGAACAAGTGCCCAGAGCATATGTCATTTATGGTGTCTTTTCCACAAATATTATTATTTTTTTCCTTGTGTTGTTTAGTCACTAAGTCGTGTGGTGTGTCTAGTCGGTAAGTCGTGTCTTACTCTGTGACCCTAGGGACTATAGCCCGCCAGGCTCCTCTGTCCATGAGATTTCCTAGGCAGGAATACTGGAGTGAGTTGCCATGTCCTTCTCCAGGGGATCTTCTGACGCAGGAATCAAACCTGGGTCTCCTGCATTGACAGGAGGATTCTTTACCACTGAGCCCCTGGGGGATCCCGCTTTCTTCATTGCTAGAAAACAAATAGCAGTGTCCTTTAGCTGAAAGTAACACTTACCTAAGGGATTCCCGGGTGACACTAGCGGTAAAGAACACGCCTGCCCACGCAGGAGACGGGAGAACCTGGGTCAGGAGGACCCCTGGAGAAGGACGTGGCTACCCACTCCAGTGTTCCCGCCTGGAGAATCCCATGGACAGAGGAGCCTGGTGGGCTATGGTCCATGGGCCACACAGAGTCAGACTTGACAAAGCACACACACACCACTTAGCTAAATGTTTAAAGACTAATTCAAAAATCACTAATATCCTGAAGCACACCTTCTAGTCTCACAGCACGTATGTGTGTGTGTGTATATATGTGTGTATGCATTTATTTTATTTTGTCTTATTTTACTTGTAGAGGAAGGTAGCAATTGCCAGTAGCAAATCAGAAGGAGAATTATCACCACTTGGGAAAGTTCTTTCTAAAGTTTGAGACTTATTTCTTGAGTTGAAGGAAACTGTATTGGTTTGGAATTTAAAGGAGGTCATGACATGGCTGTATTTCTCCACATTTGCAAGCATGAGAGCAAAGGTCATGTTTCTGACCTTTTTGAACTTTTGGATTCCCATTTTGGCACTGATCACACTTCTGGCTCTTGGTGAACGCCTGACTGCTGAGTAAGGAGAGCATGAAAACAGATCCTGTGCGATCGAGGGGGTGACCAGTCTCAGTGTGGGGCCTGGTCCCTGACGGCGCCCACAGTGAGGGTGGGGCTCAGCCCCCGACACTGGGTGTTCCAGTTCTGTTCTTTTGTCCTGGTGACAAAGCATACTTTATCAAGCATTTTCTTTTCATAAACAGATGAAAATTAAAGATTAGGTAGAAAAATGTATTTGAAAAAAAGTATTGGTTGCCAAATTAGTAAAATTCATAGTTTTAAAGAATAGTTGGTCTTATCTGGAGTATATGTGGTAAATCAGATTGACAGACATCTTTACTTTCATGGTTAATAAGCATGTAGGCATTAGGTTAAACTGCCTCTAAAATATTATTTTGTATGTATTATTTAATTAAAAATATTCTAAACTCTAATTGTTCTGAAAATGAGAGCATGGTTAAGTAAGAAGACTTGGTAAATAAAAATAGTTTTGAACAACCAATAAAATACTTATTTTGTGTATTAGGCAGTGCAAGATCCTTTTATATTGAAATGTTTGTTAAACTAATACGCTTAAAAGCAATTGTTTTCATTCACAAAATGACATTTAGACGGAAAAGGTGATAAATGTTCCAGAAAGCTGTTAAATGGCTTAAAATAATTTTAAACAATTTGTGAATTTTTTAAAGTTTTAAAATAGTAATATGAAATTAGCATACTGAGTCAATGAAATACTAAAACTAAACTTTCCAGTCCACAAATAGGTAATAAACATAGGGGAAAATGTCCATAAATATCAATAATCAAAGACATGCAGAGTAGAACTGTAAGATAATTATTCACTTATAAACTAGGCTAAGGTAAATAGTAACACTGTGTTGTGATGTAGCAGGGACGCGGGCAGATTTGTTGACTGAGTGTAACCGGGCAGTGCTTTCCCACGGGGTGACTGGCCACAGCTAGCACAGTTAACACTGTGTATCCCTGGTGGCTCAGCTGGTGGGTAGAGAATCCACCTGCAGTGCGGGAGGCCTGAGTTTGATCCCTGGTTTGGAAAGATCCCCTGGGGATGGGAACAGCTACCCACTCCAGTATTCTGGCCTGGAGAATTCCATGGAATATACAGTCCCTGGGGACACGACTGAGTGACTTTGACTTTCACTCTGATGGTTAGGGTATGTTTAGCTTTGTAAGAAACCAGCAAACTCCTGCACCAAGAGTTCCTGTTGCTCCACGTTTCACCAGCATTTGGCAATGTCAGTGTCCCGATATGGGCCGTTCTGATAACTGCTCAGTGGGGTCTCATTAGATGGGGCTTTTCTGGTGGCTCAGCTGGTAAAGCGTCTGCCTACAATGCAGGAGATCCGAGTTCGATCCAAGGGTTGGGAAGATCCCCTGGAGAAGGGAATGGCAACCCACTCCAGTATTCTGGCCTGGAGAATCCCGTGGGCTGTCATGAAGAGTCCAACACAACTGAGCAACGTTCACACACACATGTGCTGTATGGTACTTTTAGGGATTTATCTCAAGGAAACAGGCATGAATATTTAGGAAACTCTATCTTTTATAACATTTGAAAAGTGAAAAATTGACTGCTATCCAGATTCTTTAAATGAGAGGTTCCTTTAAAAAGTTACGAAATGTCTGCATTGTTTGACATCCTTAGGGATGCACCAACAGGTTAAGCCTTAGCTCTGGTATCTGGAAATCTGAATGGTTATTTTCTTCTTTGGCTTTTGTGTAGTTTCACGTTATCCTCAATGAATATGTATTATGATTATCACTCAATATAATGGTTAAATTTTTAAAGCATTGGAAATAAAATCAGTGTTTAAAGCAAGTTATGATGTAGTGGGGCCATGAAATGAGTTAGGAAGAGTGGAGTCAATATTAAAATCAGGCAGATTACAGGAAGTGTGAAGTGAAGTTTACCGTTCTTCTCTCAGTTTATTCCATTTTTACTTACAAGAAAAGGTAGCATTTTTAAGAAACAGAATCTGATGCTACTGTTCTTCGGTTAATAATAGAAGCTATCTTAACCAGACGACTGGTTGAAGAGCTCATTTTTAAGAAAGAACGTATTTGCTCCCATTTTCAGCCTATGAGTAGTTAATAAATATCAAAGTGTACAATTAAACAAATTAGTTTTTGAAGCAGACCTTCAGACTTGACCTTCAGGTTTTAATATGTCTAGTTACTGCAGCTTACATAGTTAACTTTTTTCAAGCGTTTCTGAGATGGAGAAGTTTGCTTAGATATGTTGTGGTTTCAGGGTTCTGTGGCAGAAGCCGTCTGTCCCTGAGTTCCTGGAGGTGAGAACCAGTAGAGACACGGAGTTAATGAGGTGCCTGGGCGTTGCTGGGCTTGCCCCTAAATCGGTGTTACTGTTTTCTGCTTCTAGCTCCACCCAAGACCGTCAAAGCCCCCGAGGAACATCTGAAGCCTGAGAGCCTTGAGGGGTCCAGTTCCTTCAATTACAGCGTGCTGCAGCATCTCGGCCAGTTCCCCCCGCTCATGCCCAACAAGCAGATCGCCGAGTCGGCCAGCAGCAGCAGCCCGCAGAGCTCCGGGGGCGGCAAGCCTGCCATGTCCTACGCCAGCGCCCTGCGGGCCCCTCCAAAGCCCAGGCCCCCGCCCGAGCAGGCCAAGAAGAGCAGCGACCCTCTGTCTCTGTTTCAAGAACTCAGCCTGGGGAGCTCAGCCGGCAGCAATGGCTTTTACTCCTATTTTAAATAATCACTTTTTTTCCTCCAGGGAGAATGTTCTAATTTCTGTATCAGTAGAACTAAGGTAGCCAGCCTTCACCTATAGCTGCACAGTTTCCTTTGTTTTCATGTTAAATATGTTCTCACTTAATTGCTTTGCTGCTAGACTTGCAACTAATTTTTTTTAAGTATATTCCATTATTTGCATTTTTGACGTGAGTCAGAATTTTGACAGCTTTTATGTGGAATAAAAAAATATTTTTAAATTTGTGTATTGTTATATATGTTTGCATCAAGCTAGCAGCTAAGAAGTTAATTGTGCAACTATTAAAAAAAAAAGAAAAAAAAGTTTGTCTAAAATGTATTTAAAGAGAAAAAAAATTGTAAGTAGCATTTACATTTATTCAATAATATTACCATATGCTGGGTTTCTGTACCAGAAATGGCCAGTTGATGTACAAATGTATGTTATTTTTGCTTAAATTCATTGAAAATTTTTTAAAATAAAGGGGCAGCATCTTCTGAATACTTTTAAGTTTCATCAGCTTTTTTTGGTGGCAAGATGCTGCCCTCTAAAACTTTTATAGTTTTAGTCTGTATGATGCGCTATTGTCCTCTCCATCCACCATAGGACAGAGTTAAAGGCATTCTTCGCAGGTGTATTTCCTATGCCACTGTTTTTTGTAACCTGAAAAAAACATGGGCATACTTAGTTATTTTTTGGACAAGCTACCCTTCAAGCTTGTTTTTAATGTTCATTTGATAGTGTGGTTTTTTTTAAACAATCATGAAGCTGAAAAATTTTTAGGATTGTTGGTGCTTAGTAGACTTGATAACTATTTTAAAAATGCGTGAATTTAGTAAAATCTTTTTTTCCCCACTCTGCATGTGTAAATGTTTGTAATCTGGCTTCCCCCTCCAGTGGTTAAAGAACTGTGCCGCTTTACGGTTTCTTTTCCCTCCAGTAAAAATTTTGGTACCTTATTTGATGTTTACATTAAAATGTGACATTATACATGGCAAATTCAAATATTTTGCTAACTGTTTTGTTTGAGGAATATAATTAAAGAAGAAATATAATGTTTATCAAAGATGTATCAAAATTCATCAAAATCTGGGGCAAAAACTACCCTTGTTTTTCGTCTTTCGATTCTTCTGAAAGAACCCCACTGAACTTGTACAAAAATATAAAACTTAAACAGCTCTCCTAAATATTCTACAGTCTAGACATTGTTTTGAGTGAACTTTGGTAAAATCCAAAGAAAAGCGTTGACCCTCTTCAAACGTGTGGTCTTGTGACACTTTTGAAGCAAAGCATGTCCGCATTGTTTTCCTGACCTAGTCGTACTACTTTTCTATTTCAGAGGTGTCTTGAAACTACAATATAACCTTTTTTAAAAAATAAAATAATAGGATAAGGTTGGGAAACATTGCAAATCCTGAATGGATCCTGATGATCCGTTCAGCAATAGTTTTTTGGAAGACTCCTTTTGAGTAGGCCATCATATATTCGCAGTCCATTTGTAAAACAGCTGAAAAGCAGAGGGATAAAGGAAAACTTGTAGAGCAGGAGTTTGGCCGCAGCAGCAGTCCCCTGTAGCCATAGGAGCTCGGGAGAGGAGAGGAGTGGGCCTCTGGTTGGAGGTGGCTGAGCCGCACGACCAACGGGGAAGCCTCTTCTGTCCAGAGTGCGGCTGGCTTGCGTGTGGCCGCTCCACAGAGGCCTTGGTGCTGTGTGAGGGGCAGGTGTTGCAGGCTGCACGCGTGGTCACGGTTAGTGCAAGTCACAGTTGGGAATGAAGCCAGCAATTGAACAGCACCTCGGTTTCTGTGTACCATGTCAGATCACCACATTCAGCGGTGTTGGATTTTACTCAACATAACTTTAGTCGTGAAAAAAGAAGAAAAATCTTGCTACATAGCTGCGTATTTCCAACTTGGTGACAAAACTCAAGATAGAGCCCAGATGAAAATGAGATCTCCTGACGTGAGGGTGTCTGTGAAAAGCAGCGTTCTTGTTAGTGAGGACCCTCCTCCCCCACAAATATCCAGGACTACGACACAGCTAGGTGAATGGTCGAAAGTATGTTGGTGAAGACTGAACTGTCACCTCAGGACTGTCAGTTAAGCCTGTGTCATAAAGTAATTGCCTAATTACCTGTTTTCCATACCTGAACCTTTAAAAAATACTAGTTTTAAAATTATTTAAATGTGCCCACCCCACCACCTTATATAAGTATGTTGATGATGGAAGCTTTGCCTAAGGAAGCTTGGGTCGTTGTGACTTGAATGTGCTAAGCAGTTATTTCTGAAAAACTAAAAATAATAGCTACTTCCTAGTCCTCTGCTGTGCTGAGCATGTCTGAGTGATCCTTATTTCTTTGTCATTCCTGTAGCCAGTCAAGGAATCAACGTTCTTCCCATCCAGTACGCTCTTAGATTCACCTTCAAATGCGTACGCCAACCTCTAATATGCTTGGTCCTCAGCTTTCCTTAATGCCATATTTCCAGCTGTGCTTTGAGTATTATGTATGTGTAATCCTTGTGAGAGTTTTGAGGAAGTCTTAACTGCAAGAATCATTGCAAGTTTCCATTGCAGTGAGGCGTGGCTTCTGAGTACCAGTCCTGCTCCTGGATCTGACTTGGGCAGCATGAGCAGGCGCCCACGGATCAGACTGATACACAGTTGATGGTCGGCCCCCTTGTCTGCAGGGGCCGTGGTCACAGAGTCAACCAAGTGCAGATCAGAGATACTAAAAAAGATTCCAGAATATTCCAGAAAGGAGAACTTGAATTTGCCATGCACTGGCAACCATTTACATAGCATTTATATTGTATCAGGTATTATAAGTAATCTAGAGAATGATTTAAAGTATATGGGAGGGTGTGTGAGTTACATGCAAATACCGTGTCATTTTATAGAAGAGACTTGAACTCCAGCGCCTGCAGATCCCAAGGGATGACCTTATTTCATATAAAGGTTCAACCTAAGTTCAGATAGAACTTCCTTATTTTTAAAGCTTGATGTTGCCTCTGGGATAATACCAAGTGTTACCAACTTCCTTTTCTTGCAATACAGATTTCTTCCAAGTGAAGTTAATTGTTCACATGATGTCTTTCTGCTCCTTTGTTCTCTGTATCGCTCTGAAGTTTCCTTTTCTTTTGCCAGAACTATTTTTTATTCATTTTACTTTTTAATTTCAGTGCTACTGAGATTTTTTTTTTTACATTAAACTTCTTTTGGATGATAGAATTTGTAGAGTTTTCATGCTAATTTTTTTTCCTGATCTAAAAATGAATTTCTATTAAGATTTGAAGAGCTTCATTCACTGTAACATGGATATTTCTGGTGTGTTTTAAAGGGGGTTTTGGTTGCTATTTTGGCATTTTGGCTTGTGCTTTGCCAAATTGTTGTAGCAGAGCTTTGTTTTTGATTAACCAGCAGTTAATTATTGACCGTTTAAACAACATAACCTTCATTTTCCTTTCCTCAGACAGGTCGGCTTTCTCTCTATCCGGGTCATGCTGTATGTGTGAAATAACAAACTGCCTTGTGGCTTTATTCATCAAAGGTTCTAGAATAAGTTTGGGTTTGATGTAAACATCAATTGGTCTTTTCAGTTCAAAGAATTTCAGAATAAGTAAAATAAGCAGAATTCCCACTGAATGAGCATCACCTGATTAAACGCAGCAGTCTCCAAGGCCTATTTGTGAAAACAGTTTCCGTGTTTACGGAGGCATTGAAATTGCTGAGAAAGTTAACTGAATTTCCTAACTTGAAATAATGAATATATAGTGTTACCTTGCTCTCGTGTAGTCGATTTTACATGTTTCATATTTTCCACATGTACACATCTGAGAGCAAAGCTATAAACATGTAAGAATTCATCTCTAGCCACCTTGACTGGAGAGAGCCACTTTGCCTAAGAGCCAGGGTGTGAAAACCAGCGTCAAGATAAATTTTAGATTTCAACTACTGTTATGAAGATTAGACTTACTGAAATCACCATTTTAAGAAGAGACACCTGTTATCCTTAGACAGCATTTTTTCAAACTGGAGTTGTTTTTAAAAAGAGAACCCAGAAAAAGCCTATAAAAATACAAGATTAAAACTTTAAATATATTGAAAGATACAAATTGCTACCATAAATGTTACTTAGGCTATCTGGTTTTTCTTCTAGCTCCACAAAGGTAGTAATTTGTCTTTTGTAAGATTTACTGGACGTGTTTCTTGCTAACCATCCCTTTAAAGTAGGAGAACCCTCAATTTCTAGCATGACGCTGTGTGTTCCTAAATCTCAAAATAAATGTTTGAGTGGATCTGATGGTTTGCTCCACTCTTTGCCACCTGATCCACAACTATTAGGCACTTAGAAATAACGGATAACGTTCTAACTATGATTTCTTGTTCAGAATATCACTTAGTGCTGTCCGTCACATACTATAAAGACATCAGGAAATAGTAAGCGGCATTTCAGCCTTCAAAGTACTCCTTGTATTAGGTTTCTCAAACTCTCCTTCTACTTGAGGTTGGATGTTTATGTGCTGAGGTTTCACTGTCAAGCTGCTAAATTCACACTTAACTACTTCCATACCTGTTTAATAAGCAATTTCAAGACCATTGTTACAAGGAATGGATCTTACTAACATTTTTATAAAACACATTCAGGAAATGGCATTGTTATTCCTTTAAATTAGAATATCAGATTAAACAATTACAAAAATTTTAATGTATTTAAATTTTTTGAAATGTTTGAAAATAATCTACTTTGGAATAAATGTTAAGGAAATAGTCACAGGAGTTTCTAAATTTCTTTGAAAGGAGATACCTAACAGAAGAATCTAGACTTAGTAACGTGAACTGTGGTTAAATCCTAAACTCAGTTTTACAGTGTTAGTCTAAAGCTTCTAAAACTGGAGTGTTGAGAAAACCCAGAGACATTCATATACTTATAGTTCCAGTAATGTATTAGACCAGACTTCATTTGCAATTTGTTCAACAGAGAGATTTTATTTTGATACGAATATTAAGCATAATGCATAGTAAGTTTTATATAATTCTGTAAGTTTATTAAACAACATTATGGACTTTTCATTATATTCTTTGGGAGTCTTAGCTGTTTCTACACCTCATCTGAGGTGTCTTTTGTATTTTATTTTGCATACTAGCATGTGACTGCCTGCCTTAGAACTATGTATAGGAGGGGAAACCAATATTAAATTTTTTTTGATTTTTTGAAATAAATTTTGTCATTAGCTTCTATTTTTTTTTTTTTTTTTTTGATGTCTGAGCAGTGGAGGGGAAGGGGTGAATTCCATAGGTTTCCACACAGAATAGAAAGAGTATCTGTTTACACGTCTGTCCTGTCTGACAGAGCAGGACAGAGCATGGACCTCAGAGTTGAGCGCCTGCGTCAGAACCGTCCAGGAGCCTTGTCAAGTACAGGTTGCTGGACCCACTCGCGCCATCTCTGACTCCAGGCTGGAGCCCGGTCGTCTGCATTTCCAAAAAGATTCAGACAAGGCTCAGGCTGCTGTCCAGGCAACACACCTTGAGAACCACTGGTCTAGAGAAAGTCCGAGGGTCTTTTTAATCATGCATGTATTTATTCAGTGTGCAAAACTGATCTCTTGAAACATTTTTATAATTCGGGACGTTCATGGAGAAAGACCTCTGGAGCCAAGAGCCCTCTGGGTAGGGCCGCCACCTCTCCCCAGCAGCACTCACCCTCGAGGTCTGTGCTGCGTGTCCACGTCAGGGTAGGAGTGCTGTCGTTTCCAGGGCAAGTTTGGTTTCCTGGGCACTGCAGCCTGGGCTTTTGTCTAGAAGCTGAGCATTTGTTTGGAGAGCTTAGAGTCGGTCTTGATGCTCCGCACATAGAAATGAGCACTGTGGTAGGAAGCCATCGGCCTGGCACGGGAATGCCCTTTGCGTTTATGGAGGCCCTAAGCATCAGAGGCCCCAGACTAAGACGGCAGTGACATTGAGCGTGGAAGATGATAGATAATCCCCAAATGATGTCTTTGTGGTTTTCATGTTTTGGGGGATGAGACAGGTGAGGGCAAAGGATTTGCTTTTCAAATTATGTGTTTCTCAGGTTAAACTTATTTTGGATTCTTTGCCAATAGGTGTTAGGGGAGCCTGCAGTATTGTTTAGGGAAGAAAATTGACACTTGTCTCTGATTTCTTTGCTACCTTTAAAACAAGTTTATATATGTTTGCAAGAAACAGTCTAGAGGAATCTACCACCTACACAGCATGAGTTATTCATAAACTATAGGTCCACACGTATGAGCAAGTTATTTTTGAGAGAAACTGCCTTTGATATAATAAACCTACAGGTCTATGGATATTTTAAAACGTGTGTGTCATTGTCGTTAATATTCCCCCTGGAGTGCAGCTTGAGAGGTTTTGGTCTCTGCCTCTGGTTCTTTGTTTGGCTTTGAATTTACTGAGACTAGAAAGAGAGAAAAAATTCTTTTTAAGGTAATAGATTATAGGATGACTTGGATGTAGACCATATGACAAGCGACCTAGAACACACAGCTTTGGAAGTCTTAAAACACAGTACTTCCTCCTTGCAAGGCTTGATAATCTTTGGTGGGATTGTTTATATGTTCAGCACAGGTTACTGTATTCAGTTGCAGCTCATAGGGAGCTTCAGTTTATTTATCCTTTGCTTTGCACGATGCCTTGGGTGCGGAGACCTCTCTCTGTCGTTCATTTGGTCCGGGGGCTCTGTCCAGGTTGACGTCCTGACAGGTCCGCTGCACCTGAGGATGTTTCTCAGCCCCCACCCCCCCAGAGGACGAGTCAGGTTTCCATGTATCCAGACCAGGCCAGCTTCTCATAACCCGTGTGTATGACAAGTACTGTACCCGCTTTCTGTGCCAGTCATCCAGTCTGATTCTTTGAAGCCCATGAAGGTACTGGTTAGATATGGTGGTTGTATCCTAGGTGAATAGGGTGAATAGAATACCTCTCTTCTAAATTGTAAAGGTAATGGGTTTTCATTTTATTGAAGGCTTCATTAGTGACACAGTGGTTTCTTTTTTAATGCTTCAAGAATACAGTTCTTATCTAAACTTGTTCAGCTAACTTCATACAGTCATTTAGCAAAGTCATACAGGGCCTTAGTTTGGCAAGCCTTCCAAAGGAAGGTTACATAAAACTGATTTGATCCGTTTCCATCTCTTCAAAAAGTACCAGCTGTACAGCCATCTATCTAATAATCATAATTTATGGCAAAATTATTATTTTTTTCTTTGTGGTTAATGATACCTCATCTGAGAATTCTAATGCCTAAAGAGTTTATCCTTAAAAGTAAAAATGACTTTGTACCATAAAATAACCCCAAAGCCACTCTCTAGGGTTTTTATTTCCTTCTCTTTTTTGTCATTTTCTTTTAAAACTTAGTTTTGGAATTACTTTGGCCACATTGGTTCCTTAGAACAAGGTTTCAGTTCAGAGTTCTACAATTCCTACATTGTGATCATTGTCTCAGTGAAATTCTTTTGTTTTAAAAGATTCATGGTAACACAAAATGTATTTTACTGCTACAACTAAAATGTATTTATAATAAAATGCCTTTTTAATAATTTGGAGATCTGTTTATTATCTGTGAAACACTGTCCTCTGCTTCCTTTCAAGATCAAAGGTCTGACAGAAGTGAAGCACAGTACTTTGATTTTATTCATGATATTAATCAGTAAAACCAGCTAAAGTAACAGAACTAAATATTAATTTGTAAAGCTGTGACTCTGGTTTTCAGCAGTTTACAACGTAAATCTCTAAACTTCAGCGGTAGTGAAGGCCTAAGCCTTCAGTTGTTAGTTACCTGAAAGTTTAAAGATCATCAGCCCTTTTCAAGTTAAAAAAGTAACCCAGATGGCTCAGTGGTAAAGAATCCTCCTGCCAATGCAGGAGATGTAAGTTTGATCCCTGGCTCAGGAAGATCCCCTGGAGGAGGAAATGGCAACCCACTCCAGTGTTCTTGCCTGGAGAATCCCATGGACAGAGGAGCCTGGTAGGATGCAATCCAAAGAGTCTAAAGGAGATACGACTGAGCTGAGAGAGAAGAGACAATCATGAATTGCTCTTAACAAGTCCCTTATTAATGCTGGGCTTGTGCAACCCAGAATTTATTTCAGACATTGTAAACCTAGTTGACATCAACATCAACATATTAGGGGGTGTGCCAAGCATTAATCACACTCCCTCCCCTACCCTCCAAATGCTGGCTGGGCACAAAATTGTCCTGAGTCAGGGTCTCGTTTTCGTTGGGGGAATAATTCTTCGCATGTGCCATGATATGACTTCGAGAAGCATTAGCCAGTCACAGAGGCGCTGTGTGCCCTGGCGGTCTTATTTTAACCTCCCATTAATGTGGCACCATGAATCAAACTTGAGTATACTGTGCTTCAGGTTTGCAAGTGTGGGGAGATGGGACAGTCGGCCTTTCTTAAAGACAAGTTACAATTCTTAGCGCAGTGAATCATAATCAAGATGGGTATCCTGCTTTCTTTGAGTTGATCTGATCCGACATAAATCATTTCTGGGTTTTGCAAAGAAACACACTTCTTTACATATAAATCAAACGGCTGTGGAGAAGCCCTTGGGCTGCTATCTGCTCTAGAGGAAGTAACCAAGACCAATTTTCATTGGGAAACATGCAAATAAGACTCTCCCAGGTGTTAATTCCTGTGCATTACTGGTGCTCTTTGAAGCACTTTTCTGAGAATGAAAGTAGAATGTGATTTCATCAAAACTGCAAGGCGGGATCATTCTGTATGGAGCGTGGGTTGAGCTGAAGAATGGAGAGTCGGCTTTGGGGGAAGTGCTGAAATGGAGCTTGGTTAAACTGGAACGCGCCGACGCTCCTGTGCCTTGGAGCTGAGGCAGGGTCTGTTATGGGCTGTGTGCCTGATGCACACAGCGGTGTTGTGCTAACAAACCACTTCCCACGAGGATGGAGACCTCTTGATCGCATGGCCTCAGTTCCAGTTCACCCTACCTGCAGACTGCAGTTGACCTACCTTTCTGATGTGGATCTGATGGTGCCACTCTTACCGGGAAGCCCTCCATGGTTTCCTGTCGCACCTTCAACTTCTTAGTTGAACTCTAGAGTACTGCACACAGACCCCTAAGTCTGCTTCCCCTTCCTTCCCTAGATGAACCCTCGTCCTTCCTTGCTTCTCAGCAAGGAGCACACCCTTCAGCACAAAGACACCCAGGCTTGCTCTGGGGAATGCTACTTGGTACTCAGGATTCTGTAAATTCACCTCCCACACTCCCCACTTGGAATTAGCTCCCTTCTCCTCTAAGGGCCTTATACTTGTGTTACCACAATTTTTGTGTTCGAGTTGGGAGCTGGTGAGCTTCTGGGTGACGGGTCCCGAGGCCCCAGACCTACAGCGTAGGCTCTGCACCTTCTACAGAGCACATCCTGAAATGCCGGCGGAAGCAGCTCAGAGGGGTGGATTCAGAGACGAGCGTAAGGACCCTCTCCCCTCCCCACGGATGCCCTTTGCCAGTGCGGTGCGGCCAGACGCCGGCTGCTGTTGGCAGCCATGGCCCGGGCGCAGCCACATCCCCGTCCGCTCCGCTCCGCCCCCCAGCAATGACACGGCTTTAACAGTCACCAGTGTTCTGTGTCTTCCCGGGTGTCACTGTTGGAACCCCTGATGTGACAGCTTCACCATGGTTACGTCAACTTTGATGGATGCTGCCTACCTTAGCATCTCCCGGTATGTAGGCTTAAACCTACGACACAGACTTTTGGGAAAGTGATGACATTCCCCTTGGTCTGAAGCTCTGGTGGATTTTAAATCCACAGAGGGAGGTGACTAAATAGAATGGGAGCTACAGCTTGCTGAGTCTGTGGTGTTAGCCCACTCTTAGCTCATTAAAGCAGATGCTCTGCAAATTGATTTAAACCATTGTTTTGGGAGACCGTGGGGCTAATTCCTGGGAAGAGAGGACACTAGTGTGATGATGGGGTGAACCAGCCAAGGCTCTGGAAGGTGGGCTTGGCTGGCTGGTCATGTGGCTTGCCCTATGGGCTCCTCTGCAAACAAACCAGAGGAGAATGGGTTTGCTGTTTTGCCCACTAGTTGGACAGAAATGTAATCTGAGGCATCTCTGACAAGCCCTCTAGACATGAGCAGGGCCACAGGGGAAGGGCCTGAAGTCGGGGGGTAGGTGGCTTGTCCCTGGGCCTGCTCTTCAAACGCACCTGCTGTTAGGTCCTCTGTTGGCGTGGAATCCAGACAGGCACGTGTTTCTACAAACTGAGCAGGAGTGGGCACTCTTGGCTGAGTCTCCCCTTCAAAGTTTTAAGGCGTTAGTCCTCTTTTAACTTGGCAATTGGGCATAGAGCGAGCGGTGTGACCTGGAACCAAAGTAACAGGGAACTGCTGGCAGGTGTGTAAGCGATCAGGCTTTACCCGACAGATCAGCTCTCCTCCCTGCAACCCTGCAGGCAGCAGCTCCCAACCTTTGGGGCACCACGGACCTTTTTGGCCTCCAAGGACTGGATGGAGGGGGGTAGCTTCTGAATGATTCAAGTGCATCATATTTATTGTGCACTTTATTATTATTATATCAACTCCGTCTCAGATCATCAGGCGCTAGGTCCAGGAGGTTGGGGACCCTGCTATAGACCTTCTAAAACCTGCATCGTTCCTGCTGGTTGTGCTAAAGAGTGGAAGAGACAGCATTTTGAAAAAAAATTGTGCTCTAGTGTCATTAAAGGTAGTTTTGAATCATCCAGCAAAGGCCTTGTAGAAATCTATCTATTCCTTTTTTTCTTTTAATTGAAGCTGTGTCAGTTTCAGGTGTTCAGCAGAAACCTGTCTGTTCTTAAAGGCTGCCGGCTGACGTGTTCCAGCTGAGAAAACCCATCTCATCCAGGCCCGCAGCCGCGAGCTCCGCTGTGGCAGATGCAGGGGCCCAGGCCCAGCCCAGGGCGAGCCACAGGGCTGTGGGCCCTGTGGGCATGGCCCAGGTCCCCAGTGAGCTCCAGTGGTCCTCTCCCTGCGCGTCCTGCTGCTTCTCTGGAGCACCCCTACGCTCTCCTCCCTGCTCTCTTTGAGCTCACACACCTGTCTGATGTGCCGGTGCACCCCAGGGGCACTGTGAGGAGCGTTTGACTGGGTGGGGAAGGTTCTAGCTGCCAGGGTGACTCAGGAAAATATCACCAACCAAGGCAGGTGCGGGGAACCACGCAGAATGGGGTAGGAACTGGGAATATGAGCCCGTGTCAAGGCCACACAAGGAGAAAGCATGGATTTTGCACAGAGGGGTTAGAGGCATGTCCACGCTGGGCCCTAGGGAGTAAGGAGGACTCCAGCAGCTTCTGAAAGGGGGCAGGCGACCTGCGGCCAAGGAACCTCAATCACATAGCACTTGGCTTTACTTTAAAGTCACTGACTATATTGGACTCTAGGCCCTGAGGGGCAGGTCCATAACCCATCCCTGGTTTTGTCCACAAGCAGGTCCTGTCCTGGCTCAGCACACAGGCTGTAGTCAGGGGATGAGACAGGACAATGGTCCCCAAGATGTCCACACCCTGACCGGGGGAACCATACTTTGTATGGAAAAGGGACGCTGCACACATGACTGAGCCAAGGGCCTTGGTGGGTTGGGGGTGGGGAGGGCTTAGCGTGGATGGTCCAGATGGACGCAGTGTGAGCAGAGGTCCTTTCAAGAGGGAGCTGTGAGGCGGGAAGCAGAGACGGGTGAGGGAGCACAGCACCTCCTCTCCTCTGCAGCTAGTTCGTTTACCTTCATCACACACCGCTTCCTCTCTCAAGCCTTCCCTGGCCGTCTGTAAGAAAAGCAATGGAAATGTCATTTTAAGGCTTTCCACCTGGGGCTGGAAGTGGGCCCAGGACGAAAAAAGGACCAGACCGAAGTGTGTCCCCCCGAGCTCGTGCCGTCCTGGGGCCACGGGCTGGAGTGAGCCTGTCAGCACCCCGCAGACCGCTGCTTCGGGCTTGAGACACCGTCCAACTCCTTGGAGAAGGTGGGAGGAAAACGACGCTTCTTCCAGCCAGGCGGCCCGGTCCTCTGCAGAGGTCACTTCACTTCTACGACACCCACCGGGCGTGGCTCTGTGTTCCGGGAATCGGTGTCTCTGCTAAGGGCTCACACCTGGATTTCTGGAGCCGGCAGGTAGGACCTCCTGGTCTCAGTGACTGGGGCCGCCTCTCGCTGAGGTGGGGCAGCCTTGGTGTCGGCTCCTTTTCTCATTTTCCTTTCCCATTAGGTGGAGCGGGTCGTACGTTGCCACCTCCCTGCCTCTGGGACGTATCCGGACTGTATCCCTGTTTATCCGGACGTCGTTCGGCCCGTGAGGCACAAGCCGGGTCGCCCCTTTACTGAACATGCAGCATGGATGGGCTTCCGACTGTCTCGAGGTGGGGCGGGGCGAGGGCGTGGCCAGAGGGGGCGTGGTGTGGGGGCGGGCATGTGGGGGCGGGCGCCGTGGGGGGGCGTGGTAGGGCGTGGCGGGGGCGTGGCGTGGCGTGGCGTGGTGTGGGGGCGGGCGTGGCGTGGCAGGGGCGCGGGCGGGGGGGCGGGGAGCATGGGGGCGTGGCGGGGCGTGGTGGGGGCGGGACGGGGGTGGGATGGGGCGGGGCGAGCTGTTTACATCAGTGACTTGGGTGGTGTTCTGAGCTTCTGAAGCTCAGAGCTGAGGACCTCAGACTGTGGCTGCAAACACCTCCTTCCCCCCACCTCTGTTTCTCTCTGGTTCTACCAGGACTGCTCTGTGGGCGAAGACAGAGGCAGGCTTAAAGCCAAATCAGCAAGCACCTCCAGGTGGCTAGTCCTTCACATTCAGGCCAGAAGCTCGTCAGGAGCAAAGCCCCAAGAAGACGAACTAGCACTAGTTAGTGACGTGAGGCAGACATAGAGGAGCAAATACTGTTTCCTCTCACTCGTATGAGGCACCTGAACAGTCAAGTTCACAGAGACAGAAAGTGTATGGTTGGAGGGGTCGGGGGCGGGGAGTCGTTTAAAGGGGGCAGAGCTTCTGTTTGGCAAGATGTAAAGAGCCATGGACAGTGGGTAACATGGTGGAGCTGGACACGTAGAAATAATTAAGGTGGTAAATTTCATGCTGTGTATATTTTACCACATTTTTAAAAAGATCTCACACTTAAATGTTATTTATCTGACTGAGTTGCCAGTCCTGGCTCTGCCACCCCCCTTACCTCGTGGGATCTGATGAATTTTAAAAGTTAAGAAAGTGAACACATTATGGAACCTCAGGGTTTGACGACCGTTCGGTTCACACCGGTCCCGTGGGAACTAGAGTCGAAGGGACCAGACTCCAGCCCGGCGCCCCCAGCCCTCTCTGCACTCACTGTTGGCCTGGAAAGATGCAAACACAGTTTCTAACTGCTCAAGGCCACATCCTTAGGATGACCCCAGCCCCCCACCCCCCAAAACTGTCTGCCTGAGGAAATCCGAGGCTGCCTGAAGACTGCTGTTAGTCCAGCCAAAACCTGCCACAGGCCCTGGTCTCCCAGCCTCTGTGTGAGGCTCGGCACCTAACTGGATCACCTCCTGTTAGACAATCCCCAGATGGGTTCCCAGGCACCTAACTGGATCACCTCCTGTTAGACAACCCCCAGATGGGTTCCCAGGCCCACCCCCTTCCACCCCTGGACAGCCCTTTGCTTCTCTAACTCTACAGAGCCTGCTGCTGCTGCTGCCAAGTCGCTTCAGTCGTGTCCGACTCGGTGCGACCCCATAGACAGCAGCCCACCAGGCTCTGCGGTCCCTGGGATTCTCCAGGCAAGAACACTGGAGTGGGTTGCCATTTCCTTCTCCATTGCGTGAAAGTGAAAAGTGAAAGTGAAGTTGCCCAGTCGCGACTGACTCCTGCGGACCCCATGGACTGCAGCCCACCAGGCTCCTCCATCCACGGGATTTTCTAGGCGAGAGGACTGGAGTGGGGCACCACTGCCCACCCTAGAAAACTCCTGATCACCTCTGGGCATACAGTTGAGTTCTGTTCCTGCTGCAATAGTGTGTTACTGATTAAAATCTGTTCTGACCACTATACCTGTGGCTTTGTTTATCTCTGGCAGTTCTGATAAAACTTTATTTATGGACACTGAAATCTGAATTTCGTGAAATTTTCACATCATGAAATCTTTTTCCTCTTTGATGTTTCTTAACCATTTAAAACTATAAAAACCATTCTTAGCAAGAGACAGGCCCCAGATTGACCCTCAGCTGGTAGTTTGCTGACCCGTCCCTGCAAAAGGGGCTGGCCACAGCCTCTGGAACAGATCAAGGTAAGGGGCACGGGGTCCTTTCTGCTCACTAGTCTGGCTTTCCATCCCCAAGGGCTGGCTGAATGCAGGGGATTCAAAGGCAGAAGAGTGTACATTGTGACACTCCAGGTGGCCCTTCGTGTCTAGCTGCTAAGCCCGGCTACCTAATGTTCTCTGCCACAAAAATCCAGCGTCTGAAACCAGACCCTCGTGGCCGGGCAGCTGGAGCCCTGTGTCAGAACTGGGATGCCTCTGGCACTGGCAGCTCTGGAAATAATGCTCCTTGTTTTTCACGCTCTTGCCAATTCAGATGGCCTCTGGTTTCTCCTGAAGACAACCCAGGGCCCAGAGTTAGAAACTGGATTTCAGAGCCTCTAAGTCTCGCCAGTAAACAGACCCTCTGTCCCTGTGTCCCCACAGAAGTCCTCACCATCCCCGGGGCCTATGCCTTCATCTCTCCTCTGGGTCAAGGGGGCCCTTGGGCTGTGTGGTCAGAAACCCAAGCGATCTCTATGCAAGGCCAAGGAAAGGCATGTTTCAAAGAGTTTTTATTTCAAATCGCCGTCAGACCAGTTAAAAAGTGCTTGTCGGGTCTGCCGGAAGCCAAGGAGGGGATGTCGGGTGACCAGGAAGCAGAGAGGCGCTGGCGGCTGGCACAGCTGAGCACCTGGGGCGGCGGGCAAGCCGCGGAGGAACATCCGGGAGGCCGGTCGAGGACCCCCGGGGACCCCAGCACCGGCTGCCCCGCCCCTCCCGGCCGGCCGGGCCGAGTCCACTGGCCGAGCGGGCCGCGCCGCGTGTCCACTGGCCGGCCCCGGAGAAGCGCCGCGCCGTGTGCGCGCAGTGGGGACGCGGAGAAGTCACGCCGCCACCTCCGGCCCGTCCAAGGCTCAGCCTCCCGAAGCAGGCCCCGTGCCCGGGCCCAGGACTAGTGCTCGGGCTCGGCGTCCATGCAGGACTCCCAGGGGTCGCGGGGCATCCGCGGCAGCGCGAGGAGCAGCAGCGCGAGGCCGCCGACCAGGAGTAGAGCTGCGGCGACGCAGGCGCAGATGAAGGACCAGGCGAGCGAGTGCGCGATCCAGGCCGTGTGCTCGCTGTCGACCATGCGCTGCACCGACTGCCGCATGACCTCCGCCGACACCGAGAGGCAGAGGCCTGAGGGCACAGCCGGGCTCAGGCTGCGGGCCTTGAGGGGCAGACCCAGGGCGGGGGGTGCGGGGGGACCAGGGGGGAAGGTGAGTGCGGGAGTCAGGTGGGGTATTGGGGGGTGGGGCGGGGTCACGGGGGCATGGGGAGCAGGGGCCTGGAGCCGGGCCTTGTCCAAACCCAGCCCCCACCCCGGCGGGCTAGGGAGAGGGGCAGGAGCATCCCTCGGCCCCGCACCCACAGGAGGCCCATCCTACCCGCGAAGATGTAGAACATGGAGGCCGGCCTCAGCAGGTAGTCCCGCTTCTTCCGGAAGGACAGGAGTGCGCAGAGGGTGCCCACGATGATGAAGCCCAGGCTGAAGATGGCGATGGCGGCGGCTGAGATGCTGTACTCTGCGGCACAAGAGTGTGGGGACGCCGGGGTCTCAGGAGGGGCTCGGCGTCCCCTCACCTGCTGTGCCTGCCCCCCAGATTAGCGATGCTCCGCCTCCTGTCGTCCCCGTTTCCCAGGTGAGAACACTGAGGGCCAGAGATGAAACCATTCCTTCCGAGTGGCACATGAGTAAGGGATGGGGCCAGGATGTCCACACGACCTAATTCCTTCTCCAGGTCGTCCAGGCACCAAAATGAAGGTCCTCCTTCCAGGGGCACAGGCCTCAGAAGGTGGTGGGAGATTTGTGGCTTAAGACCTGCCTGGAGCAGAAACCTCCCTCCCAGAGTCAGGGCTGAAGGTGACACCCAGGCTCAGGGTGGCCTGTCCTGGGACTGACAAGCAGCCTCTGGAAGGATGACAGAGTGCGGCTTATTACAGAGCTCGGTGCCGGAGAGGATCTGTATGCGTATGCCAGGGTGAGCCTGGGTGTGCGTGTGTGTGCATGTGTGTCTGTGTGCATGTGTGTGTCGGTGTGTGTGCGTGTGTGTCTGGGCGTGCATGTGTGTACCTGGGCACGCGTGTGTGTGCCTGGGAGGCCTGATGCAGAGACCTGAGACACCTGGAGGTGGGAGCTGTCGTTTCTGGGCACAGAGGTTGGCCCGGCTGCCTCTGACAAACTTCAGGAGGGGCTGCTTGTCATCAAGCAGGAGGCTGGGGCTTTCATGCCAGGGATTTTCCAGCTCAGCAGGGAGTGGTAGAATCTACTTTTCCTCCCCTTCCCTACCCTCCACCCAGGCTCACCTTTCTGAGTAGTGACTTCGAAGATCTCTGAGCTCTCGCCTGGGTTAAAATGCCTGAAGTAGGAACAGTTTTTCTCTGCAAAGGAGGGAGACAGTTGAGAGAAAGGGCTGCAGCTGGGGCGGGAGCTGGCAAGGAGGGGGTGGGCCAGTCCCACTGGGGCTTCTGGCTTGCTGTCTGCTCTCTAAACCCTGACTCTGGGCTGAAACAAGCCTCTTTCTTCCACCCTTAGACCAAAAGTTTGGTGGGAAAGGGGCTGCATAAGAGCCTGAGGATCTTCAGGGAGCTGAGGCTGACTCAGTCCAGGTGCAGAGCACTGGGTACTGAGCCCTTTTGGCAGATGGGGTAACTGAAGCCTAGAGTTCAAGTCTGTTCGGGACTGTGAGACACATGGTCAATCAGGGCCAGACAGTGGTCCTCAGCTGGGGCTGATTCTGTCCCCAGGGGACCCTTGGCAGTGTCTGGAGACATTTCTGTGTCCCAGCTGGGCAGATGGCTACTGGTACCTGGTGGGTGGTGGCCTGGGATATGCCGAATACCCTGCAGTGCACAAAACTACCAGCCCTCAGATGCCAGAGCCGCTGGGGTTGCCAGACCCAGGATCACATACAACCCAGGGCTGGTTTCCAATCAGCATCCAGGCAAAGTCTTTTTGAAGAACTTTCCAGGAGATTCTGATGTTCAGCCAGGTATAGAAACCTGGCTCCAACCCCCTTAAAATGTCGCCCGAAGGGCTTTGCTGAGTGGGCCATTGTGTGGACTTGGATGAAGGGCCACGTGAGATGAAGGGCCACGTGTGACCGTCATCTCACGAATTAGGCCCTCCACGCCTGTGAGCATAGAGGCAGCGCAGCTGAGACCTCCTAGGTGAGCTGCTCGGCCCACTTGATTAGCTCCGGGAAAGCCATGGAAAACGTGTGTTGGCCACAGGGCCCCAAATCTGGATTTGGTAGGGGGCAGAGGAGGAACTCCGGAGAAGGCAATGGCAACCCACTCCAGTACTCTTGCCTGGAAAATCCCATGGACGGAGGAGCCTGGTGGGCTGCAGTCCATGGGGTTGCTAAGAGTCAGGCACAACTGAGCAACTTCACTGTCACTTTTCACTTTCATGCATTGGAGAAGGAAATGGAAACCCACTCCAGTATTCTTGCCTGGAGCATCCCAGAGATGGCAGAGCCTAGTGGGCTGCTGTCTATGGGGTCGCACAGAGTCAGACACGACTGACTTGACTGAGCAGCAGCAGCAGTGGAGGAAGAACACAGAACAAAGAAATTCACACTGATTTTCAATATAATTTCTCCTCCATTTTTCTCTTTAAATCTCTCTTACAACTAGATATACTGTAAAATCAAAGGACTATTGCTTATTGCATAGTTTAATGTTCTTTACTGCTGATTTAGGAAGTAGATGAATGGGTTATTTTATACTATTTTGTTTCTTAAAAAACTAAACCATGTTGCTTTTTATTTGTGTGAGGCACTGCACGGGATCGTTTCTCCTGTGTCTCCTGGAGCCCCAGTGGGAAGCTCTGTGCTCCGGGTTCAGACGTGTCTGCTTTGCGCCTGCATTTGGTTTTTATCTTCAGGCCACAGCTTAATGTTCACCAGTTGTTTGGTGCCTCGTTTCTTTTGGAAAAAAGCCTGCTGCCAGTCGTAACTTTCACTGGAGTCCAGGCTTCCGTCTGCCTGAGATGATCATCTCCCACTGAAATCTCTGGCCCCCGACCCCCTAATGTCAAGGTTACTGCTGCTCCGCAGTGGAGGAAGAGAATGGCCCCAGGAGATGGAGCCTGGTTTAGCAGCAGCAAATGTTCCATGAAGTAAACAGCCTTTTCTTTGAGCTTCTATATTTAAATCACTCTCCTTTTGAGCTGAGTTACCTGGGGTGTGTGGCTGCCGCTGGTGATGTCAGGCACTTCTGGTGCTATTTTCCAGCATAACGGAGCTCTCATGTATGTGTTAGGTTATCAGCTGCAGCAGACCTGCTCTAATGGCTCCTGCGAGGTGATGGGTCCCCCAGAGTCTCCCTCTGGACAGAGGAATAATTTCTGTCTCATTCTTTAAGGGCCAACTTTGGTTGCTTTTGAAAACCCTCTGAAGGGAATTGACTGAATTCAAGTGTGTTTCACGATTGGCTGCCTCCCTGACAATTTGCAGACCCTGAGTTAGAAGCCTTCAGCACGAGTGGCCTGGACATAAGGCCCATCGAGGACCCGGCCAAGGCAGGCACGTCCATGTTGCCAAAGGTCCTCTTGCTCAGGTGGTGGTTGGGGTGTCGGCACCCCCAGACCAGCACCAGCCTCTGGGGAAGCCACTCTGCAGATTGTGCGGGGACAAGTACAGGCACCCCCCTTACTAAGTGCTCTCACAGGGTGGCTGGGGGCTCCCAGTCCCCTCCCTCCGTGGCAGGTCTTCGGGCGCGCGGATGGGCCCTCCCGCCCGTCCCCTCTCCTGACTCAGTGCTTGAGGAGGATTGGTGTCCCCTGTGCTGAACCAGGAGAAGCGCCGCTACAGGGCCCTGTGAATGCCCATCAGAGACGGCAGCCCCTTCGTGTCTTGTAATCTTTTAAAATTTAAAATTAAAAACTTGACATTTTTAAACAATGTAACTGTGGAAATTAGATGTCCACTCCTCCTCAGGGTTTGTTTCTGTGGCTGCTTGTTAAATTTCATTTCTGAATGAAATATGTGAAGTCTGTGTTCATGTATGGCCACTGAAATCTCTGCTCAGGTAGTTTGGTGGTCAGCTCGCAGACATTTCCTAGAATGCTTAAAGCCACGCCTCTCCCAGTCTTTGCTGAGGAGCTCCGTGCCAGTAGACAGCCAAGCACTCAGCCAAGTGGCCTGCGTGCTGCCTTAGCCTTTTTCTCCCTTTCTCTTCCCCAACTCCCCTGCCCCGGGCTCGTTCTCTCCCTTCCCTTCTTTGTCTCTTTCTCCCTCCCTCGTGCTGTCTCCCTCCTTCTCTCTCTCTCTCTTCACACAGCTCTGCATAAGCCAGAGGTGAGAGCTTATGGCCTTCTCAGATCTTTCCCGTGCACGCTTGTTGCACTGTGGACCCACGTGGCCTCCTAAACTCCCAGGAATATTTTGGGGCTTTTCGAAGCCACCTATCTTATTCTCCAGTTTTCTGGTTAGCCTATTGTTTGCTCTGTTATCTGCTCCCTTAGGCAGTTACGATATTAAACAACTGTCTCTAATTGTTTTTGACAAATGCCTCCTGGGTAAAAGACTGTTTCCACTGGATGAGCTCAGAGTCAGGTCAAATAAAGACAGCCTTGCAAATACAAACTTCTAGGGAGCCACCAGACAGATCAGATAATGACAGCACTCTGGGAAGGAGGCCTTGAAAGGGATCCAGCCCTAGTCTGTCCCTTCTGGTGACTTCCAGGCAGCTGGCTTCACTCTGATGGCAGGCTGTTGGTTTTTGAGGCTGTGACAGAGTCAGGGAGGAAAGAACTGGAATAGCAGCTTAAGACACCACAGACCTCATTGTTCCTACTGGGATTCACTCCTCTTTCTTGAATAAGCACTTGCTTATTGCTGCAAGACTGGTTAACTTCTAGAGTTCTGAAAAAGTGTATCCTGACCGTGTTAGCCAATGTTCTCATTGTTTTTATGGAGAAAAGAATTTTTGGAGGTCCTTACTCTGTTGTTTTTTCTGTCATCCAAAGTTAACATGTAATATATGCGTTTGGCAGACAGCGCTGTACTTGGATTTGTAGATGTTGCTGTTAACTAAGGAGAGAAGGCATATGAACTCTCTTCCTCCAAGAAACATTGATCCAGTAGAGCATAGGCAGGATGGGTAGAGAAGGGAAACGACGTCCCCTTGCAGAGAAAGGATAGGGGAGAAGGCAGGAGTGCACCTGGACAGCTTGTCCAGCGCTCACAGGCTCGGAAGGTGCCATTCACTCTGGGCCAGGAGAAGGCGGCCTAGAGGTTGACTCGACTCAGGCTCACGGCCAGGCTGAGCCAGTGCATCCCCTTTGGCCGGTCTGGTCACGTCCCACGTCGTCTCTCCTTGTATAGACTCCCCTCACCACCCTGCTCATCTGCTCTGTAAATTCACCAGGCTTTAAAAGGCCAAGGACAGGTGGACCGTAACAGTGCGTTCCCACGCACGGTCCCTGGAGGATCTGCCCTGCCCAGGAGGGCTGGAGGGATGGTGCACCTGTTTATGGGTGTGCTCGGCAGTGGCCGCGAGGCGTGGGCATGTGGGCTACATGATACCCTTTGAGCACATGTCCGTGCCTGTGAGAGCCCTCAGGCTTGGGACTCGCTGTGTCTTCCAGGTGATCGGTGGGAGTGAGCAGGGCAGGGCTTTCCTGGGGTAGGGGGGTGGGGGTGGGCGAGGAAGGTGAGAGGCGGAGGGGTGGGGTTTGGGCTCCTTCACCCCCAACAGAGACCGCAGGGTCTTCGGGGACTTAGCAGTGCCTTCCTTGAAGAGCAGGGTTCAAGGAATACCCAGTCTGATAACAGACTAATTCTGAAAACCAGGTGGGACCCTGCACTCAGCCTGGTTGCTGGCCGCCTTGGGGTGACATTGGAAGGAGCGCTGGAGGGGACTCTGGGTTGCTGGGCCTGAGCCCGTGTGTTAAAGGAAGGCGTGGAGTCTGCGATGGGCTTGTCAGCGCCCAGTCCTCTGGGGGTGGTGGGCAGGGCCCGCACGGAGCCCAGACTCTGACGCGGCCCCAGGCCCTTTCCGCAGCAGGCCTCTGCCCACTGAGAACGTGGAGGCTCCACACCTGCGGAGAGGCGGCCACCCTCACACCAGGTGTTCTCCACAAAGAGGCCTTCAAGTGTGGTTCGCGCACGACTAGGAGAGTGAGGCAGGCACTTAAATCACAGCGAGAGGAAGCGTTTTCTGAGTCTGAAGGGGACCCGTTCAGGAGGAGGCGCGGGACACAGTCCTTGCACAAAGCCGGTCCCGCCTCACAGACGAGTCACCTGTGGGCACTCAGGGCCGGCACCCAGGAGGGCCGCGCGCCGGTTCCTCCTGCCGCCTTCAGGGGGAGGAGTCCTGCATTCCCCTTTTGCACGGGGTCGGGTTACCCTTTAGCGGAGTGTGTCCGCACGCCAGCCTGGAATGAACTCCCCCGAGGCGGCCCTTCCACCTGAGGCCTGCGTTTGGTGGGGGCCGGGCGTCCAGGCTGTCTGCAGACCCGCGCGCTCTTTGCTGAGCCGCGGTCTGTCCGCCCATCCAGACCCCTGCCCCCTGACCAGCCGCGAGCCCCAGCGCACGGAATAGCGGGAGACGAGCACCCGCACTCCGCAGCCCGGCCCCGCCCCGCCAGCACCGCCTCGGCCGGCCCACCGCCCCCGCCCAGGCTCGCTCCGGTCTCTGGAGCCCCGTCGTCCCACAGGGGCGGGCGCGGCGGTACGTTACCCCCGGGCAGGGTGATGGGGCCGCAGCTCCTCTCCTTGTCGCCCACGAAGATCCGCTTCGTGCAGATCCGCCAGAGGCCGAAGTGGGCCGCCTCGCAGGTGGCGTTGTGGTGCTCCACGTGCGGGCTCAGCACAGCCCAGTGGTCCGTCACCACGGCCACCAGGGCCAGCACGATGCCCACCAGGATGCAGAGGAGGGCCACTCGGACCTTCAGGGTTTTGGTCTGGGACATGGTGATCCCGGGGCCGTGGGCGCCTGGGGTCCGTCGGCCGTGTCCTTCCGGGCCGGGGGCAGCCGGGCTGGGGCGGCGGCAGTGGCTCCAGCGGGGTGTGGAAGCTAAGTTTAGTGTGCGGGCTGAGCCAGGGTGGGCTGGCCGTGGGCGAGGCCACTGGACGGGCTCAGCAGCTGCCCAGGCGTGTCAGAGGCCTGAGGAAGCTTCTATTAATGCGCACCCCGGAGCCTCACTGAGGACGGCTGCTCCTTGGGTTTCAGGGCTGGCTCCCCTCCCGGGGGCCAGGAGCACACCAGGGTGGGGCAGGAGAGAAGGCCCAGACGGGCTGCAGACTCGCCACCCTCAAAGTCCGGGTTACCCTCAGACCGGGCCCTGAGCGGGGAGGGCGAGGGGCACAGGCCTGGCGCTACGCGTGCCAGCCTCTTCCTGCTGGGGCTGAAAGAGGAGTGAGCTGCTGGGGGGAGGGCACAGACCCAGGGACACAGGCCTCTGTCCTCGCCTGGGACCAGGTGAATGGGGCTCTGTTCTGGGGCCTGGGGGGCCCCACCCGGGGCCTCTGTCGCCCACGGCCCAGGGGGGCACGCTGTAGACCTGAACCCCCACAAGCCACCCCAGGTCGCTCCTGCACTGTCTCCTTGTCAGTTCTCTTTCCTTCCCGCCAACTGGGTCCAGAAGAAAAGCTCTTTGGGGGCTAGTAAGTCTTTCACGCATTTCTGACACTTGCAAATCAAAGCCTCGTGCAGGGAGAGCAAAGCCCGCTGACCTGACTGCAGCGCTGTTCTCACTGTCCTGTCAGCTTTGTTACTCGTCGCCAGGTCGCGTCCAGCTCTTTGCAACCTCATGGACTGTAGCATGCCAGGCTTTTAGTTTTAGGTTTGCCTTCTATCAACGACTTCCCTGATGGCTCAGACGGTAAAGCATCTGTCTACAATGCGGGAGACCCGGGTTTGAGCCCTGGGTGGGGAAGATCCCCTGGAGAAGGAAATAGCAGTCCACTCCAGTACTATTGCCTGGAAAATCCCATGGACAGAGGAGCCTGGTAGGCTACAGTCCATGGGGTCACAAAGAGTCAGACACGATTGAGCGACTTCACTTCAATGGCAGGTAATAAGGATTTTCAGGTTATATTGTCCTTTACAAAGTAACTATACTTCAGTGAAGAAGAACAAAAGTAGATTGATTTACAGGTGACTATTAAGCAAAGACATTACTTTGCGAACAAAGATTCATCTAGTCAAGGCTATGGTTTTTCCTGTGGTCATGTATGGATGTGAGAGTTGGACTGTGAAGAAAACAGAGCGCTGAAGAATTGATGCTTTTGAACTGTGGTGTTGGAGAAGACTCTTGAGAGTCCCTTGGACTGCAAGGAGATCCAACCAGTCCATTCTGAAGGAGATCAGCCCTGGGATTTCTTTGGAAGGAATGATGCTAAAGCTGAAACTCCAGTACTTTGGCCACGTCATGCGAAGAGGTGACTCATTGGAAAAGACTCTGATGCTGGGAGGGATTGGGGGCAGGAGGAGAAGGGGACGACAGAGAATGAGATGGCTGGACGGCATCACCGACTCGATGGACGTGAGTCTCAGTGAACTCTGGGAGTTGGTGATGGACAGGGAGGCCTGGCGTGCTGTGATTCATGGGGTCGCAAAGAGTCGGACACGACTGAGCGACTGATCTGATCTGATTTGATCTGATTAAGTGGCTACTGGGTGTATGGATTCAGCAGAGGACACTTGGGGTTTGGGACCACCAAGCGAGGGTCCTGACTCCCCCATCATATCCACCCACTCCACCCCCCGGCCGCAGGCTGGTACTCCAGGCTGGCACCCCGACACCCTCCCGGGTCTGCGTCTCCTTTCTCAAGTCACCAGTAGCCTCTTTTGGGGTGTAGTCAAGGGGCTGATGCATGGTCAGGAGAAGACCCCTGAGCCAGGTAGGGGTTTGACTTCTGAAATCCTGGCCTCAGGCTGATATGGCTTACAAAAAGACTCTCTGCGTGAGGAGAACCATTTGGGGGTCTAACCGTGGAGTTCAGACAGTTAATTATGATGCTGATCATAGTAATAGCTGAGCCTCAGTGAGCGCTTGCTGTCTACCAGGCACTGTGCTAAGCCTCTGTGTACCATTGCAGATAAAGGACCACAGGCTCAGAGGTATGAAGTAGCTCATCTACGGTCATACAGCACATGGGGAAGCCAGGTTTCAGGGCCCAAACTCCTAACCAACAGTTGGAGCTGGGAGGAGCTCTCAAGGTCACTGTGGCTTTAGAGGAGGAAACCTATATTTGTCCTCTACCTTTTAAGTTCTCTGGCTTCCCTGATAGCTCAGTTGGTAAAGAATCCGCTTGCAATGCAGGAGACCCAGTTCGATTCCTGGGTCGGGAAGATCAGCTGGAGAAGGGATATTCTTGGGCTTCCCTGGTGGCTCAGCTGGTAAAGAATCCACCTGCAATGCAGGAGACCTGGGCTCAATTCCTGGGTTGGGAAGATCCCCTGGAGAAGGGAAAGGCTTCCCACTGCAATATTCTGGCCTGGAGAATTCCATGGACTGTATAGAACATGGGGTCGCAGAGTTGGACACGCCTGAGCGACGCACTTTGACTTTTAATTTCTCAGCTGAGGCTCCTCTAACAGCAGCAAGTTGACAAGAGAAAAGCATAGAGATTAATATAAGTTTTATATGGCACTGGAGCCTTCATAAAAAATGAAGACCCAAAGAAACAAATTTGAGTGTTTTTTTTAATAGTTTATTGTAATAATTTAATTTTTTTCTCTAAATGAAAGCATGTTCGTTATAACAAATGCAACCACATACATGTACATGGAGAAAGAAAGTGACTTTCTGCTTTGTGTCTGTAATATCCCTTTCCTTATCCAGAGAGAAATGCTCTTCACAGTTTACACCTGAGCGTTCTAGAGTCGCTGTGTGTGAGGGACGGAAGGGTCCAAGTGAAGGGCAGGAAAGCGGGGGAAGCGAGGTCTGCATCGTGGGGCGTGCGCACGTCGCACGCGAGCGTGAGCGTCTTGGGACCTGCTTCAGGGGAGGGGCAGAGAGGCCTTTCTGGGCGGGCTGTGCCTCAGATTCCTTCCACTTAAAATATGCAGCCTGCCAAGCTCCCATACCTTGGGCCAGCGTGTCCTGAGCCCCTCGTGACTGGTTAAGGGAACTGCAGCCTGGAGAGAGAGGTCTTTGCATCCTCTGGTTTGAGGTTGGCTGCCGGGGGGGAGCAGGCAGATCTACTTTCTCTCCTCCGTTTACTAAACGCTCCTGCAGACAGACCGTCTCTGCTCTGAGGGCCATGCCCGGCGGTCTGCTCTGCTCATGGAGCCGGGGCTGCTGTCCTCCACCTAGCCCTGCCCCCGCCCGCGCCCAGGTCAGAGCCCTGCCTGCAGCTGTGTGGTGTCCAGCAGGCTGACTTCTCTGACTGCCCCTCCTCTAGGGTTTGAGATAATGCACTTCACCAGCTCAGCCCGAGGAGGTGCTTTGGACCGAACTAGGTCCCCTTAAATGCCGGTGATGAGGCCTACCCCTGCTGTGACGGCGTTCGGAGCAGGGCCTTGGGAGCTGAGTAGGTTTAGTTATCAGGAGAGACTGGAGAGCTTCCTCTGTCTTCCTCTCAGCCACGGGAGGACGTCACGAGAAGACAAGGAGGAGAGCGCATCTCAGAACACGCCATGCTGGCACAGTGATCCAGGCTTCCAGCCCCCAGAACTGTGAGAGAAGACATGCTGTCATTCAAGTTACCCTGTCTGTGGTCTTTCTTCCCGACCCAGGGATTGAACCCAGGTCTCCTGCATTGCAGGCAGATTCCTTATTGTCTGAGCCACCAGGGAAGCCCTTTCTGTCATGGCAGCCCGAGCGAGTATATCGACATTAGGCACCAGGTTCAGGAGGGTTTTGTTATTCTCATCATCTGTAGACTGCCGGTGGGTCAGCTTTCCCTGATGGGCTGTAAGCTTCTAGAGGGTAGAGACACAGAACCATCTTCTGCGCTGGTTCTGGGCTCCCTCAGAGAGCTCCCTGAATGGGTTCTGGGCTCCCTCAGAGAGCTCCCTGAATGGGTTCTGGGCTCCCTCAGAGAGCTCCCTGAATGAATGGGTTCTGGGCTCCCTCAGAGAGCTCCCTGAATGGGTTCTGGGCTCCCTCAGAGAGCTCCCTGAATGGGTTCTGGGCTCCCTCAGAGAGCTCCCTGAATGGAGCCCAGGGTTGGGCCTTCATACATGTTTGCTGAAGGAGGGATGGCTGAGCGGATGGACAGATGGACTGAAAGAAGGGGACAGAGCTCAGATAACTGACTCCACTGGACGATCCAGAGGCCACGGGCATAAGAGGACAGCTGGGCAGGCCCAGCAGGGCTTGGGTGGCTAATTTGCTTCCAGGTGCTGAGGGGCACCCCAGGAGGGAGGGGGGGCACCGTCACCACCTCTGTGACCTAGCCCACAAGGAAGACACACTTTCTACCACAGTCTTCAGGGTGGAGATGCCCTGCTCAGCTCACCAGGAGTTGTCCATGTTTGAGTCGTCCAGATGAACCAGCGTCCACTTGTCCCAAGAAGAACCAGACATAGTTACAGCAAGGAAGATACCTCTGAGAGGTGGGCCTCGAGTGGAGCCGGGGCTGAGGCACACCTGTGAGGGGCCCAGTGAACCTTCCTCAGAAACGTGTCGATCTGATTTTGAGCTAAGTCTCCATCAGGCTGAGAGATGGCCTTGGGTGTGTGTTGTCCAGCTGGTCTCAACCTCTTTTTGCCGCGTCCTCTGCCTCCCTGCGTCATGCGGCCGGGACTTTCTGCAGCCGCGGGCGTGCTGCCCCTGCTCCAGCCTGGGAGTCACAGATGGCCTCCCTCTGTCCAAGGGCCCCGGTCTCCTCCACCTGAGTCAGAGAGCCCATCGCCTGACCTGTTTCCATCATCCCAGCCCCCTTCTCTGACTCTCCTGCCACCCTCTTGCCCTTAAGTAGACCCTTGTGGTTACGGGGGGTCCACCCAGATAATCCAGGACCATCTCCCCATCTCAGGATCTGCGATTTAATCACACCGCATGGTCCCTTTTGTCACTGACCCTTTTGTCACTGACCCTTTTGTCACTGCCCCTGCGGTGACAGTCTCAGGCTCAGATGTCTATGGGGCCACTGTTCTGCCCACTGCAGGGCCTGACATGGAATTTGATTTTCTCTGGCTTCACCTAGAAGTTCGGGCGTGGGGATGCAGGTGAGACGGAAGGAGGGAACCTGGGAGGTCGACGCCGAGGGGGCTGAAGGCAATAGCAGACGGTGTGCGGGTCTGGGCTGCCTGGGGCGGTTAGCTCATGGTTGGGGTCGCCCTGGGACACAGCAAGGTCATGATGACGAGGTCAAGGCCCTGGAGGGCTTGATGAGGTTGCGGGGCAGGCGTACTTGCGGGGGGGTAGGCACTGGGGGCACTGGAAGCGATGCCCAGAGAGGCAGAGGGCCCTGAAGACCATGGCGGGGGGACAGTCAGCGTGATGGATGGGAGGCGCTTGGATGTGAGAAGGTCACTGCAGGGCAGCCGTGAGGCCAGGAGTCGAGGTCGGACATTGGACACTGACGTGGCAGGACTTGGGGTGCGCAGGAGGGCGTTCAGGAGGTGTCAGTGCTGAGGAAGGGTTCAGGAGGGCCTCCCCAGGCCTTGGAGAAGGCTCTTCCCCAGGAGGGCAGGGAGTGGGGAATCACTGCCCCCTCCTGCGGTCACGCGTCCCGGGCCACGAGTGCAGAACTGCCTCTGGTCGCCTCTGCTCCTGGGTTTTGTCAGGAGCTGCAAACTTTAAAACAGCTGAATCAGGTGTCTCTGCCCTGGCTTCCTCTGGACCCTGAGGCCCCTGAGGCCACCTTTCTCCCTTTCCAGCCCCACACTTCCTGGGACTGAGGAGGGGCCGGGCAGTCTGGCAGGGACCCCGGCAGGAGGATGGATGGCTCCTACCAGGAGGGCGGGGGAAATGGGAGTCCTCAGGGGAGAAAAGGTTCCGTCTGTCCGAGAAGGTGGACAGAGATCTCAGTAAGGAGCTTTCAAGATGTAGGTAGTTCCAGAGGGCTCAGCGGAGACGGAGGATGGGAGGTGGCTGGCGGGTGGAGACGAAGGCTGGAGGCAGGGAGGGTCCTGGAGTGGCCGGGGCTGGAGTGTCTTCCCCACATGCCACAGCCTGATCCTGCCCCTGCGGCCTCCAGGACCAGTCG
The DNA here is from genome assembly GCF_032452875.1 of Bos javanicus. Classification (NCBI taxonomy): domain Eukaryota; kingdom Metazoa; phylum Chordata; class Mammalia; order Artiodactyla; family Bovidae; genus Bos; species Bos javanicus. The sequence goes on along the minus strand of NC_083886.1, from coordinate 64,699,397 downwards.
TCCCCCATCAGCAAGTGGAGTCTGCTTCCTCTCCCCTCGACCTCAGGCAGGCTTCCAGCTGGGTGCCGGAAGAGCTGTGGGGGTGATGCTCTGCCACCTCTGGGACCCCCACTTTTCTTTCTGCTCGGAGAATTCCAGAGAAGTCACCAGATCCTAACCAAAGCTAGCCTGAACATCCCAGCACTTCGGTTCCATCCAGGTGCAGTTCAGGATTCAGGGACCGAATCCAGCATCAGTTAGGGAAAAGGGGGATGTTTGGGTGATTTGGCCATGAAAGGTTATGCTTTGGAGGAATAATCTAAATTAAAGATGTGGGAAGACGCTCATGGGGACAGTGAACGGGGGACTAACCCACACAGAGTTGGGGGCAGCGACCTTTCAGTGGTGCTGACCTCAGATGACCTCTCAGGTGCTGGGCTTTTGGTTGGTACTGTTTCCTTCTTTAACTTTCCTGTGTTTTGCAGGTTTTTAAAAGGTAAAGTATAATACTCTTAGAATGAGAAAAATATAAGTATTATTTGTTTTAAAAAGCACCTGATTATTTGCAATGTAATCAGTGGATTCTGGAGATCTCCTTGTTGTCATTCCATCACTCAGTCATGTCTGATTCTTTGTGGCCCCACAGACTGCAGCACACCAGGGCTCCCCTGTCCTTCAGTATCTCCTGGAGTTTACTCAAATTCATGCCCACTGAGTCAGTGACGCCATCCAACCATCTCATCTGCCGTCGTTCCCTTCTCCTCCAGCCTTCAATTTTTCCCGGCATCAGGGGAGATCTCATGGGGGTTAATGTATCTCTGAGGACTCTTATCAGGGGACAAAGGTCAGGACCCCAGGTCCCTCCAGCCCCATTCTCCTGCAGTTGTGAGCGTGAGCAGGTGGGTCCATCACTCTCTTTGATCGCAGACCTCTCTCCTGAGGCAGTTTTATTGGAAGCTGAAAGTTTAAAAATATCTGCATCAGGTGTATCTGCCCCTCTCCGCTCTGGCTTCAGAGGCCTCCTCGGTTCCTGCTCCCCTCCAGCTCCAGGGCGGGGCAGATGGCCAGGCAGGCGGCCTGTGCTATATTGGGAACCAGTGCAGGGGGTCACGTGCTGGTTCTGAGTTCCCTGCAGGGAGGCCCCACCCCCACCCCCAGAGTCTCCTTTCCGCAGGCCTGCCTTCTTTCCAACTCCATGCTGGGGACCCAGCCCAGGACCCTCCCCTTGCAGTTATCGCCTGTGTGGAACTGGGAAGTCCCCGTGGGGCTGTGGGGGTCACAGGGTCTGCAGAGAAAGCATCTTCCCAGGGACCACTGAGGCAGGGGTGACGGCGCCAGCTGGAGAAGCTGGTGGGAGGGCAGCCCTCTTCTGGGGGCACCACCCAGTGCCTGGATGGGCCAGATGACAGGTTTCTCCCAAACCAGAGTGTGCTGGACACAGACCTGTTGTGGCCGGGCTCTCAGAGCACTACCTCCCAGGGCTCTTGTGGACTACTTCCTTTCCCTCGAGTGTTGTTTCCTTAGTCAACACTCCTGAAAGCTCCCTTCAAGGGGGAGTTTATGGATGTTTGCTGAAGGTGAAGTCTGTCCCTTCTCCCAACAGCCCCAGAGGGAAGCCTTTCCTTCCTCCCCTGACTTGTTTTCAAAACTGTTGGCTCACTGCAGGGGAGGAAACACCAAGTATAAATGACTGAGGTTCCTGGTACGTCCACAGCCTATATGCAAGGACCAGAAACGCTCTGTGTGATCTTCACGCTTTCTGGGTCTCAGCTTCCATCCCCGAAAAACCCAGCTGGGAATCACTGCCGTTTTGGAGCAGATATTCTTGGGGGGGAGGGGGCTGTGCCCTGTAGGATATTCAGCAGCAGCATCCTTAGCCTGGAGAAGGGAAATGGCAACCCACTCCAGGATTCTTGCCTGGGAAATCCCACACACAGAGAAGCCTGGCAGGCTCTAGTCCATGGAGTCGCAAGAGTCAGACACGACTGAGCGACTGAGCCATCCTTGGCCTCCACCCATCTTCCCAGCAGCAGATGCCAGCAGCACATCTTCCCAGTCCCGACAACCAGGAATGTCCCTAGACACTCGTCCGGGAAGTAAAGATGCCCCACTCGAGAACTGCCAGGCGAGTGCTGTCTCCCTTTGGGCTTGAAATCCTCAAACACATTCCTTCCTTCCTTCTATTACCCCTTGCACCACCCTCACCTCCTTCTTTGGACTTGCTTTCTCTCCTATAATGAGCACATTGAATGAGGGAACTCTTGAATACCTGCTGCCCATGCTGGTTCTGGGCTTCCCTGGTGGCTCAACTGGTAAAGAATCCACCTGCAATCAGGAGACCCCAGTTCCATCCCTGGGTTGAGAGGACCCCCTGGAGAAGGGATAGGCTACCCACTCCAGTATTCTTGGGCTTCCCTGATGGCTCAGATGGTGAAGAATCTGCCTGTAAAGTGGGAGACCTGGATTGGACCTCTGAGTTGGGAAGATCCCCTGGAGAAGGGAATGGCAACCCACTCTAGTATTCTTGCCTGGAGAATCCCATGAACAGAGGAGCCTAGCGGGCTATAGTTTATGGGGTTGCAAAGTGTTGGACACGACTGAGTGACTTTCACTTTCACATGCTGGTCCTGGCATCCAGTAATTCTGTGGTTCTTGTTTGGGTCAAGGCTTGAGCTTGAGCCTGCTCCTTTAACCCAGGAAGAGGGTTGCTGGACCCATTTTACAGATGTGGCATCCAGAGCAGAGAAGAGGCCAGACTTCAACTCTGGAGCTGAGGGAGGGACTCAGGACGCATAGCGGTGAATGCAGTCCTAGTAAAAGGGTCAGCTCCAAGCAGGCACTCCCAGGAAGATCGGGGAAGGGGAGGCAAAAGAGGGAGGTACCCAGACACAGACCCAGAGCTGAGAGTGACCAGCTGTGCCCCAAACGACATTCCTTCCTGCGGGGACTAGACTGCACGTCCCCTCTCCTCTGGCTCTCAGGTGTGACGGTGTCCCTGAGCTCTGGGCAGTGGCACGTGGGCAGAAGGGGGAGCCACAGCTTCTTGGTCCATTAAAACTTCTTACAGCACCCTCTACTCAAGCTCACCTGTTCTTTCCCTTCTCCATCTGCCCACTGGAGGTCAATGCCAAGGGCGACCTTAGACGCTCGTGTTGGGAAGATGGCAGAGCCTGCACAGCGTGGGGCTCTGAACCCGTGATTGACTGTGGGGAGCAGAGCATCTCCCACCCACCCCATGGGTGAGAGGTACACTTGCACTGATTAAGCCGTTTTGCACTCAGGGTGGCTGGCTATGTCATTAGTCTGAGTGATATGGGTACAGGGTGAGGTGGGGCTGGAGGAGGGGCCTGGGGTTCTTGATTGGGGCCCTAGAACTTTCACTTCTACATCAGTTCCCTCAGATTTTACCCTGCAGGTTATGGAGGCAGAATTTGTAGCTGAACTGAAACACATGACGGCGAGAGCCCCACATTGGACAGAGGCCATAGCATGTCACTAAATGCAGACCGCACGGGTGTCTGCCCAGGACGGCGGACGAGCTTGTGCTGAGCCAGAGTTTCCTCGGGGCTAAGAATAAACAGAACTGTTGGTGCCTGGCGCTGATGCGGGGTGGCTTGACTCCAACTTGGAGCTGCGAGCTCAGAGCTCAGCCAGGTCAGTGGAGGGGCGGGTCCCCCACCCCAGGACCCGGCAGCTCAGCGCATCTGGGAACATCGGTTTCTCCGGAGACCCATCTTGGGCAGGAGGAAAGACGGTTAAAAGGCCAGGGCTGAACGCTCAGGCCAGGGGGGGTTCCTGCGGCCGCATGGGCCAGGATGCAGGGGCACCAGGCCCCCAGCCTCCCTGCGGGAGTCACAACAGTGGCCTTCTCGTGAAGGGGGTTAAGAGGCTTGTGCATCTCTGCTCCGAGAGCCCAGAGAAGGCCACGGCTCCTGGGAAGGAGACTCACGGAATCCGTCCAGAAAGGGGGCTGTGACGAAGCAGGGGCGCCAGGGCTCCGGTGCTGCTGTGGGTTCTTCTCCCGGCGCCCGCTTGCAGGCACGGGCCTGGCGCTACCCCAACAGGCTGGCAGGTGTGGCGACGTCGTCAGAGGGCCCCTCGGGTCCCTCTTCCCATTTGGCCTGTGGTTGGAGCCACATCCTCCTGTCCACCTCCTCTAGGTATAAAGCTCACACCTGGGGACAGTGATCCTCTATTTCTCATTCATCCAGGAATCTGGAGGGGAAAGGAGGCTGGTTACTGGACTTGTCAGAAGCCCACCGGGCAGCTTGGCACCCCTGAGGGTGGCTCCATCCGGCCGGACGCGTCCTGCAGGTTCTGAAGATGGGCCTGGCTTGCTCACCTCTCAGATGTCCACACCACACAGGGGTGGCCTGTCCCTCTTCTGTGAACAGGCAGCTCCATGGACCCACCCAGGAGCCTAAACCCAGATGGTGGGGACAGGGAGGCGGCCAGCGGCCCGGACAAGAAGCAGAGAAACTGGCCTTGGCCAGCACAGGATCCACCCTCCTCTCCCCTTCTTCTTGGGGGTCTCCCAGACCCAAGGACACTGACTGCCCACAAGGACTTGAAGGGAGCTCTCCCCTTCCCCGCCCAACATCAAGAGGAGAATGTTTTAAAAATGTTTTTATTTAATTAAAAAAAGACGGAACTAACAACCCCAAACCAGTAGTAAGTACAGGATTCACAGGTATGTAACTGGAGAGACACAAGGGCAGGATGGAAGGGTGGAGGGCATGGGGCATGGGGGGGTCAGGCACGGGCCGCCCAGAGCCCCTGGGCGCAGGGACGGGCTGGCTTCGACGGGGGGCGACTGCGCCCGGGCAGGAGTGGGGGGTGGAGAAAGGCTGTGACGACCAGAGGCGCTGAGGTGTTCTGCTCCCTGCTCTCCGTCCCTCCGATCCCTTTCCTGGTCCCAAGACTGGGCCCCATGTTCTCTGCTGGGACTGGGTGAGAGGTAGGATTCATTGGAACACAGCTTTCTCCATGAGATGATGGATGCTCCCGGGAAGGCAGGAGGAAGTGGCTGACATGGAAGGAAGGACAAGGCTGCCTGCTTTTCGAGGTGACCTTGCTGGGGGACGGGCCCCCAGATCTCGCCCTGTCCTTCCAGCCTGGTGAGACGGTGTCAGGGCCTGGAGAAGGAGGGTGGGGGCGGGCCGAGCCTGGACACTCCAGCACTTGCGGCCGCACATGCTTGGACAGAGCACACAAAGCCAACCTCGACAGAGGGGAAGGGTTTCGAGCAAGCAGAGGGGCCCTGGCACGCGGTCACCGGGGCGGGACAGGTTGGGGCACCCTCTGGAGGCGGCAGAGGAGAGCAGTGAACGTGACCCAGACTGAACTCCTGGGGCCGAGTCCGCCCCAGGGGTCCGTGAGCAGGCGGCTGAGGTAAGAGTTTGCTCGTCACTTCTAAGTACGACAGCTACTGGGATCACGGACAACTGCTCTAGAGCCATCGCCAAGTTTCAAAAAGTAAGAAAGGGTTTGTCATTAGAAAGCCCGCATTTGTATAAAAGAGGGTCGGCTCCAGAAAGCGATCCTCTGAGACCGACAGACTTCCGGGTTCTCTGCTCGCTTCTAGGGGAGAAACAGCTAGAAAAACACCAGCCGTGGAACCTGCCAGCCTCCCTTCCCGGGGCCGGGACGTCCACTTAGCTGCTGCTTCCGCACTTCCTCACCGATGCTTTTGGGTGGTGGCAGAATAAACAACAGTCACAGGGGTGGGGCAGGGGCTGCTCCTACTTTTCAAGAGGGAATGAGTGTCCTGGCTTTTCTGATGAGTGACCACCCGGGAAATGGGGCTTTTCCTCGCTGTTCACCCTCAAGTCTCCCTTTCTTGCACAAAGTCCAGGCTCCTGTTGCCAACCCCTGGGAGGAGGGTCTATCCCTCCCAGCTTGACCCCCTAGGAGAGACAGTGCTGCTCCTCAGGCCAGTGGGCAGGGGTGGGAAGGGACACAGTAAGAGGCCGCTCGGCCACCTTTCCTCTGACCGTAGAATCTTCCAGACTCTGAAGTACAGTCAGCGTATTCCACCCTTTCTGTGAGCAGAAACTTCCAGAAGTGAAGAGGAAAGCCTTTAACTTACGCTCAGCCCCCCACCTTCAGATACCTCCACAGGCCTCAGAGACCCCAGGCCGAGGGCAGCAGCCAAGGACAGCACAAAGGCGAAAGCACCAGGTGGTCACAGGCTCTGTCCTTAGGATCGTGGCCATCTCAACAACTGGCGGCTGCCAGAGACAGACAGACAGACAGAGAGGCAGGGACGAGCTTCAGCTTCCTCGCCTGTGGCTCACAGACACGGGAATCTCACGTCCAAAAGCAGCTGACCAGCCACCAAAGGCTCCAGAGGGCCAGGAAGCCGGGCAGGGAGGGGGCCCCGGAACGCTGCTCTTCAGGCAGGATGTGTTCCCAAGAGGAGATAATGGCTCCGTTTTGCTTCCCAGGTGGGTTCGGCCATGCTGCCTCCGGAGTGCTCTGGGGCCTCCTGGGAGCTTTCAGGACGCCCCTGCATCAAAAGCCACATTTGGGGATAAAGTCAGCCATTTCGCTTCCAGTTCCTGTCTCCCCCAGGCTTCGCTCCAAGCCAGCCCTCCAAGCGTTTGGGGACCCAGGAGGGTGGGATTTGGCTTTAGTCTGTCCTCCGTCCGTCCTAGCGGTCAGAGGCCCCATGGGGCCTAGGCAGCCGATCTGGGGAGAGGCTGGCGCGGACAGGCCAGGCAGGGCTCACACGGGCGTGGTCCTCCGGCTCAGCATGCTGAGGTCCTGCTGGAAGAAGCCGTGCACCTGCAGGAAGCCAGCGTCCTGGTCCGGGCTGTAGCTGGCGGCCGTGGTCACCTTGAGGGGCTCCCTGGACAGCGTGTACATGGACAGCTCGCCCATGGGGATGGCCCCGGTGATCTTCAGCCCCACCGGCGACGCGTCCCTGGAAGGCGAGGCCTCGGTGGACCTAGAGCTGGACCGCGAGCGCCGGCGCCGGTACCGGTAGCTCGGCATCCTGGCATAGGGCGACGAGGAGGGGGCCTTGAGGAACTCACGTCTGGTCTTAAACCGCAGCTCCTTGTTCTTCTCAATGTAAATGTTTACCGCCAGGACGCCCACGGTCTCGGCCACAATGAACGACAGGGCTCCGAAGTAAAAAGACCAGCCATAGTTGTAATGGTTTTTCTTGTCTTCGTCGCGCTTGTCACTGGGGTCGCCCGTGTTGCTGGAAATGTAGACGATGATGCCGATGATATTACTGAGGCCTGAAAGTGGATCCGGAGAGGGGGCGGGAGGGAGAGGTTAGACCCTCAGCGGGGGCGGGGTGGGGGGAGGAGGGCGGGGCAAGTGGGCGGAGCAGGGAGGTGGGCGTGGCAGGGATTGGTGGACCTGGCAGGGGCTGGTGGGCGGGGCAGAGAGGTGGGTGGGGCATGGATAGGTGGGCGGAGCAAGGGCTGGTGGGTGGGGCAGGATAGGTGGGCGGAGCAGGGGCTGGTGGGTGGGGTAGGGATAGGTGGGCAGAGCAGGGTCTGGTGGGCGGGGCAGGGATAGGTGGGCGGAGCAGGGGCTGATGGGCGGAGCAGGGCTCAGGTGGCCGCTCCCCTGTGTGGTATGTCTTTGTTCTGGTTGCTAATTTTTAAGTAAAAGTAGTTAATTTTGAATGAGTAATAAAGTACAGAGTTTTGGTGAATAATAAAATAAAACACAGGCTCTGAGCTACCCAGTTCCTCCCCTGAAGGGAGCTATTGTCTTGTTTCTTCTGTCCTTTCTATATCCACAGTCAGTCCTTCTCTCTCTCTCTCTTCCATTTTTTTCTTTGCAGAATACTCTTTGGCCCCTTGCTTTTTCACTTAACAGTCCCCCCAGGAGGCGGGGCCCTGACAAGACAGTCCTCTTCTCACTCTCCCAGCCTTTGGACCGTACTTGTCCTGAGGATCAGAGTCCACCTGGAATTATTCATGGGCCTGTCTCACCTCACTGCTGGCCCCTGCACGTGACTCTGTGCCCACAGTCAGAGCCCATGATCCTGGGAATAAACGGGAATGGACGAGAATCCCCTTCTTGCCTGCCATGGCCCTTGTTCTTTGTGGCTGCCTGTCCTCTCCACTCTGGCAGGACCTGTGTTTTTAGCTGAATGTCTCGGGACTCTGTCTCTGCGGCCCCTCTGGTGAGTCGCAGCATCTGGAGATGCCTTTGAAGTGGTTCCTCCTGGGGGCACAGGCAGCTGCCTAGGGCACCTCGCTTTTGAGGCTGACAGCCCTGGGCTCAGCCATGACTTTGGCAGTGTGTGACTTCAGGAAAGCCACCTGGCCACCACCTGCCTCCCCAGGAGCCGGGATGATGGGCTGGCCTACAGAACACCTGGTGCTGGTGTTAGTGGAAGTCTTCTTTCCTGGCCAAGAGGCTCTGAGCCCAATCCTGAACTGCGCTGGCCCTAGCTCTGTGAAAGAAGCGAAAGGCACCTTCCATCTCCAAGAGAAGCCATGAGAGGCGATGGGGGTGAGGATGACCGCTGGGCTGTGTGGGCCAGGCACCTGGCGAGGCCCCGTGGGCGCAGGGAAGGAGGCATGGCCGCAGGCACCTGGCGTTCTCATTGCCTCCCTCAGGGCACCCCGGCCGACTCAGGGCTCAGCAGCCAGGTGCAGGGAGCGGACGGGCCTGGGCGAGTCGGGCCTCGCGCTCACCTCTCCCCTGTACCGCTCCTCCCCACAGGCTGGTGGAAGAGAAAAGGCTCTTTGCAAGGAAAACGCCACTGCTAGGACAGTGCCAGGAGCTGTGATGACAATTTAGGGAAGAGTTGCTGCACTTCCTTACATTTCTGGCATCGATCTGCTGGAACGAAGCCAAGAAATCAGGTGTCCTGTTCCAATAAGCAGCCCTGGGACCTTGGCCGGACCGTTCTCCCCACTCCTGGGGGCCCCCTGGGGGCCGGAGGAGGTCGTGGCCGAGCTGAGCCCCTCAGACGCCCCAGTCCCTGCCCATACCAGCACCTCAGGCCCACCGGGTTCTCCACCGGACGGGTCTTCTCCGCGTCCGCAGCAGCGGGGCATATAGTATGCTGTCTGCAGCCGGGCTCAGACAAGCGAGTGTGAAGCCGTTTTGGAGCCGCCGGGAAGGGAGTGGTGTCTCTTGGCCAGGAGACACGGGCAGTAAGGATGGGCAGGGGAGGCTTCATCCCTAACCCTAACCCCTCGCCTCCTCGCTCACCCTGCCCTAGGCATGCTGGCTTCCCCGCTGCTGCACCCTCTCTGGCCGTGTGCCCCTCACCTGTCTTTACGTGGGCAGCTCCTTCAGGGCTTGGCTTCTGAGAGTGCCTCTGTGTCCCTCCCTGACCCCCGCCTGAGCCAGGCTCCCCTGAGACAGGCTTGTAAGGCGCTCCTCTGTGGTATTTTGCACACCTGGACTAGCCATTATTATTTTTAATTGAGGTGGAGTTCATAGAACATAAAACTAACCCTTAAAAGTGCACACTTCAATGTCATTTAGTACAGCCACCACCTGTATCTAGTTCCTGATCATTTTATCACCCCAGAAGGAGGCCTGATACCCACTGGGCTTCTGCTCCTCACTCCCTGCCCGCCCCCCGGACTGCTGAGGTGAGTTACCCACAGGGATTTTACCGTCTGCCTGCCTGCTCCCCCCACCCCCGGGGGAGCACTGCGTGCAGTGGGACCCGAGCAGACAGCTCACCTGCGGCCACGAAGAGGATGCCGGCGCTGAGCACGATGTTGTTCTTGCGGCTGTAGAACCTGCCCGCGCCGATGCAGAGCCCGCCGAGTAGGAGCAGGATGGTGCTCAGGATGGGGAAGACGCTGGAGGCGCGCACGATGCCTGGCCGGCAGAGACAGAGTGGAGAGGCCATGAGACTGGCCCTCCTTACGGGCCCACCTGTGGGGCACAGGGGAGCCCCCTGACCTTGAAGGTTCCCCTCTGGCCCTGTAGACCCGAGGTAGGGAGGGAGTGGCTGGTGGGGGGCAGTCTGGACCAGCAAGTGATGGCCCTGGCCTGCGGTCATTCCCCTGTATGCCAAGTGGCCTGGAGTCACCTCTGCCCGGGTCTCTCTTAGCCTCTCCCTGGGTGTGGGTCACACTTCTGCCAGCCAGACGGGAGGAGAGCCCCTCAGTGACCCCAGAGAGCCCACTGAGAAGCTGTGGGACGACCCCTCACAGCCTCCTCCTTTGTGGTGGTTTATTACTGCGGCCTTAGGAAAAGAATACACTACCTTGTCAAGGTTGTGTGAGAATCTGTGGACTAAGATACACAGAGCACTTAGTAGGGCCCCAGGGGATACGTCGGCTCCCGGAGGGCCTGGCTGGGAGGAAGGGCAGGGGCGGGGGCGGGGTGGAAAAGGAGCCCTGAGCTCGCCTCCCAGCCTGGGGGAAAGGCCGGCCCATGGGACTGGAGCGCTGGGAGGACCCCTTTGCGAGCCAGCTGAGTGGGCTTGCTGCTTTCAGCCTCTGAAGGCAGCGCTTGTCTCCCTGTTTGTCAGCCCACCAGTGTGTGCCCTGCTGCACAGAGAGGGGTTTGTGTGGGGCATCAAATGAGGCTCTTCTCTCCGCACCGCACCCCCCCCCGCCCCCGCCTTCTTGCAGCCCCCGCCCTGGGGGAGGTTTCCTGTGGGCTTCTGAAACGCTGCTCTGATGTGCGCTGGCCAGCACAGCGGCCGGGGCCCTCTCAAGGCCTTGGTCCTGCGGTGGGTCTGAGGGGCTGGAGGCGGGGAAGCCTGGAGCCTCTAACGTCGCCGAGGTCGGCCGGGCCCAGAGCCCTCGTGCACCCTGCCTGCCTGTCATGTGAGGGCCATCCCTCACCACATGGGCTTGTCTGGAGCGCTGGACATGCAGGCGCCAACCGAGGGGCAGGCCGGGTCTTACACAGAGCCGGGCTGATGTCCAGCCCACTCCTGGCCACATCCAGCCCTGGCAAGGATCTGAGTCTGCCCAGAGGCACAGCGTGGGCTCCGGCAGCCCCGACACCAGCACTTTGAGGTTAGCACAGAAACCCCCCACCGAGCCTAAAATGCGGAGCCTGGGAAAGGGGAGGGGCCAGGCCCAAGGCAGGGGGGCAGGGATTCCAGAGGCCAGTTGGGCTGGCGGGAAAGAAATGGCAGGGGGACCAGGGCACACAGGCCGGCTGGCCGCAGTGCCCGGGACCTTGGCCTGTCCTGGAGTATTACCTACTCCCTCTGCCCAGCTCTTCCTCAGCCTACTTCCTAAGCTTACGGGCATCTGCTCTCTGGAGCTCAACTTCAGGGCCAGTTCTCGTTGTTTCTGCAGCCTTTGAGGGGAACACCAGCCCCTTGATGGAGATCAGTTCTGCCCTCCCCACTCCACCAAAACTCGAGGTCACAGTCCTGGAGCCAGCACCCTTCTCTTCCTTGGGCTCCTTAATGAACCCACGGGTCTCCCCACAGCACACGATGGAGGAAGCACTTCCTTCTCGGGTTGTTAGCTTCCATCGCTGACGTGCCCTCATTTCATGTGGGAACCCACTGCTGGGCCCTCCCAGCCTCACATCTGGCCCTGGGCACCCTGAGGGGCTTGCGGGCAGTGAGCCTGGCACCGGGCACCCCGGGGGGCTTGTGGGCAGTGAGCCTGGCACCAGGCACCCCGGGGGGCCTGTGGGCAGTGATCCTGGCACCGGGCACCCTGGGGGGCTTGTGGGCAGTGAGCCTGGCACCAGGCACCCCGGGGGGCTTGTGGGCAGTGAGCCTGGCACCAGGCACCCCGGGGGGCCTGTGGGCAGTGATCCTGGCACCGGGCACCCCGGGGGGCCTGTGGGCAGTGAGCCTGGCACCGGGCACCCTGGGGGGCCTGTGGGCAGTGATCCTGGCACCGGGCACCCCGGGGGGCCTGTGGGCAGTGAGCCTGGCCCCAGGCACCACGGGAGGCTTGCGGGCAGTGTGAGCCTGGCCCTGGGCACCCCGGGGGCTTGCGGGCAGTGTGAGCATGAGGCCAGGGAGTAAGTGGGCAGTAAGTGGGTGGCACAGGCTCGGTTTACTGCTCCTGGTCCTCAGCCACCTTTCTCCCTTCTGCTCTGGGCCTTGGGTGGCTGATACCAGGGACCGGATCACTGGGGTCCCTTCACTCTGGCTTTGGAGACATTACTGCCCTGGCTTCCTCCTGAGGACAAGGACGGGGCTGAGGTGGCTGTGTTCCTTTGTCAAGCCACAGATCCTGCCTGGTGGCCCGGGCCTCACAGCTCCTCTGGTCCAGGAGCCCGTACCTGCCTCTGTCACCCGCTGAGGCCAAGGGCCAGAGGTCCTTCTGCTGCTCCCGCCTGTGTGCTCACTGCCCCTTCCCCATCCCTGCACATCTCTGTAATCAGTCCTTCACTAAACGCCCTTCCTTCTTCCTGTCTGAGCATCTCCTCTGCTTCTGGCGGGGACCCCAGGAAGCCACACGTCGGACCTCTGGGCTGACGTGTCTTGGGGCCCATCCAGAGATGCCAGCCCTCTGGGGACCAGGGTGGGGGCACGGCAGGAGGTAAAGAGGAAGAGCTGGCGCCAGTTAACCTCAAGTTCAAGTGGGAAGTGGGAGGGAACGGATGCTTCTCTGGTGTCCCCTTCCCCACAGTCCCAAGGCCCAGCAGTGGAGCAGACCTGCCCCAGAGCCTTGGGAGTCGTCTGCCTGCCCGGTGGGTTCTGAGTCAGGCCTGAGCACCAGTGGCCACCCTAGATGGCTGTGCAGCCCGCACACCGCGCAACTCATGGTGTTATTCATGCCCCGCTCTATGCCAATGCCATCCCCTAGTGTGCCCCGTGGAAGGCGTGTGCTCAGTTCAGTACTGGCCCCCAGAAAGCAGAGAGAGAAGACAGGCAGGAAGAAGAGGAGAAGCGGAGGGGAGGGATAGGAGGCAGAGCCGGTAACACTGTTTCCGGTTCTGGCTCTGGACTCCATGGGGACCACATGCTGTTCTGTTTCACGAGATGACTCAGAACCAGAGTCCTTTCTCTTAGAAAAAACAGTCCATAAGCAGGTGCAGAGTGAATTGTGTTCCCTCTGTGGACGCTGGTATCGGGGGAGGGGATGGGAGCAGCTCTGCGTGTGTCTGGGCTGATGTGGAAGGGGAGATGACTTCAAAACCATGCGGGTTTTCCATTTCCAGGTTCCTCCCCTGGAGGAACGAGGCTCCATCCTTCCTCCCAGGGAGGTAGCCACAGCCCAGGGATGAGATCTGGATGTGGGGCGTGGGGCTGGGTTTGTCCTCTGACCTCTGGTTCCAGTTTGGGGGCCAGCCCCATCTCAGGACCTGGGCAGGGGACTCAGGGGCAGAGCTGGGGGCTCCACCAGTTGGTGCTAGAGAGACTTGAGGCCCATGGACCCGAGGCTGGTCCCACAGGCTGCCTGGCACCCACTGGCTGTCTCAGTGTGTGATTTAATTTGACTTGTCAAGAATAGATTGCTGGGTGGGGGTGGGGAGAAGTGGGCAGGTCCAGTGCTGGCCGGGCAGTATCCTTGGGGTGTCTCAGCCCCTCAGGGATGCTGGGCCTGGGCAAGCCAATGTCTCTAACGTCCTTGCCTCAGAACCAGCTGTTGCGATCAACTCCTCTGAAGACAGCAACTTGTAGCAGCCCCGGGCAGCGGGACGCCCCACCCTCCTCCCCTCTTGCCAGCCCTGAGCTGGTGTGTCCTCCCAGCCAGTAACTGCATGGGGGTGACCGGCGTGTCACAGCAGGCTAACCATACCCCATCCTCTGAACTCAGTATCCTGAGTCAGAGGGGAGTGTCGGGAGCACCCAGAGACCGGCCCCTCTGCCCTCACGGGGCCTATCCTTCCTCCAGCGCCTGCCTGCCTCCCGTCCCCCGTCCCACAAACAGGGGGAGGCAGGGTCCTGACACTCACGGAGGAGGTACTCCGAGCTGTCGTGGTCGTAATCGTTGTCCTCTGGGAAGTGGTTGATCCGAAAGCAGTGTCCTTTATAGATCCCTGGGGGAGCAGAGGAAAAGAGCTGTGTGAGTGTCCCGAGGGCCCCCACCTCTGTTCACCCAGACTTGCGTGCTGTGTGTGTCTGGCTCTGGGCAGGCTCTGGGCTCGGGGGAGCAGAAGGGCAACCCAGGCATGACGGGGAGGTCGGCAAGGGGGTCGGCGCACAGAGGCAGACCACTCAGCAGGCAATGTGCCCACAGCTGGCCGTATCCCTCCGTTGGGTCCTGAACTGCTGCCTTCAGAGCTGGGGTGCTGGTCTCCAGGGCCCCTGTGGGGCAGGCTGGCCTTGGTCAGGACAGTGGGGGACAGCTAAGGGTGTCACGGATGGCACCCTAAGTGGGACACGCTTCGATGGCATGCTCTGTGTGACTCAGGCACGAACAACTTAATTACCCACCTCATCTCCTCTGTAGAATGGGGACAACCACTTGCCTCTTCTCCTGGGACCTGAGCTGACACCGAAAGGCCTGCAGATGCCTCCTGGCCTGCGGTGATGGCTCAGGGGAGAGTGCTGCTGTGGACCCAGACATCACCCCCTTCACTCTGCGGGTCTCCCTCGGTGGCGAGGGGCTGAGCTGGGGGTGAGCCGTGAGCATTTGTGACAAGAGGGAGCAGCACCAGGCAGGCTGGTGTCAGGGTGGCCAGAGTGGGGGCCGCGGAGGCCAGACGGGGCCGCGTGCAATTCCAGGCGTTGGGGGGATGCCATGCCAGTGTTTCCAGGATGGTGGGCGAGGTGGCGCTCTGCCCTTCCCCCCACCCCCTGCACAGTGGTGGGCGAGGTGGCGCTCTCTGCCCTTCCCCCCACCCCCTGCACAGTTTTGGGCTACTTTAGTTTTGTTGTTGTTCAGTTGCTAAGTCGTGTCCAACTCTTTGTGACCCCGTGGACTAGAGCATGCCAGGCTTTCCTGGCCTTCACTGTCTCCCAGAGTTTGCTCAAACTCATGTCCTTTGAGTCAGTGATGCCATCCAACCATCTCATCGTCTGCTTTATGGGTCTAAACAAAATCACAAGTCCCCCATGCTCGTCAGCACAATCACTAAGAGTTTGACAATAACCTCCCTTCAGAGCTGT